>NC_133828.1:3539044-3905294 GCF_047830755.1 Zonotrichia albicollis | reverse complement strand
AGGACACTTGCAACATTGGCAAAAAGAGGCTCAAATAGTTCAGTATCTTTGCTTGACTACTTTTTTTTTTTTTTTTTTTTTTTTTTTCTGTAAGGAGACATTATTAAAATTGAAAGCTTGTATCTCAAAAGGCCAGAGTTACCCATGGGGTTAATGTTCTTAGCAAGACATGTTTAGGCAAATCTATCCACTGTACTTTTATTAGCAGGTAATGAAAAGGTGTAAGTTAAAGTGTGAAAGGACTCTGTGTTTTTTGAAAACAGTACTTCAGCAAATAGCTTTATCTGGCAGAGCCTCTTTGTATTGTAATTACATATAATACAAATCTTCACAATAATTCAGAGAGAGAAAATGCTAATGTGCAGGTTGTGGCAGAAACTAAACCAAAGCAATGAGATTTGCAGCTACAGCTGATTCCCCATCTCACACTGTGATTTTTAACAATTTATTTCCCCACTCCTGTCTCCACTCTCTCGCTTAACCACAGCCACAAAAGTTATTTCTCCTCTTATTTCTGCTGTGCTCCTTTTCCCCTCAAAGTGCAAAAGAGATAAACCCCCCAAACTGTTGATTAAAGTAGATGGGAGTTGGTAGGAGGAACTAGGAAGAGTTTCTAGCAGCTAAGCAGAATTTATATTAGGAACCAGCTCCTAACATCCTTTCCAGCTTTCTGCTCGCCGCTGCTCCAGTTTTGAAAACATGCAAAATTTATCTGACTTACCACAACAGCTTGAAGGACCAGCTTGGATAAATATGTATTTTTGTGATCTCTATTGGTTTTGCACATATGGTATAATCTACCTGATTGATTGTAAGGGCTCCATTGACTAAAAACTGAAGGGATTTTGGTGTACACACTCATTGTGAAAATACATATTCATGGCAGGGCATGCCACAATCCCCTAAATGTGAAGTCACTGCCCAGCCCGGTGCCGGCGTCGCTCCCGCAATGAATCACCGGCGGATGGACCCCGACACTTCACCCTCCTGCAGTGGCTGCTGCCACCCTCCAGCTCCCAGCCACGTCCCTGACTCCAGCAAAAGGGCCAGGACCTGGCTGCCCTCCCCACCGGCCGCAGCCTTTCGTTCAGATTATTTTTTTTCTTCTTCGTGATTTTTTTAATTTCCATTTAAACAAGGCCAAATTAATTGTTTGCGAAATGAAGAAACGGATCCTGCAGCAATCTTATCCCTCTGATAACTCCTCACAATTTGCAGCGGAGTTCCCTCTAGCCTCAGCCACGGAGCAGGGTCTGTATTTCTTCTTCTAAGAGTATTTTTTCCTCCTTCCTTTCCCACCGCCACAAACTACGAGGGAGACAGACTATATGAAAAAAAAAAAAACACTGTAAAATAAATAACTGCCTTCACAGGGAAATGTGTTGGGTTTTTCCCCCTCTCTTTTACATCCCTATATCTGACCCTAATCTAGATCCCACTGCCAGTGACAGAAATATTGACATCAGCCGGGAAAAGATCAGGTTTCTTTACACAGGGGACGAGTCCTGTAAACTCTGCTGTGTTGACAGAACCAGGTCCCGTGCTGGTGGGTCCTTCTGCTGGCCTGGAGAAGGTTTAAACACCATTCCTGCTCCCCTGTAGCCAAGGGAGCTTTCTCATTAACTTTAGTACCAGCATCATTACACCTTAAAAATAAATAGGGATGGATCCTGCTACAGGAAGAGCATGACCTGGCTCTTAGTGCCCGCAACAAGATGTTTCTGTATTGCAGAGTGCAAAGAATACCACAGCCTGGCCCAAAATTAATTAAAAACCCCTTGGAAGTTAGCTAAAAAAAACCCCCAAAAATCTCCTCTGTATTTTTACAGTCAAGCTACAAACTCCTGATAAACACAGACCATGGGGGAAATGTTGACACAAACCTCTGCTTGGCACTGGGAGCAGGCACGACCTCCTGTTACCTGCTCTGGTGAGAGCATTCATAGGTCCGTGATGAAGTAGGGGCACTTAGGATTTGTACAGCATTTTCCTTTCTATTCTGAAACTTGCTCAAAACCCAGCCCTCCAATTTTTGGTCACAGCTTTATCTCAGAAAAGACTGAATAGGTACTTAAAATATTTTTCAAGAGAAAGAAAGAGGCGAGAGAAAGAGAAACCCCTGCCCATTCTTCTGAAATTTAAGTAGGCAGCCCTTGAAAGATCACTGAGAAAAAGTCTGTATTTTCTCAGGTTTAACTAAATAATTTATGCATACTTTCACTTTGGCATGATGAAGCAATTTTAGCCTTTAAAACCCACAACTACTCAGGAGGGAAAAGGTCTGGTTCCTGCAACTTAAATAATTTAAACATCCAGGTGGAAATGCTTTCAGTGCTGCTCCTTTCAGAGACAAAGGAGGAAGACCCCAAAACTCTGAGACCCTGAGAAGAAAAGGAGTGATAAAAGAGCCAGCCTCGGATACATTCAATATTGAGGGGAAATCCGGCATTGTTCGCTGGAAAAATATGACCAGAGAGATGCTCACAGTACATAAATCCGCTAGGTAAAAACGCTTAGGAAAAAAAAAAATCATTGGCCTAGAGCTACAACAAACATGCTTTGCAAAAGAGCACGGCAAAAATATCCCTCTGCCCTCTAACCCAAGTCAGAAATGGTTTGTGTACGCTTAAGGGTTAGGCAGATGTTAGGGGTCACTGAAGAAGCTGTGTGAAAAACTGCACCACCAGCACCGGCTTCTGCATTTACAGAAATGAGTGCGACGCTTAGCTCCCAGCCCAGCAGCTCTGTGCCAGCGAGAAATGAAAAAGTACCTGGGCTACTTCACTCTTTCCCACATTAGATGGCAGATGTGAAACTCCTGAGACACATGCAGAAATTTATCAGCTTTAAGACAGGTAAGAACAGTCCTCTGAGTCAGTGTCCATCGCCCTCATGTTGGGTTTCACCACGTGTGAGCATATAGGCAATGACATGATGTCCTGGGGAAGGACAGGATGCCCAGTGGGAGCTGATGGTTATGGGGAGAAACACTTAAAAAACTCCCAAACCAGCAAGAAAGAACCAAAAGTGTAGGTATTGCTAGAACTAGAAAACTGGGAATGATTTCACATAGTATTAAGCTCTGTTAATCAAGATGTCTCCCAGTAAATAGCATTACTGAAATGAACATTTGGCTCCATCCCAAGGACAGACATGCCTCGGACTTCTCTCCCCTTTGGTATGTATCGACCAGAAAGTATTAGAGGGAGAGTTAGCAGTGACCCATATATCTAAACCACCAGCATTTTCTGTTAGGGAAAAAATATCTGATTGTCCTCTCTAACCGGCTTTAAAGCCTCTATAGTTCATTGTGAGCCTTGAAAACACAGCAGGAAACAATGTCCTGAGGGTGAAGAGATGCCTTCTGCATGCCCATGGTGCTCTCCTTGGGTTTTGCAGAGACAAGAACTCCTGAATGTCCATGATCCCTTCATTGCTCATGGCACTAAAGGTAGAAAACCAAATTAATAACAGCGCCCATCCCTCCACAGCCAAGCTGGTCCCAATCCAGTGCTCACATGGCACCAGGAGCAAACAGTAGGTGCCATGGGGAGGAGAAGAACGTGGAAGAAAAAGAGGGGAGGTCAAACCCAGCCATGCCCTCATGTGGGATTTTCCCCATCACTCTTCACCTATGATTTCCTACTCCTCTGCCAGACACCTGAGAAGGGAAGCGAGACATAAGCTGTGCTCCTCCAGCTACCCCTCCATTGACTACATATTTTCCATGGCCTATTTCCCTTTTTTATTTTTTCCTACCAGGTGTCTCACTCAATATATCCTGATCAATGCAAAAAAGGGCAAAATTCATGCCTTGCAGCACTAGAAATGCTGCAATTGGTGTTAAAACTGATGCTCTTTCAGCATAGATTTTTGTTGCTGTGCACATGAGGAGCTACTGGCTGCCAGCATGTGTGTATGTGAAGTAACACCACCTCCAGAGCTCGCTTCCCACTAGAATCTGAGCTTAAAATGGCTCAAAGTTTCTCCTATCTATATGTGCCTCATGGTCAGCTGAAATGTTCTTATTAGGCAGGTCCCCAACCTTATCCTGGCAGCCAAAAGGAAATGCGGAGTAGGGCATAAGAGGCTGTTGAAACCACATGTCATGTTTGGGTTTGCTGTGTCATAATGATTTTATTCTGGTTGGGATAAGGCTTTCTGCAGCTGTTTTCCTATGGAGCTGGTGGCAAAGGGCAAGGACTCGGCTGATACTGAGCAAAAAGGAACAGCAGCAAGAGGGGGGATGTCCCAACAGAGAGAACATCTCTGTTAAAAATACATTATTTGCGTTGTTTTAAACGTGCAAACTTCAGCGGCATTGCCTGTGGTTAAGAGGTAAAAGAAGGGATGTGGAATGAGGCTTCAGACCTCAAGCCTTCAAGTGTTTTCCCTTTCTTTCGACCTTCTGTATTTTCCCTTTTCTAAAAGAGGTGTTAATAACAGCACCCCTGAGGGAAAGGTGGGTGTCCTGGGTGCTCCTGGGTGCTCCAGATCCTCTCTGTGGGACTCCCACCTGGACCTCATCCTCTAATAACGTGTCAAAATGTACAACAGTTGTCCCAAAGGACATGCAGCCTCCTGCACCAGGTACCTGCCCAAAGCCCCCAGCTCATTGCTTTGGGATAGGAACACCCTTTGGGTACCATTGAGTGGGGTCAGGTTTCAGCCAGTGCCTACCTCGAGGTCAAAAGAGAACAGAGTGTTTAGCAAAAAAGATCTGACTTGAAATTAAAAGGTATTCCCTCTTTCAATACAATACTGAGGCACAACCCATGTTAGGATTGGATTTCATGGGAGAAAGTTAAACTTTCAAGGTTAATACTGTTTCTGAACAAAGTATCTATCAGATTTTTTGGAGGCCGTTCTGCTGACTTACGTCTTGCACCCGTGAGTTTCGATGGGAACCGGAGACCTTGTGTTTGCAAACCTGTGCAATTTTGGGCACTAGAATAACCATTATATCAACACCAGGAACAAAGAAAGCTCAGGGACTGTGTGAAACTCCTCTCACAACAACCCAAAAAATAAAGAGGCAGCCCATTTGGCACCGAGCTCCCTGAGGAAACTGCGTGAACCCGAGGTGAAAGGCCTTTTCTTCTATTCCCAGGCTGCTAAACCATCTAGCTCTCCTCATTCATTACCCCGAGTTAAGCTTTGCAAGCTTACAGTAAACCTGGGAAAGCTCAGGTTTTGTACAGAGGAATTTCACATTAAGGATTCGTTTCCCCCGCCTCCAGCCTGTTCCCCTGAATCTTCAAACAGAACACCTGATATAAACCTAAAATCCTAATCTAGCCTGAAGTGCATTAATAGGAGCTTTGATTTTTCTGTTTAAAAAAGAAGAGAATTAGCTCCATAATCCTACTAGTTATACTTCTAACAATATTATTTTAAGACAATTAATTCATATTTAAAAATAATGAAATTACTAGCACAAGACACTAAACTTCTTTTAGTATATTAAATTGGGCAGATTGCTTCTCTCCTTCTAATTATGAATGTAGCAGTTACAAAAGAAACTGTCATTTTGATAGAGTAAAAGACAATCTGTCTGCCAAAAGTGTCCAACCATAATTCTAAAAAAAAGTCATCTGCATCAAGAACATGCTACTTTGTTTGATGTACTGTCTTATTGGAAACCTAATTTGCTTTCAACCTCTGAGACAACACATAACATAAGTTTGTGTGACTAATTTTCTTGGAAATATGAGTAATTAGAATAAGGGACCATTTCCATCGCAGGAATGGGTAGCTTGCAAAATCCGAAATAAAACCACTTTTAAGTCACTTTCTTTTCCCTCTCAGCTGCGTATTCCTGAAGGGAGAGGGATGGTTTTGCACCGAGGAACGTAAGCTCACATGTAAATCGCGCACTGCCGCAAAGTACAGAGAGTTTTATTACCTGAGGTGAGCACTCCCAGAGCTCCTGGAGAATAAAAGCATTAGCCGTATGTTCTAACCGAGTCATAAAAATCAATAAACAGGAACCCCCCACCTGTGCTATGGCCCCAGTGTTAAGTTTTATACACGTAGTAATAGTGCATATCAATTTTCACCACCCTTCCTACGCTAGCTATTACAAGGCGTACAACCACCGGAGGGACTGCGAGAGCAGTGCCATTCATCCCACGGAGTTGTCCAGATGCCAGCTCCATTGCATCATTGTCAATTTTATTCTATCTACAACTGGACAAGGCTGCAGCCCCGGCTCCTATCCACCCACTCAACCCCCGTAACAATTGCAAACTCTGTTCGGCTGGTTAAAGAGTTTACAAGCCAGCTGAAAGAAAACAGAACAGTTGCATATTAATGCACCCAACCCCTGAAAGATCACATAATGGAGCGGGAGAAATGTGTAACTGCAACCAATATGGGATCTTGTCCAGCTGCCGCAGCCTGTGGATCAGTGACCGGGTTTTTAAATAAATTAATGATAAGCATCCATATGCAGCTGCGCCAGGTTTCGGCTGCAACTGGTTGTGTTGCTGGAGGCTCCTCAGTTGCCCAGAGGTATGGGAAGCATGGGTCATGAAAACTACTGGATGCTAAAAAATCAAGCAGCCCTACAGATGTGGTAGCTCTGCCAGGTTGCAAAAATAACCACTAAATCACGCTTATCTTATAATTAAAAAGAATGCCCCTGATAAGGCAGGGAGGAGTATGAGAATAAACCTTTGCCACGTACTTTCCACTATTCATTAATCTATGGAAATAAGGGTGGCAGGTTTATTTAAGTATCAAGGAGGCCAGGAAAGTTGGTTGCTTCTTGTTTTCAAACCAGGACTCAAAATAAAAAAAAAAAGCCAACCCAAAAAAAAACTTTGAGAAATATTTCATTCTACAGGCATCCCTTAAAAGTGTCAGGCTTTCTAATTACAGCCCCAAAATGACCACTGAAGCCTTTAGCAAGTAATGAGAAGCACTTGAGGATGAAGGCTTTGATTCTGAAATAAGTCTGACCTAAGAGTAGTCTCCCTTTATGAAGATGTGGTAGCTTCAGTTTTAATAGGCACGAAGGAAAGAAAAAATAGGGGAAGAAAAAAAAAAACCCAGCACTTGACGTTGACCCTTTCTCCCCTCCCCAACAAAAAGACAAGGAGTTTTATCTGCCTGAGGTTGCCTCTGATAGTGCTTATGGTCCGGAAGTACCACTCATGGGCACTTAAAGCAGCATCACTCAGAAGCATAAAAATAGAATAAAGTTGTACAGCAAATGAGAAATTATGATATATCTCAAGTGTTATGACACGAAACAAGCAAAACAAACACTCCCATCATTCCCTGAAACTGATAAAAATCTATCTGAAATTAGTAGTGCCATCAAGGTGCTGCTTAGGATGAAGAAGTGCCTTTAAAAGCCCTCTGCAGTGAGAGTCAGACAGCTTTGTGGTGAAGTTAACCATTTTAGGCAATGAGAAGAAAGTAAGACCATTGTAGTTGTGAACAGCTGGCATACAATAGATAATTTAAGGGAAAGTGACCCTCATGTATAATTTTTAACTGAAGAACTGTCAGGCCCCATTAGTTCCAATAGGGCCTGGTAGCACTGAGGTAGGTTTATAGGGGCTTTGTATGAGAAGAGTTTCCAACTGAGAAGCAAAAAAAAAAATCATTTTAAGGGAACTTTTGTGGATTCAGAATTAGTTCCTTTTTTTGTTTTAGCTGCTGTTCGAGACAATGACATATCTGCTTTTCTTTCAGAAGGGAACCCAGAAAACAGTAAAAGTATATTTTGGAGCCAGTTTAACCAATTACTGCTGTTTGAAACAGCAGCATCTCTGCTTTTCTTTTCAGAAAAGAACCCAGAAAATGGTAAAAACATATTTTGGAGCCAGTTTAGCCATGTTCTGAGCCACATGTGCTGATAATGCTGAGGAATTCTGAGAGACACCCATTAAACATGGAAACCGTGCTGTTAAATCTACGTCACCGCCTTGGCCAGTGAATAAAAAGGCAAGTAAAAGAGCAAGGAAAGAAAGCAGAACTCCTTAAATAAGTGCAAATAATGAAGGGTAGAACCTGAGTAGAACATAAAAAGTGAGCAAGTTAGGTAAAATAAAGCTCCGGCACCATTTCTGCAGACGTATTTTAGAGGCCAGTCCAACATTATAAACAATTGCTATAAAACCTGAAAGGTCCAGGTGTCGCTAAGTCATGTTTACTTTATGGCTTTCACTTTGCTATTTGGCAGAACTTCTAAGGCCCTACTGAGTGATGTTGCCCTTAACTTAAAGCGCTATAACTTTCTTGCCCAAACTTAAAAGAGATACTGTAAAATTATTTAGCAACTTCTTGGGCCATAAACCCAGAGTCCTCTCCTGAGTGTCAGTCAGCCCCACTTTAGAAGCTGTGGTTTGATGGTGGGTGTGTGGTGGGTCTTGGGGACGTTCATGGGAATTGGGGTGAAGAGGGGGAAGACTGAGCACGTTCCTCTCCTCCTTCAAAGGGCTCACACTCCTGGCAATCTTGTGCCTCCTGGATGCTTGAGGGGATGGGGAAAATGGGGGGAAAAAGCAGTAAATACAGGCAAGGTTTGGGATTTTCTCCACTTCTTCCTTGGGGAAAGTGGTGTGACAAGAAGGTGGTGGGTTTGGAGGAAGCAATCTCCTTGCACTGTTGGGGTCCCACCATGCTTTCCATAGGAGCCAAAGGTGGCTGGGTGACACAAAACCAGAATGCTGTCATAGCTGAGGTCAATACTGGGTTTAAAGTAAACAAGGTTAGCTAATTATGGCCTTAATGAGTTGACTTAAGGCCTATATACTACAAAAAAAAAAAAAAAAAAAGAATACAAACTGTCATTTAAAGAAATGATAAAAGAACTATCCTTTTAAACTCAACTCAAATAATATGACAATAAAGCCAGGAGTTATAGGTACTGCAGATTGTCCTTTACTAGACACTCTATTACGTGTAGTCATTAGGCCAGCTATAAAAAGAAGGTTTAAATACTAATGTATTTTTTAATTTGTTTTATACCCTAAACAAGCAATCAATGTACATTAATAAACATAATTGTTTTTTTGGCATTTGTCCATTCATTTGGTCTACCTTGTCAGCTCCGGCAAACACATCAGCAAAATTCAGTAACCACAATACACAAGAAGGAAACACCAATGAGGCCATCTGAAATATGCAGAATGTATTGAATTACTTTGCTGCTCCACTATTGACAGACAGAAACCCCCAAAGTTGACCATAACTGTCCTCCTGTCTGTCTTAAACAATGACTTTGACAGGTTTTTGTCCACAAATACAGCTTTGGAGTGCTGTTGCAAAGAACCTTTAACGAGGTGGTAAATATGTTTACCTTTGATAAGGTGAGCTGCCTGATAAGATAAGGTGGATGGCCACTTTTCAAAAGCAAACATGCACAGAGCTCAGAGCTTTCACCCAAGAGCTGTGCTGGATTTGATCAGCATAAGGAAACGTCTACTTGCTCCGGAATAGCTTCCTGAAATCAATTTGTTCCTTTTCAGTTTTAATTATAAAATACCACTCGCTAGAGAGAGATTTATTCACTCAAGAGGGTGCAGCGTTGGAGATGGATGTGCAAAAGGTGCTCATCTCTGTAGTCTCGGCAATTAGGGTGCAACTCTGGGTTTAACTAGGACACTGAGGGTATCTACCTCCTGATGTGTCACCTCCAAGCAAACCCACTCAAGGGACACCCTGGAAATGGAAAAGATCAGGAAATACCTCAGAGGAGGAGACTCTCGTTGGTCTGGTATGATTATCCTGAATGCTAGTGACCAGAGAAATGCATACCAACAAAAAGCTCCACTGGGGGCAAAATCTGTGTGGAGACCCTATAATTCTTCCTGACATCTCCACCAGGTCCTCTCGATAGGTGACCCCACCATGACAATCCTGGCTGGCCCCTTGTTCGTGGGTGAGGAGAGGGGAGATAACGTGGGCAGTGTCTGCGCCACAGAAATCTCTTAAAATGTCACTTGTCGGGGGAGAGGAAAACAAAACTGTTGCAAGAGCAACAGAAGCTGCGAAATCCAAAATGGGAGCTCCACTAAAGCCTTTAACGCACTAGAAAATTTATGAAAACATGAATAAAAGGTAACTTATTCAGTGTCAGCCTTACATATTTATAGTTTAAAAATTAGTCAAAGTTTATGTCCTGGGGTTGCACCTACAGGAAGCCAGATGTGTGCCTTCTGCATGTGACCTAAGACAGGCCTGAAGCAACAACTAGATAATTTCTCGCTCATACTCCACACCGTCGATCGCGGCGGCTTTCTGAGGTGAGAGAATCTGACAGCACTAACTCTCCAGGGCAGAACTTTCCAGTCAAGTGGATCAACGGACTGAAAATCTCTTATGAATAGTCATTAGGCCTTCATTACAAACCCCTCACAACCCAGTTCTCTTTTCGCAACCAAATGCCTTTTGTCATCTTCACAAGGTGCATCATTTAATTACCAATTGATTTCTTTATATATGACAACATGTCAGATAGCAAAATACAGTGTATCTCCCTTAGGGGGAGAAGTCTGTTAACTATCAGCGTGCCAGATTACTGAATTTAGCTGGAAGACAGCTATTCCCTCCACTGCGCCTTTATTTTAACTCGCTCTCCAGTTTTCCAGAGGAGCAACATGGGGAAGAGGTAAAGGCGATGAGCAGCACAAGGAGGGATTATTCCCCCCTCCATTCTGTGAAGAAATTAAAGCTGACTTCCAGTGTTTCTCACTCTGTTTTTAGGCAGGGGCACCCCATGCACGCACACATGTACGTTGGCATTGGCGGCCGTGTGCACACACAGAGCCGGGCTCAAACACGTCAAACAATTGTTCTCATTATCCCAGGAATTTACCCAGCTTCTGACTTTGCTAGCACGCTGAATCTTCCCCTTCACAACTGCAGCCTGATAATCAAGCCAGTACTGTATTAATAAGCTGAATAATAAGGGAATTTCAGAAATGTACAGGACTATTATACCGTAACAATAAAACCTCAAACTGAGTAAACCAGAGCAGCGCTGAAGGTAGGCGTCGGGAAAGAATGAAACCAGTGTTGCAGTAATGCACTCCATTGTATGGCAGTGTAAATGCCTGCTTCTTTCATACACAGAAGCTACATTACACGAGTCCGAAATGTTCTCAGAGCATCACTGTGCCTGGTTGTGATAGAACCTGGCACCAGCAAGCACTGAAAGCTGACATTATACTGTAGGATGTGCTGCAGGTGTGCAGGCCTGTGAACGTGCTCTAATTACATATTTTCCTGCAGAGCAACAATTAAGGTCGCCAAAATAATTGCCAGTTTCTTAATCCCTCTCTAACAAGACTGACATAAGGAATGGTTCATTTTCCTCTGGTTATTTTGAAAGTGTTCTCGAGATTTTGGGGTGGTTTTTTTCTAGTGCACTGCCTAAAACTAATTCTTACATTCAAATGTGTGATTATAGCCATTGTTGCTGCTGGGACGGGTTTTTTTAAGGCCAAACCTTTTCTGAATTCTGGAGTACAACTAAAATAATGAAGAAATGCTGATTGTATAACCTGGCATGCTGTTTCAACATTTTTCCCTGCAAGAAAGTACTTATTTTCCCTTTCTGCATGCATTTGTTCTGTGTTTTGGGGCTCTTTTTCAAGACTACAAGCTCCAGGTCAGTGCTCAGAGCCCTTCACAGTGGCATTAAGACTGCACTATTCCAGTCAGGCAGCCAGAAAACTACAGAGTCCCGACTGTGTTCAGGGTTCAATAAAGAATCACCTTTATTTTCATTTCAACTGGCCTTATCTACTGTGGGAGACATTACAGAGGCTTCTTTCTCAGAGGCGTCAAGCACTTGACTTCAAACAATTGAAACAATTGTAGTACATGAGACAGAAAGGAGATGTCTGGTGCATCTATTTGCAAAGCTGAGGCATTTAACAGCAACCATTATACATTGTAGTTATATATAGCCCTCTTGTAGGCCTTGGGAATAGTGGCCAGCATGAGTCAAAGCCAGAGCTGGGATCAACAGCCACAAGTCAACTGATTTTCATCGGGAAGCACCGAATGATACGAGCCAGGAGCCCTCTGTCCTTTCCCACTGACTCTTGCAGAAGTGGAAACTGCTGGATAAAGCTGTGGTCTCAGCCTGCACACAGAGACCTTCCTCTCACAAGATCTCAGAGCTTTAGGCTCAGCTCAAGCCTTATTGAAGAGGTACCTTGGGACACCAAGCCTTTGAGGTGAATTCTGCAGAACCTGGGTCAGACCCACCCAGCGTTTCTGAATAAAGCCTCTGGAAGGTATTTCATGTAGAAAGGCAAGGACATTTGTATTCAGTCATGTTAAGACAGACCTCCACTTCTGGGTTAAGCCAAAGGTTAATAGTCTGGTCTTAATTATATTTTTAAATAGTAGAACTTCTTTCCAAGATTCTGACAGAGCCTGCTGTCCCTGCTCTACCTATGAGCAGATCCTACTGATGTCAGAATGAGTATTGCTTATGTCAGGATTAAATTTATCTGAGCAACCCCAAAGATCAAACAAAAAATGCCACACAGCCCCAGTCAAAGGATGTCCAGAGGTGTGCCAGGGAGATTGGCTTGACATGCAAAATCACATTCAAACATCTAAGAATATTAGCATTAATGAGCCAGGCAAGACACCCTTTGATAATTGTTGGCAATCTGAAAACTTTGCTCTGAGGATATTAAAAGTAAACTGTTATCATCTGATTGCCAGTTTTAATCCCACTGATAGAAGCTGCCACAACCTGTCAGCATTAAATATATAACAAGGGGGTTATGAATATAAATTCCTGCTGGGGAGCGTAGGTAGATGTCCACCTTTGCAAAGGGCATTACACGTTCACAGACTGCAGAAGTGATACTAATATCACAGACTCCTACTAAGTTACTTGTTTTACTGCTAACTCCACTACTCACTTTCTAAATTTGTCCCTCTTTCCTACACTTCTCTTGAAGTCTTCCTTCAACAAAGATGAGCTAATCAGTTGCTTAGACACCCGTCCTCATAAAGCTGTTCACATCTTTTTATGCTTCACCTGCAAAAGCCACAACTGTGGTACCATGATACAGGAAAATGCATTTTCCCTCACTGTACTTATTACTTTGCAATGGTCATTGATTCATTCTGCAAGTGAGTAAACAAAGGAAATTTAAACTTTAATGGATATTAAATTATTTGCAAATGAATCGCTTGCTTTTCTCGAAAGGGACAAATGTATTTTGTTCACTTGAAACCTACTTAGAGAAGCTGCATGGGAACAATAAAACTCAAAGCTCTGGGTCATCTACAACCAGGCTAAAATTTTCAGACCTGGTCATTTCATTAATAATGTGTATAGAAACATATGTTGTGGTTCTCAAAAGAGTATAACTTCACTTGTAGGCACTGAATCTTCAGTCTCTAGCACATTTGCCATGCTGGGTGATGCTGCTGTAGGCACCTGATTGGGTTTCCAGGTTGGAAAACAGTGATCTTAATGGGTCCATAGCCTGCAGACACTGGGAAAGGTCACAGCAGAAGGCAGATCAGAGCCAAAGCATGACTGTAAGACAGGGCCAAGTCTCATTGGTTTTATTCACGTGAGAATTGCAGTGATTTCAGCAAGGAGGGCATGGCCCTGTTTACATGAAAATGCTTTGAAGGGAAATATTTTAGGTTTTGATCAGAACCTCATTTACATTCTTACAAAGAAACTGCGAAGAGTTATAAATGAGCTGTAGAGTGTATTATAAAACACATTTTAAAAGTAACACATGCTCAGAGATGGATAACATTAAAATAAAAGTAGGTGCAATATCCAAGATGAACATTTCTCATGAGTAGACATCACGCGAGAAAGCATTCCACAGGCATAACTTTGCAGATAATCAAAGCCAAGTATTAATACATTTTTATCAGTCCACCTTCTAAACAATATTTCAGTAGATTTCCTTTCACACAGTGATATTTGTAATAAATGTTCTGCCTTTGTTTTAAAGTCAGTCCGTAGAAAGATGACATCAGCTTAGCAAACAATAAAGTGCCTGTAATATTGTCTCCAGAGGGCTGTTACATTTACTTTGTAGCAGTAAAATTCAATTTTCAAAAAACACTACATGAATGATGTTAGGTTATTAACCCTATCACCACCGTAAAACATCATCATTGTGTGCAGAATGTAGGTCACTATCTAGGAGCTAGAAGTTGCTTTTTGTTAAATAATCCATTTAAGCTGCTTTTCTTTCCTATAGCTTGGGTTGTGTCCCTTCCCTTTGAAAAAAACAAACCAAAAAACAGTCTCATTTTTAATCTCAAGGTTCTGAGCAAGCGTCCTTATTACACATCTCATTTTAAGGTGTTCTTCCTTTGTTACTTTCAGATTTGGCCGCACACTTTTGAAGAGCGACTCTCTGTGAATTCTTGTTATTCAGAGCTGCTCTCAAAGAGAGAGAGAGGGGGGGAAAAAAGTGTATCAGATCAGCCTACGCCTGTGGTGACTCTCACAAGTTTCGGTTCAAGGAAAGAGAAGAAATTCAGCAGCTACAAATTCTGACTCATTTTGAAATTTCAGCGCGATTGAGAAGCCACTGTCCTGATTTGGGGAGCGAGCGCTCAGCCCCTGCTCATGCTCAGAGCTGAACCTGGCTTTCCTTAGCAAGCTCCAGGGCAAAGAAAGATCAGCGAGCAAACTGTCTGCAAGCCAACCCGTCACATGGCTCCCTATAAAGAGGATTTGCATACCTGACACAGCTATGGAAATATTCCCCGTCTGGGAAGGGGCAAGAGAGGAGGACTAATAGCGCCCCGCTATCAGGATGCAAGGGGTTAACTAGTTAAACTTCTACAACCCCCCACAGTAACTTTCCAAAAGCTGACAATAAGTAAAAGAAGTGCTGGTTATCCATTTTTTAAAGGGATGGGATTGGTTTTAGAAGAAAGGGAAAGAGGATCAAACACCTCAGAGCAACAAAAGGTTGTGTCAGAGGGCCCTCAATCACAAACCTCCTTCAACAAGAGATATTCCAACCTTCCAGAGCAGTTACCCAGGCAGCACGGCTAAAAAGTTCCCTGACATGAAAAGAACAAAAACAGAAGGGACAGAGGTAGTTATTGTTATGCACACTCCTCTTTTTTTTTTTTTTTTTCTGTGGCTTTTTTTCTCCCCCACAAAACTTTTTGCATAAGCTGTTCGGGGGAGAAGTAATAGTGCTGCTTATTGAAAAGAAATCCCCCCTCTTTGCATCTCCTACCTCCTAGGTTGGGAGGTATGGCCCAGCAGATTCTAAGCCAGGAACACCTGATGAATGGGGAAGGTCAGCTCCATGAATGCTTCAAAAGAGGCATCCGAAATTAATAAACATAATTATAATGTCTCCTGGTTTTCATCGCCCCCTGAACACATATTTGAATTTTTTTTTTTTCCTTCTTCCAGACAAGCGAAGTTGTGTGCACACAAAGAATGTAAATTATTTGCATTTGCAGTGTCAGGTCTTGGAGGTATCTTAACAGCATGTAAGAATTTTCCACTTAAATGTAAATTATTAACAAGTCAGAGTTTTCATTTGTTTTATCTCCTGATGTGCAATCTAAATAAATAAATGGCACACTTTACAGTGTTCACCACCCACTTCTCTGCTCTTTCAAAAACATACTTTATATATGCTACCTTTGCTTGAAGAGGATGGTGGATCATTGTCTCTTTCATCATTTATCTTTGTCTCAGTGCTTCTGAGGGGTTGAGGTTGTTGTTTTTTTTGCTAAAACAAATTTACCTCTAGTACTTCATCAAGTTTTCCTGTGTAATATCGCTAAGTAAACAACACAGTGGTTTATTCATAAAATATTCATATTTCAAAATGTTCCTTCCCAACCACCCCTCCTGGGTTTACCTATGTTTACAAATATGTAAGCCTTGTTAATATGCCTTGTCTGGGGAATGGTGAGTAGTGACCCTCCTTGAGGCACAGCTCTTGCTGAAGAAGTGTATTATTTCAGCTGGGAGAACAGCAAAGCTCCGGGATGAGACTGATTGATTAAGACCAGATGGATGGCCACACATAGGTGTGACAAAAATAGAAACACATTGCAAACATTCCTGGCATTGTCCTCCTGTGGTCTGGGAGGTGGATGGACCCGGTGGTACCTTATCTACCTCCTGATGGGCTCCAGAATTGAAGAATGTTAATGAAAGCTAACTCTGCCTCGCCTGCCTTACAGTGACACTTATTACAATGAATCAAGCTTAAAATTGCGTCTTGTAAATAAACTCTGGGTTCCCCCCCCAGCCCTGATCGAAAAATGACAGCTGGCATGCCACTGGAAAGCATTCACACACGTTTCCCTGAAAGTAACTCGAAGTAAGGAGCTCAGAAAGAAAGAAAGAGAGGGAAAGAGAAAGAAAACAAACAGAGCATACCCACATCCTCTCCTTAAAATTAAACTTTCAGAAACCACATAAAGGAGTAAGTGCAAAATGAATGACCTCTGGTTTGGAGAAGAATGTTTCATTGAAACCCTCTCAGCTTTTATGTTTATTGGCCATAAACTGACCAACCCTCTCCGCAAGGCTGTGGTTGTTCTTCACAGCAATGCCAAACCAAGGACCTGAATCCCACTCACCTCACTGAAGTGAGGGGTCTCAAGGAAAAGGGGGAGGCAACAAGCAGCATTTATCCCAGTGTGGCCATGCACTCCTCTGATGCTGTCCCTGCCTGACCATACCCACCCTTTACCTTTCACCACAGCACAGGATGTGTTTCTCACACCAAGAAAAATGCCATTAACTAAACCTTCCCATTCACGTGGATGGAGCCAGGAGCTGTGGGAAGGAGGTGGGAAGCAGTGCAACACCAGGCTCCCAGGGCCACTCACTTCTGTCCCTCCACCTAGGGCACACCACAAACGGGTTGTGTGCCAAGCTCCAGCCATCAGCCCTGACACCAAGACACGTTTAAAGCCACAGGAGCATCCCAAACCTCTGCCTGGCACGACCCCTTTCCCATGGCACAGTGTGGAGCCTCCTGACAGCCATTGAGGGAGAAGGGAGAAACCAGACCCTCAGGTTTTCTGTCCCTCTCCCTAAACCTCCATCTCAGCCCCAGCGTGAGCTTTTCCCTCCCCTCTCACGGGCCTGAACCGATTACCTACTTGTTATAAATCTTCTCAGGTTTCACAGGCGCACATTTGCCGGTAGGTTCCCAACCCACATCTCGGGACGTCGGGGCTCACAGAGACACATTCTCACACATGCAAAAGCCCTATGATGGATCAGGGGCTCCTCCATTCACCCCTCCACTTTAAGCAAAACCGTTCCTAATATACCTTTTCATACGTGAAGCATAATGAATGTACCTTTTCTTATGCATGTACAATACTGTACTTTCACCCACTGGCAAAGAAGTTCGCTAAATTACTAAGAGCGTTTAAAGAGGTGGCATTCATTGTAATATACAAAGGAATTTAAAGCACATTTACAAATGAATCGGCAGGCACGCCAACAGGAAAAACAAGTTTAAATGTAAAATTCAAAAAAACCCCCAAAAATATAGATTTGAGGATTGCTTGAAATTATTATTATGATATGAAAATGTTTGTCCATTCTGCAGGCTGAAAACTACTTAATTTCTCTTCATCTGCAATTCAGGTGACGGTGGTTTTAAAGAAATATTCTTTTCCTTGGTTTCCTTCCCCCCTCCCCAGCTGAGTAATAAAACATAGACTGATTTAAATAAGAATCATTATGCTCAGAAGGCCTCCTCTGGCTGGAAGACTTTTGTTCCACATGTCCCATAATCTCACTCCCACATGGCTGCCATAAGGTTGATGCTGAAATCAAACTCTACTATAGAATTTGCTTTTAGACACAGCAAAAATATGTATATCAGTTTGGGGAACGGAGTCCTATAATTTAGGTAATGGGAGAAATATACGTGGGATAGAAACCTCTTGACTTTTCTGCTCCCTTCTCTGTGTTTTCCCCTCATCCAGGTTGCTATTAGCATATGAAAAATGCTTTTAATTTCATACATTTCTGGCCATATCTGTCACACACACAAGCGAGATAGCAGTTAGGTTTCAACTTATCTCTTCTTTACCACCTCAGCAGCAGGTTTAAAATAGATCACGCTCTTCTCGTTATTTGCAGCCAAGGTGTGTGTAACTCCCTTCCTGAGCAAAACCTGATAAAAGAGGAGCAAGCCACCCCATGGGAGGTGGTTTGCTCCCAACTCAAACCCCAGAAGTCTCTACCACAGCATTTCACAGCTCTGGTTTCATTTGACAAGAACGAGTCAGGGCACTTCTCACCCATACCTCGGGTCACAGCGTGGCGAGGCTGGGAGTTATGGCCCTGTTTTTGAGCATTCTCTATGCGCTGTTTATCTGTTTCCTTAAAACTCCCACTTCCACCCCTGCCCTATGGACGGAGCGCACGCGGCACCGCGGCTCCCACGCGCCCTTTTTCCAAGACAAGGCCACTTTGTTTTTACACCCAGAGACACCTCCCAGCCAAGCCCTATCCCCAAATTCTTGGCAGGCACACGTGACGCGAGGCGATCCATGGCAGAGCCCAGGGAAAGCTCTCAGCAATATGCAATCCATTTTCACACATGCTATGGATCTCATGGCGTCACTCGTACGGTCACTGCACACACAGAGTGTTTAAAGCCCATTTCTGCTACTTTTTAAGTAAATTAAAAACTCCCATTGCCTCCCAGGCAATTAGGCTGAGGCTCCAGGACTGGCTTGAAGCGGTGAGGCACTGAGAGTTTGTGTTTAGTGGTATCTGGCCTGGGAATACTTGTGGCTTGGTAAAATTTTGCACACGCACTCTCCAACTTGGCTTTCTGAGACATGCTGGGGAAATGGCTATTTTTGCATGAATGTTAAAAAAAAAAAAAAGGCATGAAATTATGCTCCGTTTTAATGGAAGGGTGGTTTTGCTTGACAAAACATATGTCTCTTATTAACAGTATTAATAGAAATAGGCCTGCTTTCAAACTTGCAATGAAACGTGACAAAACCCAGGGCTGGATTCTCAGCTGAGCTTCAGGCACCTTTGCAACCCAGTGCAGGCCCACCTAACAAAACCCATCTCTTGTGCAATAAACTTATCTCGCTGAGCATCCCACTAAATACCTGCAAGCCCAAGAGCTAGACCAGGAGCTCATTTTGCAGGATGCTTTCTCCAGCTGGGAAATTCAGGAGATCCTCCTTGCATCACACAGCAGCCAGAATACCTATGCATGACCTGCCTCTATAGTTTTGGGGGTTTTTTTGTTGGATCAGCCCAAAGAAGCCATGGGAATGGTTTTTGCCAGTGGTGCCCACTCATCTACAGTGGTTAGTAATAGCCAGGCAGCTCCAACTTTCTGGCTGGCATCAGCAGGACCCAAGGGTGTGACATACTGCAGGAGAAAACTCTGGAAGAGTCCAGACCAGCTCAGAGAAGAACAGCCCCCCTTGCTAGAAGAAAGGGCACCTTGCTCTAATCAGGCAGATTAGGCTGATGAGCAAAGCACCTGAAACAACTTTTCCTCCCCACCTCGCCTGAAGAGGAAAGAGGTCTCCTAAGTAAATAAACCAGCACAGTCCTTTCTCATTTTGACCATTTCTCACCATTTTGCTCAACTGCCAGGGAGGCAGAAGCCTTAACCCTGACAACACTTAAGTGAAAATTCCCTGGTTGGCTTTTTTTTACTTGCCTGACTTCTTTATTAAAGGCTTTCTGGCTGTGAGTGGGTGTCAGAGGTGCAGTATTTCACAGATCTGTGGGGCACTGCCTCATTTTGCGCTGTATCAAGATATTACAAGTTCCTCTTATTATAGAAAGCATGAAGAAAGATGACCGACTCCAACTAAACCGATAGTCTCTGAGTATATTTATTTTATGATGATGGCAATGAAGTAGCCTCTTATATATTTTCTATTGTCTTCAATAAAGACACACTTTAATCACAAGCTGACATATGAAACCTGCCTATTGGCCTATTGATATTTCTTTTGCACTGAGCAAGATGCCAATAACCTATTTTAAATATAACTTTTAAAAACGACATTACCTAAGAAAAAGCTAACAGCATTCTTGATAAAATATATTGTGGTGGTGCTGAAAAGTGCATGCAAAGCAAGCTGCATTATTAGAATGTTTAAATATTAATTATACCGCTGTGTAGTAAAGATGATCAACTGTGAGTGTCAACTAATTTTCTAAAAGCTGCAATGCTGGATGTCGTCTAAACTTCTATTGTTAAGCTAAAACTAAAAGCCCAGCAAGTTTAGTCTACTGGAGTGTGTTTATTTTTATTGGTTTCTGCATAATTTTTTTTTAACGTAAACCAACTTTAACCCCTTTACTGTAATCTCTGCCAGTGGAACTCCAATAGCACATCATAAAATTCCTATAATTCTTCAAAGCAATATAGCTGGGAAAGAAAAAAAAAAAAAAAAAAACAAAAAAAAACCAACAAAACCCAAAAACTATGGGCACTTTGCAACAAACGCCAACTATGAGATTCAGCCAATTAAATTTAACTCTTGCGAGCTCATTTTGCTGGCAGCATATGAGTGGATGTAGGTTCAGCCTGCCCTCCCACAGCCAATTTTGTTGGGAATTTTGTTGGGAGCAGCTCCCAGCCAGGCTGCTCGGTGCTGGGCTGGCTGTATTGTGTGAAAAATCCCGCTCAGGTGGTACCTAGAGCTGGTAGGGGAGGGAGGCTGAGCGGACAGATGGGGAGGCAGATGTACAATGCTACATAAAAGTAGCAAGACTTATATTATCTTCTGTGAATGCCTTAAGTGACTGAGCGCAGGCAGCAGGCGGGGAGGGGTGCCGGGGTGGGGAAGGAAGAGTTAACCAAAAAGAAACGACTGTCATTTCTCTCCCTCCTAGCAGCTATTGCTCCCTCAGACTTTCGAGAGGAGCCACAAGACTCGAGTGAGAGAATCACTTTGAGATTCTTCTGTGAAGACAAAGAAATAGTGTGCGCCGGGGCTGGTAGGCTTCCTTCCGTCACTCATGGATGCTCTGCCAGGATTTCCCACCTGAGACAGATTGCGACGCATGTTCGAATCACTCATGCAGGAGAAGCAATACACAAGTTCAGTGTAAAGCCACTTTAAAAGCTCATCGGGTGCATACTTTACTTGTACAAAATACCTTATTCATGATGGAGCAGTGAGGGCCTAGGTAATTACTTGAATCAAGGTGGCCTCAGAAGTGTTTAAATCTACAAGGACACTTAGAGCATGAATAATGCAAAATAATTTGCATCTAAATTTTTTAAGTGTTCTTTATTCAAAAACTAAAATGCAGTTCCGATTAAAGTTTGATGAGTGAAAGCTGAGCACTTCATACCCACTGTGAAACGTCTCCTATTTGTGGAAATTATTTCAGACAGTGGTAAAGGGACAAAAGAGATCAAAAAAAAAAAAAGTTGGTGATTAATCTGCATTTCTTTTAAGCCACCCTTATTCCACTATGTTTGGTGAGTAGGAAGTTAATTTCTGAACTTGCTGGTCTGATACCATCTACATTTCACCCCTTTAAAGCAGCCCCAACGAAAGCACAGCTCTAATTATTAACCAAACAAAATAACTATTCTTTTGCCTCCGATGATAGCGCGAAGCCGCTCGTGGCTCTGAAATTTGTCCAGTATCTCTTAGTGCAATTAATCTCGCTTCTGTCCCCGTCAACCTCTTTGGAAAAGCCTTACGTGCAAAAATACCCTGGCTGCCTCTCTCTCTGTGCTTATAGGGCAAGGGCTTGCATTTCTTCACTTGGAGCGTGTTGCATCCCTTTCTTTTGAATTTGCCATTGACAGCATAAACTGCCGCGTATATCATCGGTTCAGCACTTTATTATATCGTCTCCAGTCCTATTTTAGAACGTGTTGAGCAACCCCCATAAAAATTGTTAAAGAGGAAGGAGTGAACAAGACAAATGTTGTGTAATGTGCTCGCTGAAAATTATGCCTTTCTCTCTGCCTGGGCTGGAGGCAGAGGAGAAAAAGGGAGAGGGGAAGCATGTCAGAAACAGCCGTTTTCGTGTGCAGACGTCAGTGATCCTCCTGTTAAATGTGCTTAATTCACAATTATGTTTCCAACGCTCGACCCTGCCCATCTCACTGGCGGGAAGGCACTGAGAGAAGAGACATTCAAAGTTGGAGAGTTCTCAGATCCCCGGAGATTTCTACAGGAGAATCTGCATGGATCTGCTCCCTGGTTTGTTTCTGCCCTCCACACCCAACCTCTTGCTGCAGTACGAGAGCCAGACCTTCCCAAAAGCAGCCCTGGGAGCAAGAGGGATGTTTTTTTCCAGCTGCTAAAACCACAGGTCGGGAAATCCGCTGGGATCCAACAGGTTAGGCAGGCAGCAAAGTTTTAAGCGCCGGCTCACTGCGAGCAGCTAAACTTTAAAGGCCCCTTTGCAAAGGAAAATCATTTTCCTTCTGCAGCCCTTATAAAGAATAAAGACTTCCAATTTATTACCGGCTCGAAAGCTGGCTGCCACTTTATTGGACTTTCAGATGAGTGTGCTCGCCACGCTTTCTTAGGGAGAGGATCTGCTACGTTTTTCTTGGATTTGGAACAATGCGAACATTTTTTTAACTCATTGAACAAAGATTTCCCCAGCAACAGACCCCCTGCTCAGCAGGTCACCTATCTTTGCGACAGTTTTTCTTTTCCCACGCTAACCCTAGGGCTCATTTGCATAAGGTCTCTGTTGTGACAATTAGTTTCAGGTGAGCTGATTTCTATGAGGTTTGCCCAAGACGATACACAAGCTCTGGGCCTCCCTGATCCTGGCCCTAATTGCGACTGACTGGCACCAGACACAATCACCCTCTTGATTCAGCAAATTGTCCTGCAAGTAGCTTGTTGTGACCCTGCAATGCACAAATCATATCATGTCAGCCCGGCATAGTAAACAGTGAATAAAGCAAATTCAAAAAAAAAAAAAAAAGAAAGAAAAAGGTTTCATAATAGCTCCTCCATCTTCTAGCCCCAGTGGACAAGATGAATGCAAATTAAAGCTATATCATATCTGTGTGCTGGTGGAAGAGGTGTCTCTGCCCTGACTAACAACTTTGGTTTGCTGGGGAGTTTTTTGGGAGCTATTTTTAATTTGCTTTGGGGAAAAAAAAAAATCGGATGTTGCTTCATTCTGTCACCTGGGGAGAAATTCCCCAGGTAGAGTAGCAGGGTCACTGTAAATATTTCCTAGCTCGTTGTTGTGGAAATAAGCAATATGCTCCTTCATCATCTCAGAAGGTACATGGTACAGCCACATGCACATTAGTTGAGCTCCCAGACTTCCCTCTCAAGGAAAATACAAATGCAAAAGGCCACCTGACTTTTGGGAAGTTGGGACAGAAGTTTTCCCAAAGTGCCCAGGGAGGAGCAGGGGGTGCAGGGAGACCTCACCCCACTTCTCTATGGCTGGCAGTCCCTCATCCCACCACAGCACTGCTTTGGGCTCAGTCCTGCCTGTTTTGGAGCAGTGATAACCCTGTGGATTATTATTGATGTGTCAGGCTGGAGAAACACGCAGCCTCTGAGATGGGCAGGGAAAAGGAACGAGTAATAAATCCAAGGGGACAAAGGCAGAGTTAAGGAGGCTGGAGGAACACCTTTAACTGCCACACTGATGATAACGCTTGGTCAGGATGAAGATCTGTCCTTATCTGTGAATAACTCCCTTTTCCTCAGTTTGACTCACAGTTTTCATGTTATTTTTTGGTGTGATGCTCAATTCTTTCCTACCAGAGTAGCTCCGGCTGTGACCTCCGCCCCGTGAGTGTGAGTCAGGAGAGATTCCCTCCCCACCTTATATATTGCTTTTTTTTTTTTTTAAGTGAAGACTAATTTGCAAAATATTATTCACCATAGAGACAAAAGCTGCTCCCCTGCTGTAAGTGGGATATGAAGGGTAAACTCAAATCCAGACAGGTATATTGAGTCCTGACTTCAGAGAGAGACCACAAGAGCAGGATTAGACCCCTCAAATACATTTCATGATGATCATTATGTGAATTAGATTAGGCTATTAGTTTTGGACTACTTTTAGTCTCCTGGGGAAATCTGTATTTACATTTGGGTTGGGTTTTTTTTCCCCCTGATGCAAATTGCTTCCCCAAATAAATAGTTATGTTAAAAATCCTAGTAAAAAAACTGTTTCAAAATCCTTCACTGACCATGGCTGGCAGCCAGTGTGAGAGGTCAGCCTGCCAGCCCCAACAGTTTGCAGCTGCAGTCGAGGTAACTATATAGGCAAAAGTGCATCTGACACAGTGCATTTCTGCTAATCTTGCCTCTTATCAACTGATACAGGCAAAAAGTACTAATTGTTTATGTGCTTATACTGATAAAAGTAAGAACGAAAGAAAAATCTTCCCTCAACTGTGAACACCAAGTTTTACCCTGGGAAAAAAAAAAACCTGCGGGGTGGGAGACCTAATTCTTCTTTACTGGTACAATTACATTGATTTAAAAGTCATTAAATCTTCTGATATTCCTGTGATCTCAGGAGTTGTTTATGACCTGGGGTTCTGTCCCAAGCATGCCTGAATAATGTGAGGGAGGTGGGGGATAGCCCCTCACTGCAGGAAGGGTGGCCACAGTCCCACCCTAGGCTCCCTGTACGTTTGCAGGACATTTAGGTTGCATTTGGACACACAAACAGGACAGACAGCAGGACACAAGGTCAGCCTTGGGTTACTCCTTCCAGTGGGGTGCACTATTCTGGTGGGATACCCAGTCAGTCTCTCCTGTCCAGAAAGGTGCACAAAAGGAAGGACACCCAAAGTCCTGCCTGCCATGAACATCTCCATGGACAACTACAAAGCTCCCAACATTTTTGTCACCATACAAGCCCTGCCAGGCTTTGGACACAAACCCATTGTGGCCAGCCTGAAGCACTGCTACCAAACTCAGTCACACCAGGTGGTTGCCCACCACTCTCCATGGGGCCAGGACTTGGCTAAGGATGCACAGCAAGAGACCCCCCAGACCTCACCTTCCCCACTTTTACCGTGTGTCCCCTTCCCTGTGTCCCTGCCAATGCTTTCATCCCTGTCTTGTGACACAAACCATGCTTTTACACCGAAGGCAACACAGCGAGCTGATTTTGCACTTTAACCTTCAGCAACTCTGATTCTAATGCAAGGCAAAACTTTTAGATTTTTAAGTAAATAAACAGTTGATTCTGACAAAAAATGACTATTCCCTGAGGGGACATTTTTGTGAAACTGCGCCAGGTACAAAAAAAAATGTATATTTTTTGGCTTGGTCATGAAACTGTCAAAACACAACTCTAACATGTTTTGCTGCATATGTAATTTTTTTCCCACAGCTCTTTCCGAGCAATGCTTAATTCTGAATTCTTTCTGCACCCAGCCTTTGCAAGGAAATTGATAGATGCACAAGCAATTCAAGCTGAGTTTCTAAGTGAGTGAAATAGAACAGCCAGGAGAAAGGAGGAGGAGAAAAGCAAGACAAAGCCAGAGAAACTTTGTTAAACTTTCCAAATAAATTATATTTTTGAGGTACAATTCTTCCTCAAGATAGAGCTTTGGAGAGATTTAAGCAGGGAGAAGGTTATCTGCTGGCCCTGGGCACATGGGTTAAGTTTCATCTTCTGTGCTCATGTAACTTCATTTAATTTTCTTTTTAACTGCTCTCTTTCTCTCTTGCTCTCTCTCATATATAGATATATGCTTGTATATGTAAATATCAAAGTATCTTGATCATAGTTGTGATTAAAAACTTCACTTTTACTAAAAACAGCTATGGCACTGCTCTTTAAAATAATAATATATTTTCCCAAGTGCCTTCACTGTTTCATCCCAGCAACTGAAACAGAGACAATCCTTTGTATGTTGAAATGTATAATTATCATGTAGCCAAAAGGGAGGGTGTAATTTTCACATCTGATTACAAGGGAAGAGTGTAAGTGAAGCTGCCTTGGTAAACTTACACTTGTTTACAGAGAGCAATACCTTTGATATTAAAAACTCCAAACATGTAAAACGCTGGAAAAAATCAAGATTGTCACGCAGCAAAGCTAGACATCGACAACAACAACAAACCCTAAGCAATTTTTTTGGCATAGTTACAAATGAAAAGTCAATTCTTCTGTACTTGGGCTTTTCTCCTCACTTGAGATGTTTGTTAAGAGGCAAATTGTTTTTGCACAGTGTGCTCTACTTGTTCGTGTGGAAGGTTAGAAGCTGAAGATCCAGCTTTACTTAAAAAAAGGGGGGGGGGAGATTTCAAATGTTTCTACTGTTTATAGCTCTACATGGGGAGTTTAAACTAGAGAAATGCTTTTCATATTTGACTCCATCTTCACAGAATTTACTTCTCCTAAATGTGACAGCATTTGCTTTCAAGTGTTTGTTTTTCTTTTTTTTTAAAAAAAACAGATGAACTTTTCTCCTGTTTATTTCTTTGTATCTTTCTTTCTTTGCTGATCTACCTCCCATTACATGAGCTTCTGCTCGTGTGAAATTATTTTTTGACCACATAGGACAAGATGGTATCAAGGAGAGGAAGAACTGTTAGAGAAAATATCACTTACCAAGGAGATAAAAGATAAGCAGAAAGATCACACTACAGGTACAAGGAAAAACTACTGAAAAACTAAGAAAGATATCAGAAATTCTTTAATGAGATGAAAGTATACTTGTTAAAGAGTTGTTGCTGTTGTAGTTTTAAAAATCATTAAAAACTCTCTGTGCAAGCATTGAATGTCTAAGTATGATAATCTCAGATTTTTGCTAACCAAGAAAAAAGGAGGAGAATGAGAAAGAAAACCATATTATTTTTAGTATGTTGAAAACTCAGATTTTTGTTAGAGTATGAAAAAAAGATCATATAATTAGCATGTAAAACATCTATCAACAAGACTATGATAAAACCCTATTTCCTAAAGCATGTCTTTTTTCCTGCCCTAAAATTAAGCTCCTGATCCCATATCCTTGCTCTGAACATCATATCCATGGGAGAAAACACCCACCACAACAGCTAAAGCATATGAAAAATAAAATGTAACCCAGTAATAACAGTAATTCCACTTGAGGGTGCATGTAGTTACTTTAAAAGTGGTTTTGTCTTGTGCAGAAAGACATGAATGCAAGGGCTACCGAAAGCAATTTAATACCAGGTGGGGGCTGACATTAATCTTTCATGACAATAATATTGTGGTGTTACAGGAGGGCAAAAACAAATACCTTCTTGCACGTAGAACCACTTCCCTGAGAGTCTGTGCCTGTCTTAAAAACACACGCATAGAATTGATGTATGGCCCCAAATTCATAATGAATATGATTATTAAACAGTCTCCACTCGTGCAAATAATCGGACCTGTCCTCCTTCTGCTTCCCTTAGGTGCGATCCAAGCTCTCTCTGCGAGCAGCGCAGGAATGCTATTCCTCCTGGAACGGGCCAGCTTTGGTGAGCCCAGAGCTGTTTTCTGCAGCACACAGAGCCAAATTCTGCCTGTGTTTGAGAGCAGTGCCATGAGAGCCAACGGGGCTGCACAGGGGTGGATGGTGTGCCTGAGGTAGGCGCAGCATCTGAGCAGCATTAGTGTACTTAAAACAACAAATTAATGTCTGTGGAGCACTAATCAATGTTTGGTGCACTCCACATTTTTCACTGAGTTGTTAGAGTACATTTGCTTATATTTTGCACTATTTTAATTTAGCCATATTGATCAAACTGAACACTCAATAAGACCCTAGGCACCTTAGCCTTATTAAAATTAGTCAACTTGAAGTAAGTGAGCGGAGGAAGTAATGGAAACTATTCAGAGATTTAAATACAGTGCAGCCCACTTAAATAAATACCTGTTAATGAAATAAATCTGTATATGCACATATTTCCTCAGAAACAAATTATTAAGGAGGCCCTTTAGAAGAATAAGACTCAAACACACTCCTTAGTTTAAAATAGAAATATTTCTGCGTACGTTTGTGTTTGCTGCGTTAAACTTGGGGAGTCCATGCTGACCTTTCTCACCAAAGCAGTTATCATTCTTTAGAGTCTTACAGTGTCAAAATTGATAAAAATGTCCCTAATTAACCTGTAAGTAAACACTGCTGTGGGGTTTTGGTAGCTCTACCAAATGAGTTTATCCCAGGAAGAGTAAAACTCATCTGGGCCGGCACCCAGAAAAGAATATCTGGGCAGCTGCAGAACTAAAATAAAAGGCATTTAACATGCAGTGGAAAAAATAAAAGTCATACAGCCTAGTCTTTACAAATAATACATCTCTGTCTTCAGAAAGTTGTATCTTTTTTTTTAAGCAGGGGTAGAGAGGCGAGATGAGAGCACCAATTCCAAGGCTTGGCTTGAGCAGGGATTCGCAGTACAGTTCCTTTTGGCACATCTCTGGAGCTCAAAATATTGTTTTTGAAAACATTGCTGTTTTTCAACAAAAATGGGAGATTAGACAACATCTTCAGCTGATTAATCCTCTCTGCTCTCTGAGGGGGTGACCTATGATAGTGTATTATTTTAGCTGGGGAAAAAATTCCACCACGCAGCAAACTCTTCCTGCGGTACCTACAAATGAATTAAGCTAAAAAGTGGGTAGAGGATCTGCGGAGGTTTTCTGGACTCCTTGCTTTGGGGGATGCCTTTAGAGGGCTTTGTATACTTATTTTTTTTCCCCTAGTCCAATAAAAGATATTAGATCTTTTCCCTGTGCAAAACCCCTCTCATGAATCAGGCCCTACACTTGCAACTAGTGCGATATTGCTGGCCAGGTTTCACCCCAGTAAAATTCTAATCTATACTTTGTCTTGCAGAATTAAGAAGAAAATGCATATCAGCAGAATCTCCTCTCTACTTTATTTCATTTATAAATTACGAGAATGATGCTATTATATATTATTAATTTCTGCTGTTCTCCAACTCGGCTGCAGCAGTGAGCTGCGGATGTTGGAACGGTGTAATTATGTTCTAGTAGGGCAGCCATCCGTTTCCTTTCAAAAATTTACAGGATTCTTAATCATGCTGCTCATTTGGGTGCGCAGTAGCGAGGATGGCGAAACACAAACAGGGCACGTTCGTTTACACAGGAACACCTGCTTAGCATGATAGCAGATGTCAGTCAGCAAGCAGAACACAAAAGAAAAATATCAACAACAGCAAACTAGAAGCATTTTTAACTCGGTGCGGAGATCTCTTGTCTGGGGGAAGCCAAAGGAAGGGGATGCACCTTTGCAGGTCAAAGCAGAGGTGCGGTGATGATTTGGAAAGCCTCAGCCAATGTTCCCCAGGGACGGGGTCAACAAATCCAAGACAAACTGCTCGCTGGATGATGGGATATTTAACAATTTCTCTTTCTAGAGGGTCACTTTTGCCAGCTTGAGGATCTTGCAAGGGTCATTAGAAATATATGGAATATTTGATAACTACAGCAAAGTCGTTGAGAGGAGAAAAATCCAGAGAACTACTGCTCCGACTGTAAGGGTCTGCCAGCATTCCCACTACAACCTCTTACTCTCAAGGCTTTAACTTTAAATGTTTCATCCCAGGCTGCCTCTTGGCTCTCCCATCTCAAATTGAGAGCGTTTCTGTCTGGTGCATATTTTATGAAATAAAAAGATGCCAGCAGAGGAGCAAAAGTTCAACGACTTTGGGCTCTTTGCAATGCTCCAGCCACACCTCTCCCAGGGAGGCATTGGGAGCCCGAGCCGAGCTGTGCCAGGCAGGTATTAACAATCCCCCTCCATGGCTTAGGCAGTAACTACTCTTCCCCAGGATTGTTAGTATTCAGAGCGAGTCAACTTGCGTGGGTCCGTGCATTAAGGGCTCCCTAAGTATGCATTGACTTGATACCCAGTAATGGCTTCTAAGGAGCCGTTATGTAGTGCCGTGTCAATGATCCATGCATTGAGGACTCCCTGAGTACGCATTGACACGATAGACCGGAACGGCTCCGAAGAAGCCGTTACGGTCTATCATGCCAATGATCTGCGGATATTGGCACTGCCTCCCACACTTCTGCAGAGACTGTGAAAGTCTCTGAAGAAGCTGTTATGATCTCAGTGGAAGGACCATCGATCAGGTCGGTGGCAGGGTTGCGTTTTGCCGTTTTTCTACCCGATTGTTGGGAGGCCTTGTGCTGCTTCTGGAGTTAGATTCAAAGAACCAACAAAATGTAAAGGCTGCCCACCCATGGAGGGGCTCTGGGACTGTGCAGAACTAACCAGGATCATAATATGACCTCTGGTTTTGTTAATTTTTAGTTTTTAGCTCCATCTGCTTCCAGATGGGACACCTTGACCAAGTCCCTTCAACTCTTCCTACCTTCAATTGCTCTCCTTTAGGGAGCATGGAAAGGGATGACGTCTTTTGAGTGAGGATTGCAGTGGAGCTTGGAAAATGTGAATTTAGAGCAGTTACAACTAAGGCTGGTGTGAGCATCTCATCACTGGTGGAGGGTTGAGATGAACAAGATGTGTACATAGAATCACGCCATGGTTTGGGTTGGAAGGGACCTTAAAGATCATCCAGTTCCAACTGCCTGCCTTAAAGATCATCCAGTTCCAACCCCCTGCCATGGGCAGGGACACTTTCCACTAGACCAGGCTGCTCCAAGCCCTGGCCAACATCACACCTTTCACACCCAAGCACGCAGGCAAAGTTACACTGAAAGGAAATCTTACTTCTAAAGTTTTATAAACTCCTATCTACTGAGTTTATATAGTTTCCATCCATTAAATTTCTGTGTATTCGCATCAGTTCTGAGAATCACTGCTTGGCAGAATGTCATCTGTATTTTCTATGATGCCAAAACTTTCTATGAAAATGCTGTGAACACCTTTTCTATGTCTTCTTTGGTACATGACTATTTTTTTTAAATGTTTTAAAGGTACATCACTCACAATGAAGTTTTAAGTCCATGACCACAAGATACTGCTTAATCAGCTGGTATTGTTTGTGTCTACTTTTCCATACGCTTTCAGGGAAAACTTGACTTTTTACTCTTTCATATTCACATCATACTACAGTTGAGGGGAGATGGAGCTACAGTAGAATATAAGTATATAGAATACTCCACCTACTTTGTACAATGGTTAGAACTAGATGATCTTTGTGGTCCCTTCCAACCCAAACCATTCGATGATCCTATGATTCGCTGATGATAATAAGCCCATTTATGGTACAATCTCCCATAATTTAATTTACATCTACATGGATAAATGTTATCAGGCCACTGGAGACAGACTGTAACCATACCTGGTGGAAAGCAGAGATCCTCAAGCAAGAAAAAGTAGAATTACTGTGCAGGTTGGAGCACCATAGAGAGACCTTGTCTGTAGCCAGGCTGGCCTGAAAAGTGTGAGCTCAAAATAAAAAGAAACTATGCAAAAGGAGATGGAGGAACATTATAGAAGATCAGAGAGGGTCATGATACAGGAGAAACTGAGAAGGCAGAGAAGTTTCAAGGAGCAGTGGTAATTAATTCCAGGTATCTCTTTCTTTGGACTCGAAAACTCAAATATTTTTAAGTGTATTTTCTTATATGTGGAAGCACCAGATTTGTCCAGAGACTGGTAACCCAAATCAGATAGTTTTGGCACTGCTAATGATCAGTTTGGAGTTGTAGACTAGCTGTAGCCATCAGGTCCACAACAACATCACCAGCAAACAGAGGAGAGGGGACAACAAGAAAACCACTGAAAGCTTGAGTCATGCATGGATTTTACCAACCCAGCCCTCACTCAAATGCCTTTCAGGTAGAGGAGTGTGCAACATATTCTTGAAAGCCACAATTGTTGCTTGGATAACCTACTCTCCAAAGGCAAAGCTATTAATTCTTCAAAAATGCATCTTTGGGATTTAAAGCCTCTTTGGGGTGGCCCTGAGAACCTATGGGCACCAACCACCTCTGCAACCCAAATTCCGTTCAACATCTCCCTTCATGATGCACTTTGCAAATTTGTGTGAAAAGTTGCATTTCCAAATCTGGACAGCTGAAGACTGCTGTTCTTTGGAAAAAGAACCCTAAGCTTTTCGCTAAATTTAATCATCTGGGGGTTTAAACTATACTGAGAAGGAAGAGAAGATATCATTTTACAATGATTCAGACCATATTTCATATGCAGAGTTTAATGGATGCTTTCAGGTATCTCATGTTATAACGCTGCCCCTGCAACATGTGCTGAGCCCTCGATGTAAAACCTCAAATATTTTTTTCAACCTCTGGGAAGGAACAGGAGTTTGCCTCCTTCCATGTGTATATTTATTAGTAAGAATTTTGCATGGTATAATTGAAGCCTGGCAGTTTTTACCAATCGAGGCTTAAGAGGGAAACTAACACAATGTAATGTTTTGTGTCTTTTTTTTTGTCCATGCAGACCAGTCACTGAAAAGGTGCAAAGCACTTCTAAAAGTACGTTTTCTGAAATTCAAAGCCTTTAAAGAAAGGTACACAATGCAAGAATACGCAGCTGCAATTTTAAAAAGGCTACTGCTCCTTTAATGCCCAGCTGGTCCTGAGATGTAATAAAATTGACATATTGATTCCTTTGAATTTACAAATGCCTGTTTCATAAACTCCATCTCCAAAGCCTAGGCATCTTTAGAGCACTGTCATTTTTTTCTCCAAATGGATCAATTATGTGCCCACGTAATCCTGTTACCTGTGAAATCCATGCATACTTCTCCCATTTGCTGCAGTTCCCAGGCGGACAAACTTGCATTATGTACGCATAAACAAACAGAGCATTTTCCTGATATTAGGGATTGTTTTCAAAGTGAAAAGCAATCTCCTGGGTCCTTTACTCAAAAAAAAAACCCATACATAGTGTGGTGTTCCTCCAAGTAACCTCACTGCACTATATGTATAATTATTACACAACATAGCAAATCATTAAAAAAACATTGAGTCCCTCTATCTCAAATGCTTCAACTGCAAAAAGGCACCAAGACTCAGCACCCAGCCCTCATTTTCCTGGTGAATCAAACTTTCCCAGCTTCTTTATTTGATAATTATTGCCATATCTATAAGGAAATCACGTTCATCAGAAGTATTTCGGCTTGACTTAAATATTAGAAAAACACCCACAGCAAAATTTGCTGTGGAAGTTTGGGGCTTTTTTATTTTATTTCTAGGATAATTCATCTTTTCATCGTGCTGAGTACCTTTCCATCATTTACACACACACACACAGAGAGTCAAGCAGGCATTAACCTGCAAACCTACCACTTATGCATATAAATGCATCACACATACGACTATTCCCATATCCGTGGCATATTATTTGTATGAATATATACCATGCACAGAAACACATTTATACACACACACCCCATGTGCAATCCTCAAATATAAGCAGAGAAAAAGAGAATAAATGTGTTTTTCTCTGTGTATGAATTGTTTATAAAGTACCGTGTACATACATAGATATGAATTCTCGTTTCACTCTTTCAGACTGTGCTGTATCTGATTTTCTACACTTCACTGGGCAACCAGCAGTTCAGTTACACTACACTTGCCCTGTACAATTTGTCTCTAAAAGGTTCCCAAAATTATGAAACATCCTGTCTGTTGCATGACCTGCTCACCGCAGTGCCTCAGCCTGAGGTGCATCCACAAATATAAAGAGGATGGCACAGAAAAAATTTAGTGTATATATATATATATATATATATATATATGTGTGTGTTTGATGGTTGGAGTCCATACAAGTGGCCCAATACACCCCTGCCATTGTGCAGGAGTGGGTTTTAAAGATAAATGGCTGCATGTTAACCAGATTTGACATGCTGCACAAAAGCAGCCACCTTTGGTCCCATGACACAGCCAAACAGAAAAAACAACAAGCAGTCCTGGCAAAAGATGTCCAACGTGAATAAAAGCCCAACAATTTGTCACATAGTCGTTACAAAATGTTCCAGGCTTTGGGGCTTGCCATGGGACAGCAGCGATAAGACGAGCATAGAAAAATGAAGGCTGGGCGTGTTGGGGTGGTGGAAGAGTTAAAACTCGAGGAAAGCTCCGGTAGTTCCAAAGGGGAAACAAAGAGGATATTTTCATTTGGCTCTTTCCGAAGACACACACACACACACACACACAAAAAAAAAAAAAAAAAGAAAAAAAAGAAAAAACCCAAAGAAGCCGTAATTAATTAAATCAAGAAGCTCAGTTGTTTTGAGAAGTGATTGAAATCTGACATGCAAAGTAGAAATATTTACGTTTACTTTCTATTTTAGGAATTTGCGAAGCTACTTTTCCTTCACTGCACTTCCCCACCACTACAATGGCCATGGCTCAGTTTATCCAGTAGTAAGCACTGCCTGTTCAGGGCCAAATCCTGCTCATGTTTCTCATGGCATTTGGTCTTTCCTCATGGGAACAGGCCCAGAAAACTCCAAGGATGTTGCTGGGGTTGAGGTCTGGCAGCAGAGCAGTACCTGAACTCCTCCTTTCCTTTGAGTTCACATAAGACAGAAGAGAAAAACCCCAGACTTAGGCTTGGTTTGATGCACCTGAATTTCCAAACCAGCTTGATCCTGCAGTTTTCCACTGAAACCAACCATGGGCATCAAACCCTACTTTGCTGTTCTGTGTCCCCCCAGAGTGACCCAGGTATTCCCATCAACTGCAGTCGGGTCAGGATTTGCACCTATGCCAGTCCACTGGGATTTTGATGTATTTTTAGAGCCCCTATACCAAAATAAGGAGCTCAAATGCACCAGTGCAGCTGCTTGCTAAGCTCCACATAACGGAGCTCACATTGTAAAATACCTTTCAGTCAATAATCATCATTGCTTCAGTGATTACCCTTCACTTCTTTATATTCAGTGGCAGAAAACTGGGGAGGAGGGGGCAGTTAAAAGCAATATCATCCTCTAAATTAGAATAACCAGTCGTATAATAAACTGAGATTCTGGTTATTAGGAACATACATTTGTAATTTTCTCAGACAAATTCCTTGGCATCCGCTCGCCCTCTGACGAAACAACAAATAATACTTGCTCTTCCTCAGTCCCACAGAATGGCACAGTGCTTTGGAGATATGAAGCTCTGCAAAAGCCCTGTCAATGAGTTCAGCAGTATTTCCCTGTCTCATAGACGGGAAAAATGAGCATGGGGAGGTTAATTGACTTTCTGGAGAGCCCTTGATGCTGCACTCACCTTCCCCAGCTTGGCCAGCGCGGGGCCGGGGCTGGGAGAACATCCCACCACATCCCACCCTCATCCTCTGCCCGGATCACAGCATCCCAGCAGACCAGCATGGACCAGCACGGCGTGGCCTTCCCCTTGTCCCTTCATGGGCCTAATCCCTTCGCAGGGGTTTTTGTAGGAGTAAATTAAATGGCATCAAAATCACCTCTGAAATGTGCAGGGCTTACTTATCAAAAGGAAAAAAAAAAAGAAAAAAAACCACAACCAAGTGTCAGCCAGAGGAAAAGTTCATTATTATATGTCAAGGAAAAATTAATAGAAAGGGCTTCAATAGTTAAATTACATGGGTAGATCAGGCTTTCTGCAGGAAGACCAGCTTGCTTTAATTAAAGCATGTTCTGCTCAAAAGCCACTGTGCTCGTGTTTTACAGCAACCTGATACCAACACCTGTAAGTCCCTGCTCAAAAACTCCAACTGCTTTCCCATATTCCAGCCCAGCGATCCACGTTATCGAAAGTCTGAGTTATTTTTAAATGGATGGGGGGACAACTAAGCCAGGGCTCTCTGTGGAGTCGAGCAGGGGGACGAGGACTGTTCAAATCATGGAAATGTCAGTTCCAGCAATGTGTGCCTTGGATTTTTTTTTTTTTTTGGACTGTCAAGAAGATTTTAAATCTTTAATATCTGTTTGTTGTCAGGTTTGCCTCCAGCTTTTTGTATCTGCAGGTCGTATTTTTTTGTTGTTGTTAGGAATTAGCATTTCTCATTTGCTAGCTGAAAGTTTAGGAGAAAGCACCAAAATGCCGATAAACAAAGTTCATCTCAGGGAAAATCTCTGTATGCATAACCTAGTTAACAATTCTTTCATGGTTGCAGGATGAAATTTGAAATGCATGTTGAAAAAGAGAGTTCCTACAGAAAGCATCAGTACTACCGAGGCTTTTTGAGTGCGCTGTACTAATTTTAAACAAGAAATCATTATGATTTCCGTGCCGTATTAGCATCTCTTTTATTTTTTGGTATCTCTGCTGCACTATTTCAACTCACTGCAGGTTACTGTTACTTTTTTTTGATACCACATCGTTTAAACACACACCGGAGCTGAAGGCATTCGGGATTACCGGGGACTTCAATCAACATTTTTGGCCTTTGTAAAGGATCTTAGCCAAACATTTGATGTAGTTAAACTCCAACTGATGCCACAACACACAGAATATCACTCCCCAAAAAGTGCAGAACTGATGCATTGTGCCATCTCTGGCAGCATTCGTTCAGTGTTTGCTGCGACTGGGGAGGAAGAAAGATACGGAATGCATGGATTGATTTTCAAATTACCTCAATATTTTGAAAACATTTTCACCTGCATGCTGAGAATGCTAAGAATAGGCAGGAAGGCAATTGTGCATTTGCACAGCCTCCACTGCATTCATTTATAAATTACCTCATCACTGACTGAAATTAACACTGATTCTTACAGGCAATTTCTCAATTTCCAATGCTAATTACATTTTTTTTACTTTTAAATTCTGTACCACCTGTTTTGGGCAAGACATCTTAGGCAGCGCGACCGCATTTAATCACAATTTTAATTAACCGCCCTGTAGATGTGAAAAAGAAGCAATTATAATATAGATGAATGATGATTTTTCTGCATTAAATTGTTTTGTTTCCCTGGTATGTTGATTGTAACACAGCACACAAATACAGTAACTGTACAATTTTTTTCTATTGTAATTTAGTAATTGTTTTTGGAAAACCAGTTTGGGAATGAGTGACTTCATCTGTTTACAAATTGATTGATACTGTTAACTCACTGATTGCTGCAGCATACATTTTGTATTGCACAGCCTAGCATAAAATATAATTAGGCATGCACAGACTTTGCAGCACCATTTTGGAATCTGAAAATCAACTGTAACCGAAGTGTGTTTTCCTTGAGCATCCTCGTATCAGCCGCGGCTGATGATACGATAATCAACAAACAATGGGCTTTTCCCATCCTGCCGCTGGTAGAAACCCTTGGATTTAATCTGATAGCCTCACAGTGCAAGGGTTAGAGTTGGTTTTTATTTTTTCAGGACGTGCTTTGCCAGGCCTGGGAGCTGAGGGCTGGCAAGTCTGCCGCTTGCCCAACTCCCTCAGATCGCTATCGGGAAGGAGCGGGCGAGTGATGGAAAGAAACAATGATGGCAAAAAGAGCCGCGGCTCACGAGACGCGGGGATCGTTCCTGACACGCGTGTGCTGTGGCACCGGCCGTCTCCAGCTACACGTTACAGGGGCAAAAGAGCTCGATCTGACTCATGGCTGACAGACACAGATCAGACAAGTTTTATATATATAAATATATATATGTATCTATCCCCACAGAGAAGCGTGAGACCGTTCCCATTGGAGTCAAAGCCTACTGGCTTTCCCAGCTAGCGAGGTTGCACCGGAGCAGAAAGGGAGCAGATGTGCAGCACTAGCAGCACCTGGGCTTTGGGACACGGTGCCACCACCACTGTGCTCTACCAGAGACCCAGGATAGTCATGCTGAGCATTTCCCACCTTAGGGCTGTACAGCAGAGGTGGATTGAAGGGCAGGGACACCGGGAAGGTGCACCTTGACATTTACAGAAGAGAGGTGGCAGCTCTCACCCTCCTCATCTCCTCTGCAATCCACAGAGCAAGAAGCCTCCACCAAGAAGGACTTGCCAAGAAGTGAGACACCACAACAGGCTCTGTGAGACCACATCCCAGCCAGACCAGCCATGTCACCCACAGTGCACTGAGACCAGGAAGGAAGGGGATGAGACAGACCTGGGACGGTCTCCATGGGAGCACAGGAGTCTCTGTGATTTGGAGGCAACTTGGGGGGCTCCTGGTCTCATCTGCTGGCCTGCTCGCTTTATAAATATTTGTTAAGAGGGCAGGACATAAAGTCTACTGTTCAGTAGGTGATTTTTGTAAGAATCCAGCTATCCATACATAAAAGGGTCTATTATCTCACTGTGGAAGAGATTTACATGCGTAACTCCCATTAACTCTTAGGGGACTTAGGCACGTAAATCTCTTGTGCATCTAGAGAAGAATAGACCACGTAAGGTCTTGTGATCTATACTGCTAGTAGGTTTAAGTCCCTTTCATTTATAAAGCTATACAAAAATTAACCATTAAAGCTTATTCTGTGCAAGCTGTCCCCCTACATATATCACCCAGCTCTGTGTTTGAAGTACTCGATGTAAACGCGCACTGAGGAAAGGTACCGGAGCGAGAGAGCCCATTCATTTCAGTTAGTAAAACTGTCATCCCTGAAAGGAAGCAGACTGAGGGCAGGTAGAAAAATTGTACAGGTTTTGCTCAGCAGATTCAATTTCAGATTTAGGCTCTAGACTGCACTGTTTGGAGAAGGAATACTTTCATTTTGCTGAGCGCTCCCTCCGCCCCCTCCTTCCCTCTCTCCCATCCCTACTCACAGCCCCATGCCCTGGACCAAAGGACCCTGAGTGGCTGGAGTGATAAAATCTTTGCAAAGCCCAACTAAGAAGCTGCATCTACTAAGGAAAAAGAAATAAATCTTTTATTCCATAAACTTGTTTAAGCTGAAATGTTCATTGGTAAGCCTGTAAAAGTGGGAACATCTGTGCTCCTGCTGGGATTTGATGTCTCACCACAAACCTTTCCATAAGCACTTTGTCTCTGGTAGGAGACAAAGAGGAAAATACCTGATCCTTGGCCTCAGTTGGGCAGCTCCTTCTATCCTCACGCACTGACCTAGTGAGCATTCCTCCCAGCAGCGAGCTGCCTCCCAGGGCTACCTCCGCCATGGAAGCTGCCTAACTAATCTCTTAGCAAACACTTGCAGCAAACCTGAAGGGAGTGTAGAAAGGCAAGGAAGAAGGGGAGAAAAAACCCTGAAACTTTCTCCAGATAAAGCCTGCGGCATGTCTAAGAGAAGAGAACCCAGCCTAAATATAGCTCTGCATGCTCACGTTTTCTCTTGATGAACCGCTGAGATACAAAGTTGTGGCCACCTAATGAACATAGAGATATATATTCTAATCTTAATCCAGTTTCCTGCTCCCTTCCATTAACCCAGCTGTCTTTCTGCCTGTCAATAGTCCCCTGACTATGCTTACAGGTATTTGCAAGACACTGCTTTTATCCCAGCAATACCGCTGGGATGATATGGCACTGGAAAAGTCCATCCCGCGCCCTGCCTGCGCACGGGGTAACCTCTCCTCTGGAGCTTATAAGAAAATCCACTGTTGAAATAAATAACAACTCTCAACAAATGATCAAAGAAGAAATAAATCTTTTACCCTTCTAAGACTTTTTAAAACTGAAATCCCATTTTTTAACTGGATAACAGTTAAGAGGCTACCGGCCACCTATTTTTCTGGGAGCTACGTTTTAAGCGTTTGCCGCATGGATATTGGTCCTCGGGAGCAAAAGCTTTTAAAATAAAGTTTGTGTGTAGTATATGAAAACATATTGTTTGGAATTTAAGTTCTAATATCTAGGAATAAACAGAGCATTAAATCAAGCAAAACTGTGACAAGGCCAATATGCACATGGATGATGCCAGCGAGGCATCTCCAGCCCTTTGTTCACAGCTTAACAAAACTGTGCCGTCACACCACTTTAGCTCAACAGTGCCTGTCGAATGGGCATCAGCAGATCAGCCAATGCCTGTCACACACACAGCTGAAAAACTGTTTGAAAGCAAGGCTTACTTTAGCACAAGTCTGGTAGGAAAAGTGAGAGGGATTTTTAATCATCTGGTAAAGACTACAGATATATATTTAGGGAGAAAATATATATATATATATATATATAGTCAGCTTTCTTCCTCAGGAAAGTAAAGCAGTTTTGCTCTTTTTCACCTCTAAGGAGGGAGTGGATCTTGGTGGTGTTGCCTGTTCCTTGGTGTGCTGCTCCCTTCCACACTACATCAGATTTGGAGATATTTGCAAATAAGTAAAATTCTTTCAGAGTGGGAGGGGTGTCACAGGGAACGATCCCAATTTGTCCAAAAATCTATTAAAAATTAATTTTCACATTGTCCTGCTTGGAGACCCCTTCCTCCCCGTGACAGAGGATAAATGAAATAACATATTCAAGGAAATGTTTGTTTTGATTCTAATGCAATTATCTTTGCAGATCAACGTCTCCCTGGGTTGGATTTTTTTTTTTAGCTGATCAAAATATGTTTTCATTGGTATTAACAACCCTCTCCGTCACTTCTCTTAACAGTCCTGGCGCAACATCTCTCCTGCAAAGAACCGCAGCAAAATAAGCTTGTTAGCGCCAGCAACTTCAGCTCGGCACTTCCCTCTTTTTCCCCAACACTTTTTTCCCCCCAATTTATGGGGGTTTTGAATCACACACCCCCTGCCCAGCCGGCTCCCAGTGCTCGGCCCCTCGGTGGCGGCTCAGGGTGGCACCGGGGGACCCGGGGGTGACCGGGGGGGACCCGGGGGGACCCGGGGGAGCGGGGGGCGGCAGCCCCGGGTGCTGAGCCCTCTCCCCCTGCCTGCCCGCCGCTGCTGTCAGCTCGCTGCCTGCACTTTAGCTGTCTCTTTCCCAGTCCCTACCCTGTCAGTTTCTGGGCTGCCAATTTCAACTTGAAGCTTGACTGGGCTGATTTGATGCAAATACCTCCAGGGAAAACCCTGAAACTGATGAACAGTTATGTCAAGTCGATTTTGCACCATCGGGAAAAGGTAACCTCTGCGAGAAAAAAAAACAACAAGGTTAAAGAGACAAGGGCTTTTCACGTGTAATACCACTGCTGCACATCTCGTTCACTGTTTACCATCCCTCAGAAATTGTAACTGTCAGAATTAGTCCTAATTGCAGATGCGAAAGCTGCCATTATAATAAAAACAGAGGCAGTGCAGGCATTAAATGTAGCAGCCTAATTTGTGAGACTACTGAAAAGGTAGAGTAAATGAATATTTCATTACTTTAATTACCAGGGACTACTCTTTTCTTGCTGTCTTATGATAAGTGTTGCTGTAACTAGCAACAGCAAACATCCACTAAAACATAAAGTGCAATAATAGTACTGCTGTCAGGATCGCTGCTTTAAAATACGAGCGGGAGGGGGGGAAGGGGGAAATATAATGGTTTATCTATTTCTTAGAGATCCGCAGGAGCAGGAGATAGAAACTCGTTTAACGTCAAAAAACAAAGAGGCGAGTAAACAGGTTTTAGTCAAAGAAAATAATGACCCGGAGGAGGGGAGGGGTGGGGTGTGTGTGTGTTGGGGGGGAGTTGAGGACACACTCGAAACCCCGGAGCCGGGAGGAGCGCAGGCAGCGCCGAGCCGCCCCTTCCCCGCCTGGCAGCGGAGTTTGGGGCGGCGAGGGGGGCCCGGCATCCCGGGAGCGGCGCCCGGGAGGGGTTCGCACCTCGGCCCGGAGCGCTGCTCTCGGCAGCGCCGGCGGGGCCCGCGGGGCTGAGTGTGCCCCGTCCCCCGCCCCACGGAGGCGGTTCACACCTCGGCCCCGCGGCCGGAGCGGGGGGGCCCAGGCGGCTCCGCACGCCCCCGCCCCAGCGCAGCGCAGCGCCGCGCCTCCAGCCCGCTCCGCTCCGGGGGATGCTCCCCGCGGGTGTGCGCCCCGCCGAGCCCCCCACCTGCGGGACGGGGGTCTCCGGAGAAAGGGGGTCCCGGGGGATGTGACCCGCGGTATCCCAGTTTGGGGCGGGGGGCACTCAGAGTGAGGGGATGCCCTGCCCGGGGGGATGTGACCCTCAGTATCCCAGTTTGGGACTGGGGGGACTCTTAGTAAGGGGATGCTCTGCCCGGGGGATGTGACCCGCGTTATCCCAGTTTGGGGCGGGGGTGACTCTGAGTGAGGGGATGCTCTGCCCCGGGGGACTCAGAGTGAGGGGTTGTCCTGCCCCGGGGAATGTGACCCCCGGTATCCCAGTTTGGGGCAGAGGGACTCTGAGTGAGGGGATGCCCTGCCCCGGAGGAGGCTCGGCGCTCCGCCCCGGCCCCGCTGCCCGCGCAGCTCCCGCACGTCGGGGTCGCTGCCGCAAGAGCCCGGCCGCGGCTGCGACAGCCGCTCCCGACAGACGCGGGGAAATTTGTCAACAATTCGCGACCGCGCTGGTAATTGCATTCCTGGAATCCGCAGCGATAGATGTAAAGATAAGGGAGCTGCCTCGACTTTCCGCTCGGAGTGATCTGTTTGCAGCCACCTATTCCTCTTCCTAGCCCTTCCTAAGCGCATTCCCCCGTTCCGCCTCCTGCGCCTTCTGCCACTGGGCTCTCCAGAAACATACGTGACGAGTCGCTGCGCCTCTCTCCTGTCCGAGGAGGCACCAGCTCCCTTCTCGCCTTTGTGTCCCCATCCCTCCGACCCAACTTTCCTGTCAGACCCGAAAAATATGCAAGGCTCGCACTGCCGCTGAGAAGCGGGACAAAGTTTAACTTCTCTGTTGGCAGTCGGAGAATAACTCCCAGGCAGGATTCAGGCAAAAGATCTGATTTGCTGAATTCTGTTCTTTGATTTGTATTTGTATGTTATTGCTACTGCTAAGGTTGTTGCCAACCTCAATTAGATCACAAATGAGATCAGTTTAATTCAACTCCCAAACTGTGACCTGACCATGGTCTGAAAGTATTCAAAAAAGCATTTTAAGCCTTCCTTTGATTTCAAAAGGAATACTGCATGCTTGGTCATTCATACAAATAACATAAAACGTAATTATGGGATGATTTGGCAGATGACATTCCTGCCAAACGACGCTCCATGCCAGAGTCTGTAATGCTGTGGCTGCTGTCCTGGTGCTCGGGAGCACAGCACCCTGGTGTAAGGTGGGAGTAACGGGGTGTGTGCGATGTGGAGGTGTTTGAATGCACTCGGGGAGGCAAATGCAACAGCAGCAACCACGCCAGCACGAAACCCCCCCAGTCAGAAACTGCTGCATCACTTGGAAGGGAAGCGGATCCGCACTATCAAATCTCCAGGAGGCTGTGACAAAGGGAGCTTGCAGCTTGACACACGGGTAACAACATAGCAAACACCTTTAATTCTGTCATGTCTCATACCCTTTGCTTTCTCACACATTCGTGGCTGCTCTAGCATTGACACCTACACTTTAAAAAAAAAAAAAAAAAAAAAAGAAGAAAAAAAAAAGAACCCTCGACAATAAAAATCCTCAAATGAAGCAATCTCATTCCAGCTAAAAAAAGAAACACCTGGAAAGTTATTCTTCTGCCCAGTAAAAAAAAAAAAAACAACAAAACAAAAAACAAAAAACTTATTAGCTCAGAAAAGAGCAGAAAGCAGCAAAAACAAAAGTTCACTTTTGGGATTGAGAAGCTCCCAGAAAGCTGCTGGCTTTCCTTGGAGCCTGGGAGCTCACTCGCACAGGTTTGCCGGCGCAACTTCTCAGCTATTCTGCTGCTCGAATGCGAATCCTAAATTGACCTTCCTGCCTCAGCAGCGCTCGGGAGCGTTCCTAGAGAGGGCCTGGGTGCTGTTACACGCGAGGGGTAGGTACAGAGCGTGCTGGCACACACACAGGTGAAGCCTCTCCTGCCCTTCCATGCCTCCAGCCCTGCCCAGCCCGCGTCTCTCCCTGATGGATTGGTCCCGAAAGCTTCAGCTGCCACCAAGGCCGGGATGTGCCAGGCTGAGCGGCTGCTGTGGCTTCAGCGGTGCCACCTCCTCGCTTGTGCCCCCCAAAAACAGCGGAACCCCCGTTCCAGGGCACCTGCAGGGCCCCGGAGCGCAGAAGGAGTTAAGGCTCTTTCCAGCATTACTGGGTAGGTTAATATCACAGCTGCTTGGTAAAGCATTATCCAGCACCTCACTTAACAAAAGCCTGCTTTTGCAAACAGACTCCTACTTTTCCCCAAGTGTCCAAAGGTGTTTACTGAAGTAAATCTGCCTAAATCCTCCGTTGCTTGGGTCATGGGGGTGGTTAGGAGGGTGGAAGGTGTAGAGATAATCTCTTTTTGTAAATTCTGTAAATCTTCTGGGAAAAAATCAGGAATCTGTGTCACATGCCTCTGTTCAACTGGTAACATCTCGGTTAGTGTGCTCCTTATGAGTGAAATCTGCCATAGCAGCTACAGGGAAATAAGACATCCCTCCCGTTTCTCATTGTTCAAACTGTTCTTCCCTCTCGAAGTTCCTTTAGCACGTTTAATCTATTTGCTGATGGAGGGGGAAAAAAAAACCTGTTAGGATCTTAAAAGTGGTTTCTGGGAAAAAAAAATAAAAATGACAGTTTGGTCGGCAGGAGATAGTGTAGTTGAAAACTTGTCACTTGAGATTTCTGCACTACCCCGGTTATTCCAACACCAGCAACTGCATATTACTTTTTACATGTTGCAAATAGAGGCAAACAACACAGGAAATTTTGACAGCTCTGCCTGAAAGGGCTTAAATACTTCTCAGTAAGCAGGATCCAGTTATAAATAAACCTTCTCTTGGTGAGAAAAAAGTGGCTACGACCAAAGACCTCAATATTTTTCTAGAAAAACTGTCTGATTGAAAGCACAGAAGAGCTTCTGAGAAACAAACAAACAGGCAGATATGGGGGGCACACACACACGAGGATGGGGAGAAAACGCACATGAACGTGACTACAAAACCCCACGAGGGAACCCGGCTACAGAAACTTCCACAAATCTCGCCTTCCTCTTCCTCCTCCTCCTCCTCCACCACCTCCTCCTCCTCCTCTGTTCGCATTTCTGGTGGATTCGCTGAGTCGCTGCTTTTCCCCGGCGGGTCGGGGCAGCCCGGGCCGGCAGCCAGCCCGGGGACACCCCCGCCAATGCCACCAAGGGCCACCAGGGCCACCAGGGCCACCGCGGCCCGGCCGCGACAGCACCCGGCCCAACACCTCACCAAAATACAGGGAAAAAAAAGATTAAAAAATTTAAATTTCATCTGGGGAAATTTTGCCCCGCCAAACCCGCCTCGCCCCCCGCCACCCCCGTCCCGCCAAGGTCACGGTGGGTAAACAATAATAGTAATTAAAACAAAATAATAGGCAGCAGTCAAGAGCTGAGAGTACACACACCTGACCCTAACTATAACAGACTTCTCAGAGTAGAATTTGATCCCTCTCTGACACTTTCTACCTCAAGTGTTAGAGCGAGTGGCCATGAATAGTACAGGCATGCCATCTTGTAACACTATCTGCCTGTCAGAAGAGCCAAGGCTGGGTAGAGCAGGATCTATATAAGGCTTGTAACTAGGGGAAGCCCAACAAACAGCTACAAACACCTAAGTTATTTTACTCAGCCTCCACCCTTCTGCTTTTTCCCCCCTTCTTCTCACTCTCTTTTTTTTTTTTTTTTTTTTTTCCTTTTCATCTTGGCTTTCTGTTGCAGAATGCAAATGTAGCCTGCCGGCGGTGAATGGGCTGAATTGTGATTAAGAAGAAGAAGAGCTCCTTTCTTTGTTCTCCCCTCAGGGGATGTTTACTGGGAGAGACACAGCGGATCAGATATGAAAGGCATTCAGGTCAGCATTGATGTGAGCGAAAGTGAAATCATACCTAAGGCATTCAAAAGACCGCCGTGTCAGGGGTTCAGCTAACGGTGCATCTACTGTGTCTTCCCTGTTAGGCACAAAAAAAAAAAGGGAAAAAAAAAGGAAAAAAAATATCTCTCCACAAACAGGCATTTTTTAAAAAATAAAATTACCACAAAAATTACACAGAGAAGGAAAATGAAAAAGTTTTCCCTCGCTTTACCTCCAGAGAAGAAACTACAGGACTCAGTGCTCTTTTGCCCTTATGATCACGGATGGGGCAGGTCGACTTGCATTAATTGTAGCTGCTGGGATCAGCATCTTTTTTAGGGGGAAATGAATCTAACCTGAAGTGAGAGCGGTTTTTCCTAAGCACACCTCTGCATCCCCTTCCCTGAGCACAGCACACGCATAGGTGCATGGACACATGCACCTCTCCATGAGTCCCAGCCAGCTGCGAGCCTCATTTATTCTGCCCTTGCCTCCCTCAGAAGCCACTCCGGGTGATAAAGGGCACGGTGGCATATCAAACCAGCGCAGCACACCTTCCAAAGTGATCTTTCATGGACTTGGAAACTCCTCGAAACACTTTGCTGCGAGCTCGCAGCGCAAGGGGATGGTGGCGATCGGAGGCGATCGGAGTTGGGGCGCAGCTCTGTAAGTTAAACTGCTGCAAGGAAAAGTCTAAGCATTGTCGTTTAATTCACCAAAAAACCTCCACTTGATGGAGAAATATTTGGATCTCACTATTTTTTTAAGTCTACACTTCTCCCAGCCTAGTTATTCCCTCAATAGACTTTCCCAGTGGTTAGCTGACGCTGTTGGCATAAACAGAGATATGTAAATATGGAGGGGAAATATAGCAAATTACAGTTAAGCATACAAAGAGTTAGGAAGTGGCTGCATTTGCAGGGGCTGAAAAGAAAATGAAAACGACAGATCATTTTTTAAAAGCCCCAAAAAATTAAGGAACAGGACTGGATGTCGTGTGCACTAACCAGCTCCACTATTCTGAATTTGTTTCCACCTTCAGAACCTTAGTTAAAATATATTGTTTGTCTAATGCTCACATCTGCTTTAATGGTGACGTTTAATTCTGAAATATTTTCAACTAGTGTTTCTGCATCACAGATTTCTCTCCTTTTTCTCTATACTCTAAAAAGACAACTAAAGAGCAATCAAAAAGGTGTCTGACTTGGCCATTCAGACAATTGCACCCTTGTGGGAATGCTGGAATGAATGGTACAGTGGACACCCCAGCACTATTGACGTTATAAACATGTAAATGAAACACATTAGGGCAGACAATCAATTGTCTGTGAGCACTGCAAACCTGCACTCCCTTTCTGTGTGACAGGCACAAAATAGTGTCTACCTTGGGAAGCCATGGTCTTGCAGAAAAAAAGGACAAAGAGTTCTCTTTCACAGAGGAGAAAATGCACCTTAAAAGCACTGGGATAATGCAGATGCCAAAAACTGTTGTGAGGCGAAGAATTTCCTATTTCTTGGAATGAATGTGGGGCTGCTGTAAAAGAATCAACACCCTTCTTTCCACTCTAAAGGGAGACACACATTTTTTCTTGGAGAATATTACCAGGCTGTCCTGAGAGCTTGCACCATATATTTCCCCTACCTTGGGCAGTTGGCTATGTATAATTATCGATAATTAACTTGTAATGGTTTCCTTATCACTTTTTCTTCCCTTTTCAAATATGCCTTTTCCAAGCCATCAAATGCATTTTCTTGCAGCAATTAGAAATTCCCCCAAAACTTTCCTCGCCAAGCATGTGCAATAAGCAAAACCAGTAATTACCGAATGGTCACAAATGGCAAACAGTAAATCAGCCACTAATCTCCAAATTCTCTGGGTTTCTGGAAACTCGGAAGAAAATAAATAGATCCGACCTGACACAGAGACAACAACCTCCCCTTGCTCCATGCCACAGCTCAGCCTGGACATGAATCCGCACCGAGAAAACGTTGCCTGGCTAATCATTACGCCCTGGCCACTCGCATTTAGGGCATTAATTTTTAATACCTATCTCCAGGTGCCTTTTCTGGAGGTGGTAGCAGCGCATTTGTCTCGAGTCCCGGAGAAATCTGCTCGCAACGGATTCGCGGCCCTGGGGACGTGCCCGGCCCCGGGAGCGCTGCGGGTGCCCGCGGTGCCCGCTGCCACCTGGGCTGCACCGCCAGCAGCTGCCTCCCCACACCCCAGCCTCCGTCTGGCTGCCTCCAAACTTCTCCAGGCTGGGAAGACAAGACTCACTTCCCACTCACTAAAGGCAGCAGGCAGGCTTGCCTATTTTTTCAGGTTTTTTAAATTTTTTTTTTCTCTCCCCTCTTTTTCAAGTGAGGAGTGAAGGAGGTTTTTCCCCCTTCCCCAGCATCCCTGGAAGGAGGGTGGGTGGGTGTCTTTTTGGGAAAGGCTCTGAGCAAGCCTAATCGTCTCTGCTTGTTTGGTCTGTGGTCTTGGATCAGACGCCCTGAAAGCATTGAACTTTCTCCCTTTTCTTTACAACTGGAAGCGAGGTGGCAAAGGAATCAAAGAGAGCTGTTTACTGAAACTTTGGGGTAAATTAGATACAACTTTCCCCCCTCCCCCCCCCTTCGCGGGGATTTTAATTTCACTTTGGATTTTCGAGGAGGGGAGCGGAAAGGAGGGAGGGGGGGGAAAAAACCCTCAGCCAACAAACGCCAAACCACAACAGCGCGGAGAGGAGGCAGCTCATCAGGCATGGCAGGGCAGCACTGCCGGCCGGACAGACAGCGCTGCCGGTCGGACAGACAGACAGAGATGCCGCCGGGCCCCGCTCCGCACCGCTCCGCGCCGCTCCGCACCGGCGCTGCGGCCGCCGGCGCATCCCCCGCCTCCGCGGGGCGCCCGTGCGGAAAGGGGGCTCGCTGCCCTCTCCTCCTCCTCCTCTTCCTCCTCCTCCTCCTCCTCTTGTGCCGCCACTTCTCTCCCGAGTGAAAGTGCCGCGAAGTGAGTCAGGCGCTGGGAATCATCTGACTGAACTTCCCGGAGCTCCGCCGCATTCCTGGGCTGCCGCTCCCGCACCTCCCGCCCCCCTCCCCGGCTCCGCTTTCGGGGTCCTCTCCTCCTCATCCTCCCCCTTTCCCTCCCTCCCTCGCCGGGGGGCTCACCCCGCACTGATTCCCACATCGCCTCTCTCAGCCCGCCTCCCCCCCGCACACCTCTCCTGCACTCCAGCAGCTCTGATCAACCCCGTTATCTCGGAAAATCCCGAGCCTGCTTCCTTTCTACCCTATTTAGCTCCGCTGTAATTTTATCCAGCGCCGGTATCTCATCCCGAGCCTTGCCCATCCCCGCACACACGCAGATACACGCGCACAGGCGTGGAGCCCACTGAGGCATTAGTTGGATTATTCTGTTTTGTCCCCCCGTCTGTAATGTGTCTGGGATTCACTAACACTCCTTTCGCTGCCTTCATGACCATCTATTTTTATTTCCTTTTTCGTGGCTTTTAAATTTTATTTTGGTTCTGCTGCGTTTCTAAGGAATTTCTGTCCGAGTTCGATAAGCATCACCGTTCCTGGTGTTATCAGCAAAGACACAAGCTCAGAAGTAACATCTTTTCCACGATTCCAGGAAAGAAGAAAAATCCACTCAGTCCAGATAAATCCTAGGCAATTCCCAACGGGAAAGGCATTGGATACGTGCTTGTCGAGAAAGAGAAAATGAAAAAAAAAAACCAACCAACAAACCAAACCCACCCTCGCTCTACCTGCTCCTCAGAACCAGAGCATTTCTCACTCAGAAATGAATGAAAGAAACAAATCAGGGGAGCACAAAGAGGAAAGAGGGGACAGACAGAAAGTAGGGAATTATTTCCTTTCCCCCCCCACACACACCCCGTGTCTTGGCCAGAGCAAGACACTGAAGGGAGAACCCAGCCCCTCGCATAAGCAGCGCACACACACTTGAAGTTTGCAGGATCTTTAAGTGGTTACCTTAAAAATCGCAATTAAACTTTCGTCTCCCAAGTGTGGTGGCTTTTCCAAGTTAATGCAGCTCCCTGAAAACACCTTTATGCATGGAAACAACCAGAATCTGCCACCCCGCTCCATACGTGCTCCCAAAGACTTGGCTGCACTACCAGGATACGGTCCTGGTGTCCTGGGCAAACAGAGGCATCCAGGAAATTTTTTTTTTTTTTTTTGGGGGGGGGAGTAAGGGTGGTGGTGGTGGTGGGGTTTTTTTTAGTGCTCAAATCACGCTGAGAAAATATTAAACACGTAGATGCATCCCTCATCAGAGAGCATGTGATGGGTTTAACACGCTAAACTAATAGTCCTGCCTGGAAAAGCAAGGAGGCTGAGGAAGAAGAATAAAACCCCCTCAAACACTAAGAATATTCTTTACTGCAAAAGAGCACTTCTGGATGCGTTGCTTTAAATCTCATTCTCTTTTTCTCTCAAAAATGACTGTTTAACATAAGAAAAAAGGCTACTTGACACAAAGCTTTTGTTATCCAGTTGATCAGCAACGTGCTTTAGATACTTGTAAGGGGAAAAAAGCCCCACAACAGACATTGATTTTAGAAAATCAATAACCAACATTTAATAAAAAGAACAGAGGAAACACAAGAGAGGAGAGGGAAACATTACGTGTAATTTTAATGTCTACTAAATTACCCAGAGATGAGGGGAAGGGGAGGTCTCCTCTGTGAGGACCACCTTAAATAATGACAGACACAAGAGTAAAGGGTGGTGGTGGAGGGGGAGAGACTTTAAAAAAAGATAACAAGAAACGGATCCTTGGGAAGCTGCTCGGAATATATTATTTTAGTTGGGGTTTTTTTTCTTGGTTTTTTTTTTTTTTGTAATACTAAGCCAAGCAAATAGATCAAAGACAACACAAAGGGAAAAGCCAGTGTAACATAACGAACAGTTTCTGACTAAAATTCCTCTATCACTCCCCCATATGGCTCGACGCCTCCACCACAACAAGAAAAAGACACACACGCACACACACACACACACACACACACACACACACACACACACACTCACACTCACAACCTAGAGAGAGGGAAGGGGAGGGGGGGCAGGATCATTTGTTTCTAATCAACATTCTCTTGTCTTTGTGTTTTTTGTTGTTGTTGTTGTTGTTGTGCGCGTCCCCCTCCTCCTTCAGCCCCCCTCCACCTCCACCTCTCCACTTAAATGAAGTAGCTGAGCTATAAGCGCATGGGTTCAGGTTCACACAAATATCTTCCTTCCTGCGGCTCCTCGAGAGGAAAGTTGTTGGAAGTGGGGCCGGGATGGCCGTGGAGGGGCTGCGGGCGGGGAGGGGGAAGCTGGCGGCGGGGAAGCGGCTATCAGCCGGCAGAGAAAGGAAGAAACTGAGGGAGGGACGGGGAGAGACGGAGAAAGAGAGACCCACCACACCAGTGAAAGCTGCCAAATGTGAAATCAGCCCAGAACACCGCGTCCCACTGCGCCCCGGCCCTGCGCGGCCGGCGGGGACCGGGGGAGAGGGCAGCGACGGACAATCGGGCACCGAGCTCATTAGTATTATTAATTATCAGGGAGGAGGAAGTTTCATTTTCGAGTCCCTAACAATAAGGAGGAAAAAAAAAAAAAGAAAGAAAGAAAGAAAGAGAGGGAGAGAGAGAGTCGCTAACTCGGTGCCAGCCCGCCTCGGGGTTCTCACGCTGCCGGGTTTTTTTCCCAGGGCCGCCCGCCCCGCTCGCTCCGCGCCGCTCCGCGCCTCCCACCGCCCCGCCGCGCTCCGCTCCGCGCCCCGGCCCGGCCCGCGCTGACAGCGCCGGAGCGAGCGGGGCACCAGCGCAGCCGGGCCGCCCCCGCCGCTCCTCCGCCGCTCGGGGCCGCGGGGGCAGCGCCCGCTCCGCTCCGCGCCCGCGCAACAAACTTTGGGGCGGCGGCGGCAGCGCTCGCCCCGCGCCCCGCTCCGCTCCGCGGCCGCGCAGCCCCGGGCCCGCTCCGCGGGACGCCGCGCACGGAGCGAGGGACGCAGGCAGGGAGGGAGCTGGGGGGCGGCCAGCCCGGCTGCCGTGCCCCCCTCCCCGTCCCGCTATCCCCGTCCTGCCGCCGCCGCCGCCTTTTCCCCCCGCGGCCGCGGCGGAACCGGCCGGAAAAAGTTTTCCCGGGGGGCCGTCTTACCGTTTTTCCTCCGGGGGTTGGCTTGTTTTCGCCTCTTACACCTGGGGCCATCCGCCATGATCTGCTGCTTCATTGATAAGAGTGGATCAGATGGCAGTTCGCATGGGCTCGACTCCCTGATTCAGCAGCAGCGGCGGCGGCAGCGGCAGCGGCAGCACGCAGGCTCTATGTAACGACCAAACACAGCGACAATGTGGGCATCGGGATGTCCCATTTAAACGCAGGGCGCCAACGGGGACCCCAGTTTGCACCCGAAAAAGAACCCATCCACGCACACGGCGAGGCTGGCCGTGCCGGGGGAGGTGGGACGCGGTCGGAGCGGGCTCCCCCTCTCTCCCCAGCCGGGCAGATTTCTTCTTTATTTATTTATATATTTATTTATTTATTTATTTCTGCTCTCTCTCTCTCTCTCTCTCTCTCTCTCTCCCTCTGTGTGTGTGTGTGTCTCTGTGCGTGTGTGTGTGTGTGTGAGCGCGTGTGCGTGTGTCTCCCTCCCTGCGTGTGTGTGTGTTGCACCAGCAAAGCAGATCAGAGAGAGAGAGAGAGAGAGAGGGAGACAAGAATTACATCTCAAATGAGTCATAACTCATGACCGTATGAGGGAATGCACAGCTTTTACAGTAGGCTGTTTGACTCAATGCTAGGCGGACCATTTCCTCCTAAAAGTACTTTAATTTGACACTAGAACTTCTTTTCACGAGAAATCCTACCCTTCTCCTGCCTTCATTTTTTCTCCCCACAAAGTGCTCTCCAGCAAAGTGATAAGAGGAGAGGGAAACATGGCTCTCCCCTGTCCTTTTGGGGTAAAGCTCAGCAAGGATACCTCCCCCTCCCCCTAACAACGAGGAGTGTAATTATAAACCTCTGTCACCTTTTTAGTCAGTTTGACAATATTCAGGGTTTCCCCTGCCCCTTACTTAAACAAAGCTTCAGAGTGTAATTTTTTTTTTTTCCTTCCCAGAAAAGAAACAGAAATCAAAACTACCGCTGTCAGAGTTTTCAGCCCTTCAGTTGGGTTTTGGGTTTTTTTCTTTTTCTTTTTTTTTTTTTAAGGAAAAAAATAAATAAAAGCAACTTGTAAACTTTTAGACCTACTGAGTGTGCCTGTGTGCCCGGGCTGGGCAGGAGGCTCTATCTGTCAAAGGAAGAGAGGGGAAGGAGCGTTTGGTTTGCTGCAAGAACGCTCCTGAAACTCAGTCCATCTCGAAGAAGATGCTGTAGCTTTAAAGATGCTTTGACTTGAGGATTAGTTTAAACAGGGGGCTATAAAAGATGTAACAGATGCAAACTGTAAAACAAGGGCAATTAACCCTTGCTCTCCTGAGCAGGATGCCCCCTCGCCTTCGCATCTATTGTCTTCTCCTGCACTGGGAGTTTTACATAAAACCCAAAAAATTATTACCTGACTCAACAGTTTCAATATATATATATATATGTATTTAAAGCAGAGTGAGATTTTTTTTCCCCCCTCCTTTTCCTCTTTCCTCTCCCTTGTGTCTTTTTTACTTTGCTGGAGCTTCACACCAGGACTGAGCAGTGAAGTGTGCTGCTGTTGGGTCTTTTTATTCCGCCTGAACTCTCTCCTCAGGCGTTGGCTGTTATAAAACCTGCTTGGCTATAAATAAAAAAAAATAAATCTCCAAGCAGGTAAGAGGATGGGGAGATTGAGAGAGTGTGCGTAGGGTCAGCGTGTTTACCCACACTCTCCTGCCTGGGATTCCGCCTGGACAGAGGGAATGGGTGGCTCTGTGGATGTGCATGAATGTGGCTGAGCAAAGAAGAGGCTGAGAAATGCGCTGGAAACTTTAGCATTTGCCAGTAATTCCCGAGGCTGGGGTGGGCGATGGTGGCATCACCGCGGCAGAGCTGCCAGGAGAGGAGAGCAGCGGGGAGGGAGGACAGGCACCGAGGCGAGCCCGGACCCTCAGCCTGCCTCGGCAAATTGGCGTTTTCATGCAAAACCACCAATGGTGAATTGTTTTAAATGCATTTCACTCCCTTCCCCACTCTCCAGCCTCCCGCAAAAAAAGTTGTCAGTAATTTTAAACCTGCAGATTTCTCGAGAACACTTTTCTTCCCGGAGCACCGGCAAGCTTTTAAAAATATGTATAAATTTTAATTTTTTTTTTTTCCTTTTGCTAAACGACTTTTAAGTTCCAGCCTGTACTTTCACTTCTTGCTTTAGGCTCCCAGAAGCTAAGGTGTTACTTCACCCGGCTTCACAAAATAAAATATAGAAATGAAACCAACTATGCAGACAAAACAGCAAAACTTTCTGTTTGGGGAAACACATCCTTTGCCGGGGAGCCCTGCCCGGGGCTGGGGCTCCAGCGGTGCCCGGCCGGGCTGCTCTGCAAGCTCAGGGCATGCAAAGCATTAACAGGTACCTGCAAACTTTCAGAGCTCAGATGTAAAACCTGAAATAAAAAGAGCAGGAGGTGGGTGGGGGGATGTTTCGGGGTTTTGTTTTTTTGGTTTTTTTTTTTTTTTTTTTTTCAGGAGGACCAAGTCCTTTCCTAACGCTAAAACTTTTTGGTGCTGCTTTTAAAAGGCACCTCCCGTACCTGGCTGACAGGTAAGGGGAGCAGGGGTGGTGGTGGCACAGCCCCGAGCACCCCGAAACTGCTCATCCCTTCCTGGAGCGGTGCTGGAGTGACTTCAGGTTTCGGTTCAAAAGATTGAAAAAAATTTTAAAAAATAAAATTTTCTCCCCAAGTATAAACAAATCCGGAAAAAATAAAATACTCTTCAAATGAAATAACCCCTCTGATGCGTGAGATGGTGTGAGAAAAAAACAGAAGAGAAGAGGAAAATATAAAAAAAGAGAGAAAATGGAATTAAATTCCAAACCTACCTGCGAAGTCTTGTTTGTAGTTTTGGCCAGAAATGGTGAGAAGAAAAAGCATGAAGAAGCCGCGAAGTGGAGGAGAAAAGGTGAAGGGAGATGCAGCTCCTGGAGAAATTGTAAAAAGCCTTGCAAAGAGTTGTCGGAAGGACCGTTATTCCTGCTGGGCAGGTTAGGACTGATCTCTTTCTGCCACTCCAGGAAACACAAACCTGGGGACGGACTGACGTGTTACGCCTCTTCTAATGACATTTTTTTCTTTTTCTTTTCTGTACGAGCGAGAGGAGAGACCCTGCAACACACGCCACCTATCTTTGTGGGGAGGGATAATTGGAGAGCACCAAACGTGAGCATCATGTGGAAACGTGATCGCCAAGTTTCTCTCTGGGAAAGGATCTGGGATAGATTATACCTTGAAGTCTCCGCGAACGCTTTAGCGGCAGAAATGCAATTCCACCTCCTCCCGCCCGCCCCCCGCCCCGCGCCCGCCCCCCGCCCCGCCGCTCCGCGCCCCGCGGAAACTCAGCGCGCCCCGCCACCAGCGCATCCGATCCCCCCGGGGGCTGCGCGCCCCCTGCCCCGCGGGGCGGCCCTGCCCTCATCCCCCCGCTCCCTGCCCGCATCGCTGCCCCCACCCCGGGCCGCATCCCCGCTCAGCCCCGGCCCCAGCGCATCCCTGCCCGCGGTGCCCCCGCGCATCCCCTGCGCTCCCCCGGGCATCCCCGCCCCCTGCCCGCTGGATCCCGCTGGATCCCGGCCCCCAGGCTGGATCCCCGCCGGTTCTGGATCCTGGGCCGGGATCGCTGCTGCTGGTGCCCCCCGCGTCCCGCCCCGCTCCGCGCTCTCGCCTCTTGCGCTGGGCAAAACTGAAAACTTAACATAAAGCCTAGAAACTCAACTCTGTTCGGGTAGTGCGAATAAGCCCTCCTGGCTTGTTTTGGTGCGGTTTTATTTTTATGCTTCACGCGTTTCTTTTGGGGTTTTTTTTATTCCTCACCCCCCCCCTTTCATTTCAGCACTCATCCAGGTTATTTGAATAGTCAGCTAAATCTGACTAAAAAAAAAATAAAAATCAACCAAACGTGCTGAGATCTTACAGTCTATCTGTTTTGTTCACAGATATGGATCAGGGGTGAGATGGGCTCTTTTCCTGGCTCTGCTTTTTTCTTGGAAGTAGCTGGATGAGCAGAGAGAGACAGCGTGGACGAGTAACGCGTGGGGCTGAACTTCAGGGAGGTTACAAGTTTTTCACTTTTTTCAAGTATTAAAATTAAAATAAAATTGCATGTAGAAAAAAAAAAAAAAAGAAGAGAAAGAAAAAAAAAAAAAAAGGAGCCCAGACTCCACCTTTGCACTGAAGGGATTGGTTATGCAAATATGGAAGGGGTTTCCTGGCAAATACAGCTTTCTACTGTATGGTTAATTAAATCATCACTCAAAAGCCTTCCAATGTGACGCTTCTGTCGTAATCCAATCAGGTTACGTAGGTCCTAAACAAGAAAGATATTTTCCACATCTGGAAGTCAGCAATTTAGCAAGTACTGCACATTATTAACCAATTCAGAGCCCACTTCCCAGGGGGATAGTTTTTTCTTTTTTTTTGAAGTTTAAGCGTTCTTAACCAACGCTCTGCCGGTTTGTTAATCAAAAACCCGGTTCGCACGGCGCGTAATCGAGAAGTAACATCGAAGTGAGTGAAGGCAGGGCGAGCCGGGGATGCTGAGCGAAGGCGCTCGGCTGCAGAGGGGGCAGTCAGACCCGGCCGAGGCTCCAGCCGCTCATGCCCGGCTCCCAGCACAGCCCACAGCCGCTCCTTCCTCCTCAAGGAGCTCGAAATAGTCTCCCTGCAAAGAGAAACTTCGCCTCTTGCCCACCCGCACGGCCCCTTCCCAAGGTAAACGTGGGGCTGCCCAGAGGGCTGCGTGACAGAGCTGCGGAACAATTCCCCTGCTCTGACCAGGGTTCAGCCTATTCCAGCACTTTATTTTATTTTTTTATCCCTTCTCCCCCTCCCGAAGAAAACCGAAACAAGCGGCACGCTGATCCCACGCTGCACTTTTACTCACATCGAGCTCAGATAAACTGCTCTTGAACTGTGAGCCTAAAGCAAGAAGTGGAGGGCGAGCAATCGCGCTGGGATCGCGCTCCAGAATGCTCAGGGAACACCTTCCTGGAGCTCCAGCATCACAGAGCAGGGAAGGGACCCCCCTCTCCCCCCTGCACTCATCAGAGCCACCGAGATCTGCCTCTGGGATTATTTTAATTTTTTTGGTCATCTCTTAGTTAGACGGGAGTGGGTGACCCTGAGAGATGCGGGGGAGGCAGGGACGGGGGGGCTCCGGGTTGGAGCATCCAAATGTCCTGCCGGGCTGGAAGTGGCACCTCCGGGTGTCCCCCTCCTCAATCCCGGGCTGCAGGCGGAGTGGGGAGGGAGAGGCAGGCTCTGGCCGTCTGCTGCCGCTGCAGTTCCCAGCTAGGCAAAGGTGGGAACCAGCTGCCTCAATATTCCCAATTAATATTTCTAATTATTATTTTTATTTATATCTATAATTTATATATATTTTTTTATTCCCTGCTACGAGTCATCGTGGCTTTGTTAAAAGTTTTCTTGCCACTATTCCCTAAATGCCAGCACCATTTTCCTGCAGGCTGCATGACTTCTCCATGCCTAAATGTACCTGGATACACACAGGCATATCACACGCATACACACACACACACAGAATGATGGTATCTTAATGAAATATATAGCGCAGCACAAATATCCCGAAATCAAATTCAAGTATTATTAGTTTGAATTAGATCCTCTCAGATCCAGAAGGCACTGCCTATAAATCAAGGGCAGTCTGGCAATTCCTTAAAGAGCTAAACTGAATTTAGATGCATATGATAAAAAGAAAGGAAAAGAAAAAAGTGAATGCTAATTACTGACTTGCTCAATTTCCACTCACCCACGTTTTCTAGGAGAAAAAGGAGAAAACCTAAAACCCAACCAACAAGTCCTCAAAATAAATTAATCCTATTACAAACTCCTTACATATTGTTGCTACATTTCCAGATTACAAAACGAGGGGATGAACTGGAGATTACGAGAGGCTGCAGCCTGACTCGCAGTAGGCAGGAGTGCTGTCGATGGTGTATCAATAAAATATATTTATCTGCAGCCACGCTGAAAAACAAACCCTCAGAGCGTGTGATGACGCTCAAGGGCTTTAAGGAACATGTCGGCATTGTCAGATAATCCCTATTCATAATTTTGCTGGCTGCTCTTTCAGCCCTCAATCTCACAGTTTCCCCAGCTCTGGTGTGCCTCAGCAGGGTTTGCATCGGAGCGATGAAACCGCTCGGATCTTCGCAGGACTGACAGAGCACCCAACATTACTGGATGGTATTTTAATGTGAGATATGGGGGTGTTTGTTGTTTTATTTTTTTTATTTTTAATTTTTGGACACTGGACATAAACATTTAGCAATCAGCTAAGCCCTTCTGAGATGGAATTTAACCTTAATCCAGGCGATGATTTCCTGCCCGGCTCTGAACTAATAACGGGTGTGCAGCTTCTTTAGGAGATGGAAATAATGACAGGCTACAGATCCTGCCTTTATTGGGGTGGTGCTGGCAGCCCGGATCCCAGTCCTGCTCCATCAGCATCCCCATGCACATCCTATTCCCTGATCCATCTTAAAACTTTTGCACATCCTATCCCCCCCCATCCCATCAGTTTAAGAGCAAGCAGAGCCAAAATATCCTCACAAACCCCAGCTCCTTCCTTGTGTGTAGCTCCCAGCACTTGGAGATGGTTTTAGGGGCAGATCTCTGAGTGCAGGTTTCGCCTCTTTTTCTCAGGTTTTCCCCTATAAAAATGCTGCAAGTTGAGATGAGGATGGCCTGATCCTGATGCAGACCTGACTCAGGAGAAGCAGTCCTGCCTCCAGCTCCTTGCTGGGTTTCCTTAGTCCACCAAAACCTGTCGTGATAAAGATAAGCCCCTCAGAGATAACCCTATGTTCCCATCACTGTGTGGATCTGTAGGGCCAGATCCTGCTGCCAGGGACAAACCCCACCATGAGGAAAGGGTTGTGAAGGGAGAGACCTCCCTGTGACCCCCAGGCACCCAGCTCTTTCTAATGTGGGAGGTGAGCAGCCACCAAGGAGGGCTTTGGGGTCCTGCAGGGCCTGGGCCTTCTGCTGGGACCTTCTGCCGTGGTGGCTTTATGGGGATGTGGTGGCATGGGCTGAGGGGATGATTCACTGCCTTATTTATTTTGGTGTGTTTGCTTTTTCCCCGGTGGAGGATGAGTAACGGGGACTGTGTTTTTTTGCCCACCACGTGGAAGGAGGAAAACTGAGGGAATAGGAGCAGAGATGTTCTGGCTGAGGAATTTTGGCTAATACATTTTAGAGGCTGGTGAAGACGGAGGTTTAGCACCTCTAAATACACTTCAGCAGCTCTGAGGCTTTTCCTTCATGTCTTTCATAGCCAGAACTCTCAATATTTTCCCTAAAGTGTGGAACCCTTCCTACACCAGGGATTAAACATCCCCATGTAGGGCATCCAGATGAGATGTGCCCACTTGCAGCCAAGCCTGGGGAGAGCATCCTTCCCTCCCCACAGCCCTGCTCCACTGAGGGAGCTGCTCCTGCAAGATTTGGGATCCCTGCGGGTTCTGGCTGCTTCTCATGCTCCCATCTCTGGGGTGTAGGAGATGTCCTCGTCTTGAGAAAGAATTCTGAGTTTGCAAAAAAAGCAAACCCAAATCAAACACAAAAAGATGCTGGGGGGATTATTTCCTGCAGTCACCTGTGGCAGTAGAGGATAAGACAGGTTGGAATAATTTTTGTGAGCAGGGAAGGCCCCATGTGGGCCCAAGATGCCGCTGGATACTTTTGCTCAATACAGGTGTCCCTATAAACCAAAGTTTGGAAAGCAAATCCTTTATTTTTTTTCCAATTTCCACGTGGACGAGAGGGCACAGAGGAGAGGAAGAAAGGGTCAGGGAACGACTCTCCCCCCACCCGCTGATGAGGTATTTGGGAAGAAACCTTTTGAATCAACATTCCCAAAGTTTCTGAGTTCCTCTGCGGAAAACCCATGTAGGGATAGGATACGAGCCAAAAGCAAGGGGAAAGATTGTCTGGCTTTAATTTATCTATCCCTGGGCATTTCTAACCAGCAGATCACTGTAATATTTGATCTTGTGTGAGTCCCTGAACGTTAAAAGCGAATCTCCTCATATGTTTTTGTTAATTTTGTCATTTATAAAGCCACTTCTGACGGCCTAAAGCTGCTCAGCTGCCGTTCACAACGTCTGCTTGTGTATCTGCAGCAGGGCAAAAGCATCCACAGGTCCCAAAATTTATTTTCTAGTTGGGCAGAGAGCAGTGAGGGACAAGCATCCTCCATCCTCTGTCCCACACCATGAGATGGAGATGCTTTTCCTTCTCTTCTGGGATCAGTGCTGAAGTTTGGCCACATTTCTTGGCTCAGTTGGCAGTGATTAAAATTCACGGCTCACTTTTGTTTATAGTTGGTTGTTTACTTTGTTGAATTTTTAAAAACTTGTTAGAATGCAATTGAACACAGATTCAACAGTATTTAGGCTTGAAAAATAAAGATGCATTAGAAAGATGCCTATTATGCTTCAGAATTATTAATTGACATTTTTATGATGAATAATTAATCATTTGAATAATTTTCGTATCTCTGATCTGAACACATATTTGCATATCTAATGTCTGATTTTAAATGTGGTTTCTTTAGTTGCATTCTCCCAGGACAAAGACAAGAAGTAAGTAACATCCTAATGCAAAACTTTTTTTTTCTTTGCACTTGTAAAAGTATGTTTATTGAAATGCAAGTTCCTCTCTAGTTATGAAGCTGTTAATAATCTATGCATGACATATATGCATTAATAAGGTGGTGAATCCTCTGGATATGAGCACATTTAGGCCTCATTTTCTTATATACAGTGGTGAGGTCCTCCTGCAATACCTAAACCCATGTGAGGTTAAGCTAGGAAACCATAGAGAAATATCTCAGACACACAGTGTTCCTGTCCTGTTTATATGACACTTACTGAGGAGATCAAAGGTTGTTTCAATTTGAGGTGTTTGAAACATCAAGAACTTTTAATATAAATATTAACTGTGTCCTCCCAGAGAGCCAACACCAGTATTTTCCTGATATATTTTAATTTTTATAAATCATGGCCCTCAAGACCCTGTTGCAGCTGTAGCTGGGGGTGAAAAAGGAGCAGCAGAAGTGCAGATCAGTTATAAGTTGGTCAGCAGAGGGGTGCAAGGGATGGTGCTGGTTGTGCAACCCTGCTCGGCGTTGGGCTGGTGTGAGCACAGCTCAGCCACAGAGGGAACAGAAAGGAGGAAGGGGCAGCTGGACAAAACCAGAACCTGAAAGGTAGAAAAATTAAATGAAGGAATGGAAGAAGGAGCCTTTGCTCCACTGCCTCTGGCCATGGGTTAATTTTTAGAGAAATACTGCCTGCTTGGTATCCCAGGAGCTGTCTTCACTTCTGTGAGAATTTGATTTATTAAGAAATTAAAGATTTGGAGAACTTTATTTAGTGGCACCTTTAATTGCACAGGGAGCCCAAATATTCTGTGTATAGCCTGTTGGCTCCTTGATGTCATACTGAAGAACTAAGGTAATGGTTGCTCTAGAAATATCTAAAATTAATGCACTATTTATATTTAGCAGATTAGAGAAATTACATCAAAATGGAGGCACAAATTCATTACAGTGTTTATATTTCCTTAGTGCCATTAATACAAGGAACATAGGATATATTCAATGTAAAATAAAAATAAAAGCTTTTAATATCTTTTTTTTTTCACAGCAGGTAGTAAAAAATATGCCCAAAAATATATATAATTATTTTTGGTGGAAGTATATTATATAGACTATGGTAATGTAGTGGGCAATATCTGACAGACAGATACTGCATAAAGAAACTGTGAAACTCAGTTCTCAGAACAGGCTGAAGTTATACCGAATAGGATGTTTAGCAGTTGCATATGCTCAGTGATAACAGATTCTTTTTTTCTTTATTTTTTCCTTCTTTTTTTTTTTTTTAAGTTTTTAAAAGCAAGAGTGGTAAACTTGAGCAATCCTTGTCACATGGAGGGCCAAGCTCTGAACCCAGTGGTCAAAACTGCCACTGCTTTAGGTGGTGGCAATGTCAGCAAGTTGCTTGCAAAAGGGTGAGGTGGGAATTGGGGTTAAATCTCTGCTTTTTTGGTCCTAAAAGAAGGAGAGAAAAAAATCTAAACTGAGATGCTCCCACAATTCTTTGTAACGGGAGACATCCCTTCTGGGGCTGGGGTCACCCAGCAGCAGTTCTGGGTGAAGGCATCCTCTAATGAGAATCCCAGAATGGTTTGGGTGGGATGAACCTTAAAGTTCATCCCATTCCACCCCCTGCCCTGGGCAGGGACACCTTCCACTGCCCCAGGGTGCTCCAAGCCTCATCCAACCTTGGATGCTTCCAGAAATGCGACATCAAGAACACCATCCAATGCCCCTAAGATGTTGTCATACCTCCATGAGACCAATGGACAACTTTGTGGAAGATTTATCAACATGGAGATTTTTTTTGTTTGGCTTTAGAATGGTGAACATAAATTCTACAGCTGCACAGCAGCCCCTGTGTTACCTGGCTGGGACTAGATCAAATTTCCTTTTCCCTGGCTTTCTTAGTGCCACCCTGCTTTTCCCACTGATTCCTGATGAAGTTAATGGAGGTGAAATTAGCAACGAAGGATCTGGATGCAAAGTTGACATTTTGATGTCCATCTGAAAGTTTCAGACTCGATCGATTGCCCCAATTATTTCTTATCACCACCCCGGGGAAAACATATTTTCCTTTCCACGACTTCAGGAGATTAGCTGGATATTTTAAAATCTACAGAAACACAAGGGTTACGGAGATATTTAGAAAATCCCAAATGATTTGAAACAATTAGCTTCTGCAGCATAGTTTCCAAAGCAATTAGCCACTGCAGCATAGTTTCCTTGTGTACAGAATTGCCCAATATCTGGGAAACTGCTGCCGTTCTGTGGGTGGCTGCAGACTGGATCGGATTCCAGGAGAAGCAGAGGCACAACCCAGCGACTGCTGCTCACCTAAACTGCAGATTTACCCAGGAGCTGGCAGACATCCCCCTCGTCAGGGGTGGCATTGGACTTGCCAGGTCTTCTGTTTGCTTCCCTCTGACTATCAGCATCATCTCCAGCCTGTCTGTAGATAGAGCCTTGGCCAACTGGCCCCTTTCCAAGCCCAAATCTTAGACTCTGGGTTATTAGAGCTGTCAAAAACCAGAGAGAGATTTTTTTTTTCTTTTCCCTTGCAATGAAAGTGTTCTCCACGTTGTCACTCCCTCCCCAGTTTATGTTTTAAAAATGTTTCTTGGGAAATTTCCTGGCTTGTCTCTGGGTCATTTCAGGGGTTTCAGGTCAGGATTGAATTAAAGGTACCAGCAGCTGGACAAGTTGTTTCTCCCCATGGATGGTTTTAGGTGCATGCACACTCCTACCAATCCTCCTTACTATATCTCTTCAAACTTGCTCCAGGCAGCATCCAAACTATTTTAAACCTCCCCATCCTTTTTTAACACACATCAGCTATCCTGCTTCAAATCTCTGACAAGGATGTGAAAACCGCAGTGTCAGAACAACTGCTGCTCTCTTCTTGGATTCTGACAACCAACCTTCAACCTGAAACCCTCTAAAAATGGCTATTTTTATCTTTTTATGTATTTTTTTTTTTAATTCAGAAGCGACTATTGACTGTATTTTCCTCCCTTGTGCTGACAGGTTGGAAATGGGTCCAAAAAAGGCACTGGGCAGAATGTGGGAATGCTGTTTGATGTCCACATGTCAGTGGGTCCACCTGCCAATGGTTTTAATGACAAAGAGGTTGTAAATGGATGTGACTTCCCAAATTCTGGGCTGGGGAGGAGGCAACACGGTCTCTGGAATAATTCTGGCAGCTTGGGTTGGCTGCTGTGAGTGTTGAACTCCTTGGCTTCAGGAATCAGGAATTGCAGCTCCACGTCCTTGTCTCCTGTCCCATAATTTGACTGAGGCACAAGTAAAGATATTGGTGTGGACCCAACTCATAGCACATATTTAGAGTGTGATATTAATTTGTTAATATTTGGTTGTTTTGATGGCTTTGTAGGGGCTGGTGTTGAGGGCAACAGAGGCCATCCTGGATGACTGGAGCTCATCTACACCAATGACTCTGCTGGGCTGGCTCTCTGTGTTTAAACCTGGGAAAGGCAGGATTGGTGGAGCCCAGGGAAAAGAGGACAAATCCAATTTTGGATTTGGATATCTGCTATTGGGGCAGGTGAGTGTCTGTGAGAGCTCCTGTGCCACCAGCACCCACCAGCTGTGCCTGGCCACGGTGGTTTTTCCTATGCCAGAGCCTGCCTGCTGGTGGCACTCATTTTTGGGAGGTCTGTGCCTGGAATTTGGAGGCAGGAATTTGTAGGGTGGCATTTCGGAGGTAGGAAGCGAGGGGCAAAAACTCACATCTGGTATTCAGTTATTTAAATGTTTGGAAAGTGGGTCTGGTTGGAGGCGTGAGCAGCAGGGAAAGCGACGCTGATCCACACACGAGGAAGGCAAGCTCTGCCTCGCAGAGAGAAATACAGAGCAGAGACTGAAAACACTGCAAATATTTGTTCTCATTGTCAGATGTTTCTATAAAATCTGTTGTTACTGAATCACTGCTGAAGTTACGGAGCATTTAAATAAGCAGAGGGTGAAAAAAGCTAAGTCTAATTATATGTTTTGTGCCATTTACAGAGGTTTCCAGGGGATTTTCTTTTAATAAAAGTGCAGTGCATCAAAAGGAATAAATCCTACAATTTTGTTATTTACAAATCAGCCGTGTCTGCTGCGAGCTGACAGACTTATCCTCCATCTTACACCTCTCTTTCCATCCCAAAATGCAGCCAGTACACTGACATTTATTCCAATACTCTTCAATACTTTTATAATACATTTATCTTAATATTCTTTACACTATTTTATGCTCCTTATGCTGGTAAGCAAACAGATCAGAAGAAAATCATCACCAAGACATAAAAATATTCTGAAAGAGAAATACAGAGAAAAAGACCCATAATGTTGGAAAATGAGCAACATAGATGTTTTCCAGATGAAGAGAACAAGTGCCTTTTACATCCCTGCCCGTCGATTCCTGAAGATTTCAAATCGGAAGCCTGGCTGGAGATATGATGTAATTAATTAGCTAAAATGATTTACTAACATAAAGCATAACACTCTTTCGGTGATTAATTTTTATCCCCTTCACATTTTTTTTTCCCCCTCCACAACCACTCTGCCCCTTTCTGACTCCACATTATTTAGCAGCTGACTTCGGTGTTCAGAGTGTTGCATATCAATCCCCAGGACCAAAATATGCCACTCATGTTTTTCCTGCTCTGTAATCTATGGATGCAGCACCTAACCCTGCAGCCCTCCTCTGTGCTTCACAGAGGGCTGAATCAAGTTGTTGAGGCTTTATTTGAGCTGAAGAAAACATAAAAAAACCCCAGACATCACCTTTGTTCTCGTCCAACTTGGCCACCACCATGATGCAGCAACATGAACAATGCTTTGCTGATTAAAACTCTGCCTGCAAAAGCTACCAGGGAAAGAAAGAAGTGAAAATAAGATGTTTTCTCACAGGTGTGAATGTACTGTGTATATTTAAATTCTTTATAGAGGCCTCGGGCCTGCCTTGCAGCAGCCCTGCCATTCCAGGATGAGCCTCTTCCCTCAGCAGCCGCTGTCCGTCGAGCCAAACTGTGTGATTGTTTTGTGATATGGATATATGCAGACTGGGGACTAAATTAAGGACATTAAACTCAATTTCCTTAAGATAGGAGCCAGATTTTAATATTGCAGCTGTCCAGAGGTGAAAGGGTAATGAGGACATGAGGAATTCCTGGACAGGAAAGGGACACTTGGCCCAACAAGTCTGTCCCCCTTCAAGTTTATTACAACACACCTCCCCACGTTGTCAATATATCCTCCAGCCCTGCCTGCCTGTGTAAACATGTCTGGCTATCTCTTCTGTTCATTAATACTTCAGTTCACTCCGTGGTTTATTTGACATAATGCCCACTATGCTCTGAATTGGATCCTCTGCAAGAATTCACTGTTTATTCTTAGATCTTTCATTTTTAATTGGCATAATCTGTTTTGGTTTTTTTTTTTTTTCCCTTTTTAAACTCACCAGATACAGCCACTACCTCAGTCCTCAACCTAATTATGAAAATATTAATGTTTAGGTCTTTTTAAAAAATGATTAGGCTCAGCCTATGTTTATATAAAGTATCTTTAACAGCCGGAAACAAAAATTACTGTGTATCTTATTCCTATTTCAGTCACTAAAGTTCTTCTCTGGAAAAGGTGATCAAAATTGGAATTACAGGAGATAAATCTATCATGTTCCTTGTGTGATAAGAGCCCTTTTGATTTGCAGGCAATCCTTTGCTGGAGTGTCCATATCACACTTTATTTATACTGAATTGGCATTGATTCAAAATTGATGTTTGACAGATTCAGTACAATTTTTAAGGTGGAGCAGGACTTTTGGGAGTCAAGTATTAACTTATGGTGATCTTGTAAAGTCAAGAAATGGCCTTGAAAGCTGGTGGGAGGAAAATAAATCTCCCAAGAAATGGGTACCATTAAAAGATTTCTAACTGCTGACTGGTCTGCATTTGCTGAAAACCATCTCCCTTTAAATTTTCTGCTTGCAAAGTTGAGAGGGAATTAGCATACAGATGCTTCCTCAGACATGTGAAAAAACCTGGGTCTTTCCTTTCCTCTGAGGCAACTCAAAGGAGAATGTCATTAAAGCTCTCAACACAAACCGTGGGGAAAGAAACACAAGTCACAGATAAACCTGAGTGATTTTCAAATTTCAAAGATTGATAGGCTGGTGAAATAAAAATACTTTGGGTAAAGCATGAAGGGGAAAGCAGGCAGAGTAGATCTCTGTGATGCAAGATCAAAAAAAGACACTTAAATTTGTTGTTTAAGTGCATTAAAATCACAGAAAACCAATATATTAACAATTATTTGTGATATCTAGCCATGCCCTGTTGCTTAGGGAAGCAACTTCCTTTTACAATGAATTAAAAGTTTGATTTATGTATTTATTTGGAGATTTTCCCCTGAGAAAAGAGGCACTGCTAGCAGAGGTTGTTTAGGGGAAGAAATTCTGCACCCTGTTGAGAAACACTGAGGTTTTATTCAGGAACTATGATGGCAGTGCTGGGTGGACAGGGAACTTTGAGAAACTTGGAAACGGAAGAAAAATTATAGAAATCTCTTGGTTTCAGGCAGGTGAAGAAACAGTTATGACAGAAATGAAAACATTGACATGCAGCTGGTTTAAAAAATTAATCAGTAAGCAGTTTCTGAGAGACACAGAGAGCTTCAGGTTCATATCCAGGATCCACAGTGATTTAAAAATCCTGTAAAATCTAAAAATTCCAGCCTTACCAGGGAGCTGGTGATCCAAAAAGGAATTGAAAATGCCACTTTAAGCCTGGATAAAGACAATGAAGAATGTAAAAACTTTTCTCATGGCATCTCTTGGGCACTCATAGCTTAAAATCCCTTGGTCTTTTTTATCCCCTGTTTAAAGATACTGGTCTTAAAAAGTGAAAGTCAGTGTGGTGACTACCACAACATCAGACTGCTTTTTGTGAGGGTCCTTCCATAAATATAGCAAAGGAATAATTGGTAAAAAATGTGTAATAATAAGCTGAAATTTTAATCTTGGTACAGTTCTGATAAATTCTCATGAGGCCAAGCATTTTTAGTCTTGCTGTTGAAAGAAAATTCCATTAAATTGGGTGATGTAGATGTGGCAGTAATGGCAGCAGAATTTCCATCTAGTGTTGGGCAAGTTGTTTGAGGAAACAAGAAATGTAAAAGTTGATAAAAGTAGTAAAGCCATAGGAGCAGAACCCATTCTCAGCTGGTGCTGGGTTAATTTAAATATCTGTTGAAATTCTGTGCAGTTACCAGACAAAATGAAACTGAAAACTCTTTAGGTAACCTCACGTGCTGGAGTGGGTCCATTCAGCCACGTTCAGCAATTCTTTCATTTCACTTTTTTTCATTGAAATTTACTGGAAGGTGTATCCTTCTGTCAGGTGAAAGACTTGGAGCCCTGTTCTTGGGGTTTGTGATTCTGTACCAGCTTATTTCATGGACCTGGTCAATTGCAAATATAAAAAATTGGGCTGGCAATGAGGTCCAAGGTCCCCAAAATCTCTTCAAGTTTCAGTGAGCACTGAAATGGACTGGAAATTGTGTTTTTTCAGGGAGGAGACACTCTTATAAAGAGGATTTAGGGGCCAAAATGTCTTTGGTGCTTTTGAAAAAGCACCAGGAGGTCTGCAGAGCTCTTCCAACACTGCCCTGAGTTGTGGCAGCACAAAAATCAGCCCTGATGCTTTTGTCCTGCCCTCCTCTGCTGGGTGTGCTGAGCTTTTCTGGCCAGATCTGCCACTCTTGGGGCAGAAGGAGACTGCAGTGCTCCAAAACTCTGTGGGACTTTGGTTCAAGGGACACAGGACTGGCTTTGTCATCCTTACAATAAACCATCATAATATTCCTGGGATAGAAAGTTTTACCTAAACACTTACTAATAACACTAACTAATAACACTTACCCCTTGAATTAGAATAGGAAAAAAGGTTGGCTTTTAAAATTTTAAGAAAAAAAAATCAAAAAACTTTAATCTCCTCTAAACTCCTCATCACCTAAGGACTAAAATAAAGCATCCTCTTATCTCCCCCGTCCCTTTTGCTGTAACTCCAGCTGCTCCCTGTGCCCTTCCCCTTCTCTCCAAGCATCACCTGGGTTTTTCTCCCTCTGCCCCTTCCCCAGCACCCTCCCCAGCTCCTTCCCAGCCCCGTGCCCACTGGAGCCTGTTTGCACATTTGGCCCTGCAGGACAAAACCCTGTTTGCTTTGCGCTCCCGGCGCTGCTGATGCTGCATTTGCTGCTGATCTGGATCTGCCGTTTACAGACAATCGCTGCTGTCACTTTTATGTCCCCGGCACGGCTCGATACGTTACCTTTGATATTCTGATTTAATTCTTTTACATAGATTAGAGACCAGACAAGCTCCTAACCTGACCGAGGCGCTACCCCTGTATTGACTGCCAATCTCTAAGTCACTCGGTGAATGCTGTTTGCAGACTCTTATCAGTTCATTAAAGTTTGTTATCATTTATGCAGTGGCTCTGTACCTTGCTGGTAATCTCCAGTGTAGGATCTTATCAAGCACTCTTTTGAAAGTCTAGCCATATTGTATACCATCCACGGTATTTTTCTTGTCTACCTTGGCAGGGGTAGCTTTGAAAAATTCCAACAAATTATTTGAGCAAGATTTCCTGCTCATAAATCCACTCTGCTCAAATTAGGATTTTCAGTTTGTTTCCTCACCAAATCCATCAAAACCGTTCCTATTCTGTTATTCATAGCTACAAATTGTGTTATGTTAATTTGTTTATATTATAAGTTAAAATAATTTTGTATGTATATATTCCTCTGCATATGCATGTGTACATGAAAGTGTGTGTATGTAATGGAGATTATATTGAAGTATATTGGGCTTTAAAACTGAATATGTTAAAATTGTTAATGCAGTATAAAATGCAACGGATAGAGTTAGGGACAGATCTTTGGCTGGAGTAAATGAATTTGACTTTGAATACATTTTGCTAACTTAAATGGTGTTAACTTGATTTATGTGAGCTGAGGAGTTAACCCTTATGCACTGTGCTTACTTTACTTCTGTGCTGAGAGATCAAAACGACTGTTGGGGTGCTTCTTAACATTTCTGATTTATTTCAGGTCTCTACCCACAATTCTTATGGCTTTATTTGGCTCAAGAAGTATATTTTTATTTGCTGCTGCAAAAATATTTTAAATGCTAAAATCTTAATTCTAAATAGTATGTAATATTTTGTTTTGGACTAGCAGTTTCTTCTGCTTTATTTTTCCATTATTTGACTATTTCAGGATGTTTACTATCTCTCCCAGACTTCTGTTCCCATCTGCAGATCTTTCTATTGCAATGATGAACCTGGCAATTTCTGGTAAATACAGTAAGTGGTTGATTAATATTAGATTCATGCTTAGAATGATTTTAATATCGGAAAGCGAACATTTTGCACAGGAAACAGTCCCTCCCTTTGAGTTGAAACCAAATGAAAAATTTAAGACTAAAACAAATGGGATTTGTGTAATCTAACTGAACCTGTTTAAAAGGTGCTGTAGCTTGGGTGCCACATCCTCTCTGCTGAAGTTTGCTGATATTTTGCCTGAATTATTGCCCGGCTTATAAATCATGGTGAGGAAAAACCACTGTGGTTATGGTTCCAAACAGAAGCATTTTTCACAGAAAATCAAAACCTTAATTTTTTTTCCAAGTTTATATTTTTTTAAATGAAAATTGGGTTTTGCTCTGAAAGAGGATTATGTTTTTAACAAGAATTAATTTTCTTTTGGATCAATGAGAAAGCAAGTCAGGTAGGAAAACTTTTGACCCACTGGGACCACCCTAAACTCTTATGGCAAAAACATGAGATGGGGGAGAACTGCATTTTAAGTAGCTGCTCACAGGTCTATTGATTAATTCACAGCATTTAAATATACAGCATATGGAGCTGCAAACCACTCTTCTGGTCGTGGGACAAAGTCAGTCCCACCTATAAACTGCAAAACTCTTGGTTTGTTATGTCAGCAACGAAAATATCAAAATGAGAAACTGTATTTGTGAGACTTGAAAGATGAGGTGCTAACTTTGAAATCCAGTAGGAACAATTTTTTAACCAGAATAACCATAAAACACCCCCACTAAAGCATTTTTGCTTTTCCCTGGTTCAGTACTCTGATTGCCACTATTATATATTGTCACATTTTCCCTCACCATTGGGATGTATCAATTACTTTGTTTTTACTAAGATTTTCTCTTCAAATGAATAATATAACAGCATATTTGGGCTTTAATTGTTCTTTTTACTCAAGTCTATCCTCTTTGTGAATCTCCCAAGCTTTCCTTGATAAGAAGGATTTCCATTGATTTATCCTTTAAATCCATGACGATCTTTATCATAGTGAAGTTTGAACTCTCTATCATTAACTTTTAAACTTATATTGACAGGAAATGTGATTAAAGTTAAATTTTATAATTAAAATTAATTTTATAACAGCACACATGCCCAGCTCCAAGCACAGGGCTCAGTTACTAGACTAATAGCATTGCAGCTACAAACAAACTTTGTTAGCTTCCACATAGTTATCATAGCAATCAATACCTGAATAATTAAATTCCTCCATTATCAAATTCTAGTCTTCTTTATCAGCTTTTCTTCCACCAGTAATTTTTTTGTCTTAATCTGGTTTCTCTTTGGAAAGCCTACAGCAGCCTTGGAGTTTCACCAGGCAATCTTTCTTTTCTTCCCTGTTAAGTTCTGCAACCCAAATTATTCAATGCCAAAATCTGAAGTCCTTAAAGAAGATTCCACTGAATGGAAGTTTGATCAAACTCTATTTTGTTTTGTTTTAATAGAGACTACTAATTTTATCTTGTCTTGGCCTTGAGTGAAATCCTATACTTGTAAGTATTTGAAATTGCCATTCATTTTCTTGATTCATTCTCCTATTGATTTTCTTTCCAACTATTTCCATCTAATGTATCTAATAATTATTAGAGATGAGGGAAGAACCAAGTGCCTGCATCCACACCCCTCTGAGCAATGTGTCTCATGCCCATCTTTAATTAACATAAATGCAAGCAGAGAAGTTTTCCAGGCTAAAACCAATTGTTTTAATGCTAAATCCTTACAATTCATCATTTTCTGGTGCATTTTGACACGGGTTTGGTCAGGGGCGAGTCCTGGAAGAGCATTACACATCCTGGAGCTCCATGCTCCTCTCAGACCTGGTGCTGAATGACTCAAGCAGGAAGGAAGGGGAAGGATTCCTGCTCCCTTTCATACTCCTGTGGAATCACTCCAACCTCTTTCATCTGTTCATTACTCTATAAATGCAACACTTTCCAAAAGAAATTCACTGCTGAATTAAGGGGGGAAGTGGGACACAAAACAAATGGGGGTGATAATGAATTGAAGTGATGATCTGAGGAGCTCATAGTGCTTCATAAGCATTAATTAATTAAACCTGACTAGATCCCAGTGAGGTAGGTATTAGGGCCCATACTCCAGGCCTGGCTGCGGTGTGCTATTTCTATGTCTCAAATTCATTCTGTTAATGTGCATTCTGATGAGAGGACTGAAATGGTGTCTGACTAGTAGAGATGACTGTGCATATATTTAAACTGTGAATATTCTGCACTATGAGCCTTCTTGTGGAAGCGCCTTGCTTTTTTTTTTTTTTTTTTTAATGCAGCCTTGTTCCTGAATAAAAAATGCACGATAAATGAATTGTACAGGGAGCACTGAAGGGCTACTGATGACCTATAGTTATGTACAGTGTGTAACTCATCCTGTTACCCAATTAGGATGATCAGAACTTTTCTTTCTGTTGCTGGAAACCTGAGTGTGCTTCAGTGAGTGTATTTTATTTCTTTTATAGAATACTTTATTTAATTGCTGTAAGAACTTAACCTACAATTTTAACTGCAATATTTAGAGGTGTGAAGAGTACTCGAATTTTTTTTTTCAATCCATTATAAAAGTCATTCTTAGCTTTCAGTGCAAGAAACTTGTTTTGTTTTTAGTACTGGTGCAGAGCTTTGACTCCTAATGAATGTTTTCCCCTTTTTTCCTCCATCCTGCTCTAAACAAGATGTTGTTTATTACTTGAAGCATTATATGTAAGCCCCAAGAATATGTTACATGTGACTGGAGCTTTGGCAGACTTTGAGAAACTGAAGTTTCCAGAAATTTTGCTATGTTTAAACACCAGAGCCTTGTTTTAAGGAAAGATTTCTACTTCCAAATGTGTGGTTGCCTGAACCTTTTACATTTTCAAGTCAGATTCCTCTGCCAAATAACACACTGTACCTTAACTATAATAAAAAAGCAGAGACTCTGTGTTTATAAAAACATTACAGGAGCAACTGTGATCATATTTCTTGAATTTATCCTATTCATGTGCTCAAATATGCATTTTTAGAGTGAGCTCTCCGCTGCACCGGTCACTTACAGGAGTAGAAAATGACATGTAGAGGCAGAAGGCTGGCAAAATGCAACAAACCAAACTGGTGAAGGACAGGAATTCAGAGCCAGACCAAAATGTGAGGTCAAGGAAGTTGCTCTTATAATAATAGTGGTTATCTGTTTAATGTGTGATCTGGCAGTGGTTCGGCACTGACCATAAGCAATTACACATGTTTCTAAACTGGTGGTATAGGAGCCCTGAGCAACTCTACACGAGCTAGATGTACTGTGAGAAATGGGCACTCTCCCTATTCTTGTGGTTCTTCTTGCTTAATGTCAATTAAAATTGCAGCTTTGTAACAGATAGAAATTCCCCCTGCGTAAAACAGTGTCCATATTCCCTCTCTTATTTGCCATACACTTAAACTCCTATATTGAAACCAGTTTTGTGAGGCAGGCTCCTGTCGGGGCTGATAAATGCTGCATAATGCTCTTCTCAACAGACATGTGGTTAGACACGACTCCTCTGCCTGCCTGGCTGTTATTTGAAACAGCTTTCTTTACAGCCCAGCTCCAGTGGCAGCTCCCCTGAATGATGCCCTTGTTCTGGGTTTTGTCACGCAGGAGCCTGGGAGGGAGCAGAGCATCCTCGGTGTGTGCTCAGCTGCCTGAGAGCAGGAGGAGGAGACCTCTCAGGAGTTAACAGCAGGAAGATCTGCGAGATACCAAACTGCCCGAGCACAGACTGGGCCCTGGGAGCTGCTGTGGCCTGGCCCTGGCTCTGACACCAGTGTTTCATGGCTTTGGTGAGCTCGCTGGACGGCGCATCTCGCTGCCTTTTAATAGACTTGGATCCCACTGTTGAAAGAGCTTCTATGTCCTCTTCTGTAAAATAGCTCTGGAATGTTTTCCTGGGCTTAGGAGGATGTGGCGGGAGTGGGAGCTGTGCAGTTGAGCTAACTGCAGTAGAAACTGTGTTAATGGGCTATGAAGACACCCAAAAAATGCCTCTTATCCCCAAGAGCAAGGACTTGTGCAGGATTTTACTCCTTTAGTACAAGTCCTATTACTGCTGGCTTGAACCTCAGCCTTTGCACAGAAGGAACTCTTGTCACCAACCCACCCTGAGTACCAGAAAGAAATAATCACTTAAAAAGGGGTATGTGAGCTGCTTAAACCAAATCCCAACTGAAGTGTAAGCCTGTGGCTTCCTGAGGTCTTCTGAAGGCTCTTCACCTGGCTCTGGCCATTGCAGAGGTACTGACACCATGTACATTCTTACCAAACTCAGCAAGGCATCCCAGAGGGGAATGGGGGCCTGAAAGGCTGAGTTGGACAAGGATTTAATGACCGGAGCACATCAGTTAATCATCAGTCATTTTAGAGCTGTATCAGGAGCCTTGCAATAGTCCTGAAGTGGTTCCTGTGGCCACAGACTTTCATATCACATCAGTGCACGTGCTTTGACTGTCTCCAACGCTTCCAAAATGCAACTTCTCATCCTTTTACTTTCCAAAAGTGCACACAAAAAGAAAAGGGCTGCAGAAATCATGCCTGTGGCCGAGAACTAAATAAGGAAATGCAACTGCTTAGTGAAGAGCCACCCCCTCCCAGAGAAATGTCAGCAGCACAATGGGCACTATTATTCCCCTCCTTTGCAGCCAGACTGGGGGGTTACGCTGGAGTCTGTAGGAAAGGGCACCAGAATCCTCTCAGAACCCAAACTCTGGTCAGCATTCAGGGCTCCCTTTTTGGGGTGCCTCATGCGGAGCCCCTGTGATCCCTGGGACACCCAAGACTTGGGGAGGCAGCTGGAGGAGCCACTTTCCTGCAGGCTGCTCTGTGGCCCCTTTCCCTCATTACTGTTGTGCAAGACAGCTGTTAATCACCTGTAATAAATAAAGTGCAGCTCTGGAGTATAATGAAATGGTCATGTGCAGCAAATGGCTGAGTGCATCAAACATCTCTACTGCTGTTTCATGTGCTGAAAAAAAAAGAATTTATTTTGTGATAGGGCAGGGTTTTTTCAACTTTTTCCACAACATGTCCATTATTTTAAGGAAAAACCTTCTCATTGAGATTATCTCGTTCTATCATTGTCTCATGGCCCCTTTACGACTTTCTATTAATGAAATCTGTACTTAGCAAACTATAGCAATCATCTCCACAAAAATGTTGATAGGGAAAGAACATTGTTTTAACCTTCTTTATTGTGATTTACCAGCTGGAAACAAGGAAAATGTCCACGATTTCTGTGCTACTCAACTCTCTGGAGTCTATCAGGAGCAACTCCACCAACTGAACTTGGAACCAAGAGTTTTATGAAACAACTATTTGGAGGTGTTTTCAAGCCCAGGTTGTGTTAGCTGTCCTATGATTTAGAATTTCTTCTGTTGTATAAATAAAGAAATAAATAAAAAAGTTAATAAATTACAATCCAGATGACCTTGCAGCTTTTTCTCAGCATGTGCCTCTTCTTGTGTATGAATGCAAAGGTGAAAATATCTTTATATTTCAAGTTAATTTTAGTGAGCTAAGCAGACACCAATTTGCTAATATTGGGAAGGTTTAATTTGGAAGGTGTCCTACTGTCTTGGAATAGTCTTCCTAAAAATAATGGGACTTACCTTTCATATTGGAATATCTAGGAAAATATTGCATATGTTTTAACTGGAGTCATGTCAGAACTTCGCTGGGGAACTTATTGATCTTTATACAAGGCTGAAAAATATTTGCAAATTTGCAGCTGGGCAAAGTGTGTTGCACGGTTAAGCTGGAAATTATTCTTCAAAGTATGAATTATTTTGGCAAAATTTTTAGTCAGAAAGAGTTAAAATATTTCCCTTTGATATTACAGAAAGAAAACAGTTTGACAAGACAAATGTTTCAATTCAATTTTGTAATTTTTGGTATGTATTTATTTTAAATTATATATTAGATAACCTTCTATATTATTTCGACATCACTCAAATGAGTGCTTTTGATGTTTCCCACTCATCATTTTTTGGAATATCTTTCCCATGAGAAATTTTGACTTCTTGTTCCTACTCATTACCAAAAACACTCTCTCACCAGTCTTTGTACCTTTGTATTTACCACATTTGGGTGAAGAGGCAGCTTTGTAGGAAGCCTTGTTTTAACTGTGCTGTATCTTCTCAACAAACTTGGTGTTCTCTATATAAAAATAAGTTTGTGTCTTGAACATTTTGGTCTTTGGGGGTGTGCTGTAGGTGATGGCTCAGGAAGATCTACCTTAAACCCTTGTCTTGGTGTGCTGTTATACAAGTGACTGGCTTTCTGCTCGTTTGTGAATCTGACTCAGCTCATCTTCTACACAGAATCTGGGTGTGGAAAGTATGATGGGGGCAGCAGGTTTTGGATGCTCATCCAGCTGCCTCGTCCAACCACTCCTTCAGTGTCATGTGAGACAAAGTGCATCATCTTCAAGAAATGTTACATTCCTTAGAAACAACTGTAAGGATGAGTTAATCTCTTATGAAGGAGCAAATAGCTTTTGACTTCTGAATTCCCATTTTGTTTTACTTGAGGGATTGAACCTGTGTCTTTTTCAGGAGACACAGAGCTCCAGGAAAATGGGCGAAGTGTCTTCCTTACTTTCTCTACTTTAGCAAAACCATTGGAGAGGCCCAAAGGCCCCGGTTGCCTAACCCTGCAGGGCCTGGTGTTATCCATCTGGACATGCCTATGACACATCCCCAGCTTGCCTCCCTGGCCTCCTGCAGGTTTTCTCTCTCCCCCTGCAGCCGTGCATCTCCTGCAGCAGCGATTCCTCCCCTGCAGCCGCGTGGCAGGAGCTGCTCGCGAGCCTCCGTGGGAGTCGCCGCGGCTGCGCTGGTGAAGACGCACAAGTTTTGAGGCAGAAATGTGGCTCAGAATAGCTCTGCCTTACTCCCATTCCCTGGAAACACGGCTCCAGCAAGGCGTCTGCGAGGCACCCAGGGTATGAAAGCGTATTGCAGAGCGAACGAGCTCGTATCGCCAAACGCAGACAGCCGGTGCAAAAATTTCAGCCGTGCAGCGTGGCGCTGATTTAAAGTGGTCTGGAATGCAATAAAAGGTGAATCTTCATTCAGAATTATAGGAAATTATTTTTTTTCCCTCCCGGGCAGGCTTTAAGAACTGCTGAATTTATTCTTGTATTTCTTCCCAGTCGTTTTGGATGCGACTGAAACTGGCTGTTCTCAGAGTTGGACTCCAACTGAATTGAGAGGGTTTTCCCCCAGCCTATGCCTGACCTGGGGTTATAGGCACTTCAGAAAGCAAAGGCAGGGCTGCACAAACAACCTGCTTCATGGCTCAGTCATACTAGCCCCACAAATACAACTTGGGATGGCTTTCCATCTGGGAAGGCTGGTTTGCAGCCCAGCTCATCCCGGAAGACACTGTTGGACTGAATTGGAAAAAAAAAATGCTTAAAAAAATAATTGGTGTTGCATTCATTCCCAGAGTCGAGGAGAAAGTTGGAGGGAGGCATGCAGGAAGCAGCAGAAGTGCATTATGCGTTTATTTTAAAGTAGTAATATATGCAAGTGGTTTTAAACCATGTTTATTATCCGGGATGTTTATGTATTCATGCTGAACGCGGGATAACAGAGTATATAAGGATATATAATATTAGTGAAGAAGAAAATGACTGGTATAGTACTTTCTCCTCTCAGTTCCTTCTCCACTAATGCCCTTACACCTTTCTTTTTCAGGCTTTTTGTAGCATCCTAAACAGAAGGATATTGAAGGGAGCTGATTCTGCTTTGATCCTTATGCTTGTTGTCAAAGCGCTTGGGATTGAAGAGACTGTTGGCTACAATTGACTGTGACAATTAGGAGATGATCAGAGCCCTAGAGTGGAGCACTTAAAGGGTAATTTACATGTCAGTTTGTCGAATAAAAAAAAGATATTCAGCTAAGATTTTTTTTTCCCCTTAGAGCCTTGTAAACTGCAATTTGTGCTATAGTAAGAAAAACCTGGCAGAGGAGTTAGGATAGCCATTTCCATTTGAAAAGAGGCAATCATAAGGCCACTGCTGAGCCTATTGTCCACTAAAAATGCTGATTTGCAGTCAGGGAGTGAAAGAGTGGAGCCATCACTAAATAGAACCTCGTGCAAGGTAACTCCCCCTTGGTGGCTTTCTAATGTTGGCTGAAGGTTTTATATACCTTAAATCCCGCATTTACTATCATTATAACATTGTTACTGATCATGAATGTCCTTTATCATAACAAAAAAAAAAAAATGAAGGTATTGAGGGGGAGGAACAGGAGCGACCAGGCAGTGGATAGGCTCTCACCAGCTATCTATTGTATCACATCTTTCTTGTTCCCTCGCCTTTTGTGTGCCATCACAATTTTCTTCTTGTCACCCTTTGCACTTTGCCATTCAGGCACCTTCCATAACACTTTTTCTCATAGGGTTTTTTTTTTTTTCCTCCCCGTACCTATTTACACTTCATTTTTAGACTCACTCCCAGGAGATTTTTAGCATTTTCCACGTTTAACCTGCTGGGAAAGGAAAAGAGAGAGGGAGGTGACAGTAGCTGTTCAGAGTTTGCCTTTCTGTGTGATTAGCCTGCAATTCAGACTGTAACACAGACTGGAGACGTACAGGTCGGGGAGAGGACTGAAGTTAAGGCAGCTGATGATTAAACAAACTTGTTTGTGATAAGTCCCTTTTTCTTATGTGATAGCTCTGATGAACCTAGAGTTGCTTTGACTGTAGAGTTATATGAACTTATAAAAATATCCAAACCCAACACCTCCCTCATTATTCTGGTTGGTGTGAGCTGAAGCATATGTGATATTCCTCACGGTTTAAGGAAGGGATATTAGTGGGTACATATAGTGTTTGTATATGCAAATAAGTGTATTTATTTTGAGGCTGCATCGTAGGCTTTTCTTCCAGAGATTGGATTGGCTCCCTTTTTACTCTCATCTCCTTAAAAGAAGAAATAGTCATCTGTTCCAGTTCAGGAACCAGAATGAAACACTTTGCTTTGTCACAATTACCAAGTAGCCTTTGCTGCTCAGATGTGCATTGCCTAAACCCCCCAGGGGTTACTTTTCTAGGGAAGTTTTGCAGCTTCCAGTAAAAGTCACACATAGAGATCACAGCTCTGATTCTGATCTCTGGTCAAACATCACTGATTTGAACAAATTTAGCATTTCTGTTCATGCCAGTTGGATATAAGTTTCAGACCCTATCTATAGGGTCCCCAAATTGTCCTTTTTTTAGTCATAACCCTTATGTCCTTAAGCTTTTTGTATGTTGAACCCCTGACAATGAGGTTTCTACCTGTAAAATTGTACTGGAAACATGCTTTAAAATTGTACTGGAAATATGTTTTAAAATTGTACTGGAAACATGTTTTTACCTGACTTTTGCATGGGGTGAAGAAGCACTTCAAAATATTTCTAAACTTTGCACAGTTACTCTTCAAGGTAAGGTTTGAATTAAAGAAAATGTTATACTAAAAGGCTTTTCTTCTTTAGGAGAATTATGGTGTTGTCACTCTCTCCAGGATGCTATAAATGGGAGATGGTGGCTTTTGCCCTCTCTCGTTGCACTGAACTTGCTGAACATCACAATATTTGTATGTGTTTATCTCTGTAACCAATGTAAAGAGCAAACAGGGATGAATAAAATATGAGAAGTAAACAGTGAGACAGGGCAGGTCTGGAATGATTTTGGCTTCGTATGGGTCTGCAGATCTGAAGCAGTGGTAAATCTGCATTAAAAATAAATAAAATATCTGCTGTAGCAGGAGGTCCTTGTCTCCCAGGTAATGGCTAAATGATGACTAGATGAGCCATTACCAAATTGATTAAAACATTTTTTTCCAGCCAGTCAAGATTAACTTTGATTTGGTTTTACCTTCCTTTTACAGGTTTGCATTTAAAGCGATTTCAGAGAACTAATTGTATAAAATTCTAGTAACTGAGAAACCTCTTGCTGGAAAAGTAATGGATGAGTGCACAAATCATCCTGGGTTTCCCATACTTTACCATGAAGTGAATTTTTTGAAACAAGCAGGAAGAAGAAAGTTTTACTCATTGACCATGAATTTTGAAAAACCAGCATTTTCAGGGTGTAGGATAAAAAAAGACTTCCTGAGACTTTTGGAATGTAAAGTTGATTAGAATTTAACTATGTGCTTTTTGTTTTGGTCAAAACTACCATTCCTGTTATTGAATATAATTTTTAAACAAATTAATTTATGTATTGATCATAATGCAAATATATTATAGTGGCTCTAGAAGAGCCTTTCTTGCTCAAAAATACATAAAGGGCAAAAGGGTACATATTCACAGTAAAAATATACTTCCTTGTGCAACCCTGGGTTACAAAGATTTAGAACTAATGCAGGTTTTAAGTTCACAAGAGTAAATCATAGTGATATAACTGCTTTATATAGGTGAAAAATTCTACTCATGGTAAGGCATTGTACAGCTTGACTTCTGCAGGTTGGAAACAGTTAAAGATCATGACAAATTGTGTAGTGAAATACTCTGACCCCATTCAGTACCTATTTTCTCATTCAGTCTGAAATATATCCCTTTATTGCTTTGTGAATTAATAATATGATGTTGGACAACTACAGATGACTTCTTGTTAATTAGAATTTCAGATGCGTGCTATGATGCATCAGAACTTTCTCTATTTTCTGCTAATAGGACACACCGAGTGAATAGCAAAATGTTTTTCAAGAGCAGGGAAGGAAAATGATCTCCTGATCTAAATAAGATGTTGCCCTGAGGAAAGGCACCTAAATTCTCAATGCCTGGCTTTCAGGAAAGTCTTTCAAAATTGTGGCACTTCCCAAATTTGGAATTTTTTGAGCAAATGTTGAACTAAAGACCTGTGATGGGAAAAATCTGGTCTCTGTGGTGATAGGGAGAACATACTGACTAGATGGCTTACATAAATTTGTAGTCTTTCCTAATTGGCTGTTTTATTTAATCAGGCCAGATCTTCAAGTGCTGAAAAAATAAATATAACTTTGCCATTAACCATGGGGCAGCTGGAGCGCCACAAATTTTATTTTCATCGGATAAATATTAGAGAAGGTAAGAATTCCCTTTGAATGCATTTCTGATGGTTAGATGGCTCCTGGGGACCAACCTCACTGCTCTGGGTGTCTCATCCAAAGTGAATTTCAGTATTTAGCTGGTGCACATCCTGGTTCACCTCTAGCCTTGAAAAACCTAGCCCTAATATTGGTGGTATGTTTCAGGCTTCGCTGTGCAACAAATAATTTAAAACTAAAACTGAGAATTGAATTTTTTGGTGTCTTGTCTCCTTTTTTTGTTTTTAATTCCAACCTTGGCCTTACTGCATAGTCACGTAAGAGTCTATTCCAATGAACTTCTCAGAAACAGGGGAAAAAAAATAAAAAGGTCATCCTGGTGCAAGTTGTTTTTCAAAATTCTCTCCCAAAATGTGAAGTAAAGGCCAAATTTACTGTCAATGGAAATGAAGTTTGTTCTGTTGAGGCAAACAGCTGAGCTCATGTCTGCCCACTGAGCACCAGAACCAGCTGAAGCTGAATTATGAATTCGATGAGTTTTTGCTGTCTTATATAAGAGTGCCCTTACAGTGAGTTGACTAAGCTGTCTCTAATATCAAACAGACTCATGTTCAAAAGCTGCACGAGGGAAGGTGATGGAGTTATTCCAAGTGATATTTTGCCCTGTGATGATGGAGGTAGTGCTGGTATCCACCAGCTGAACCCTCTCCGTGGCGTCAGTTCCGGCTCCGTGTATGGCTGGAAGGGTAAGGTGTTACCTTCCACTGAATTCTATCATTGAAAATCATGATAAATTTATAGCAACTGGACTGTCTGTTCCTTTCCCAAGTAAAAAAAAGATGGCATATTAAAGGGCTTCCGAAGCACACACGTATTTCTGGTTGGCTATCAACAGGAAATTACACTTTGCATTTTTATCTGAGACACAAATGGAAACGCCTTACTCTGCACTGGAAAGGAAAATCATGCAAAAAACTCAGAAATGTATATAGTTTGCATAGTTTCATAAGGCTTTGTAAGAATAATCTCTTATAACATTATTCCCGGACATTTAACGTGTTCCTCCTTTTGCTGTTGGATGTACAAACACTGGCCAAAATAGCATGGGAGGGGGACTGAAGCAAAATCTGGAGGAAGGCATTATTAGATGCACCTCTCACTGAGCTTGTAATGCAAGGAAGCATCACTGGCTGGAGTTTGCTTTGCCTTTTTGCTAAATCCTTTAGGGAAAGGGGGATATGCTCAGAAAATAGAAGTTTGAAGAATAGAGGTGAAGAAATGTGACAGATATATTGTACCTGTGATCACTGACTGGTCACAGGTGCCCTCCAGTACCTAAAGGGCTACAAGAGACCTGGAGAGGGACTTTGGGTGAGGTCATGGAATGACAGGACAAGGGGCAATGGCTTCACACTGGAGCTCTTTGGTATCATTTCAGGGCATCAGATAGGACAGCGTGGTGCAAAGTGTAACTGTGAACCTCTCTCTAGCAACACGCAGAGAGGAAGGTGTTAAAATTCAATGGTTTGAATGTCTTATCTTACTAAATAATGTCATACTTGTACAAATTTCTCATGAAAACTGTAGCTTGACTTCACAGATAAGTCCATTTCCATTCTATTCCAAATCCCAATGAGTTTCTAAAGCCACCAAGGCAAAACCATGTGCTTCAGGCTGGACAAGTGCCATAAAAAGGGCCAAGAGACCTCAGATTCAGGTACTTCTGTAAAAATCCAGCTGTTGGGTCTCAGCTGGACAAATGCTGATCCCATGCACAGTTGTGGAAGCTGGATGCTCTAACCTCATGCTGTGGCAAATCCCAAGTGTGTGAGAAGAGAACAGAAATCTCAAGTTTGCGATGTTTTAAGAAAGCCCGAGGCTGATGAGAAAATTAGCTTTGACGTTGTGAATCCATGCTGGAAAGTGTAAGGGAAAATGGGCTGATTATTATTAATAATCAGTAGCAGAAGTCAAATGTCTGAAGGACTATTTGAACTGCAATGAAACCCTCTTGAAAGTTTGAAATGAACTGTTCATGTAAAGTTTAAAACTCAGGGTATTTGTTCATGAGCAATTCTTTAATGTCTGATTAGGGGAAAGTGCAGAACAGATGTTTTTCCCTGTTGTCATAGATAGCTAACTTTTGTCTCTTTCTTCAAAATGTAAAATATGCATCACAGTTTGGAAAACATTCACAAAGGATTACTTCATACTGTGAGCTGGAGCTGCCTTCCAGAGGGATGCATTAGAGTCTGGTCAGATGCAATTGCCTGCAACTACTATTTCCTCTTTAAAAAAGTTTTGCCATCTTGATAAACTTTCATTAACAACAGCCCAACTTGAGATATGTTATTTATAAGCCAGGAATTTCTCCTTTAAGGATATATAGAGACAGATACTGAAATAATGTCAAAATGGCAATTTTCCATTGGAGATGATGAAAGTGCATTTGCTTACGATTATTCCCTATTTCATTCCAACAACATTCCAACTATAATTTTAATTCTTCTGTAGAGAAAATATTTTGACAGCATAGAAAGGCATCACTGATGTTCGAAACTTGCCTTTTCTTCCCTTTTCCTCTCACACTATTATTTTTCAAGCCGATGTGTCTTTATTTTTTCAATATTGGTTAAAAAGTCCCTTTCTCAAGTGAGAGATGAGCAAAATGAGCCCAGAGGCAGGGAATTGGTGCAGCCCTCTCCCAGGTGGGAGTAGACACTCCCTTCTATTCCCTTCCTTTGCCACCATTTTGTTCCAGCCCTGAAAAGCAGCAAATGGTGGTTATTGTTTCTTTGCAGGGTATGGTTTTGTACTGGATCCATGTGCAAAGTGTAAACATGTCATCAGTCCTCATTTGCTATATCCAAAAACATTCCCCATGTCCATATTTGATTTTCAAGTGCATCTGTGCACTGATTGAAACCCTCCCAACATGCTGCTACGCAAATGCAAACCCACACATTGCTGATTTGGAATCAAATGCTCTTATGCTTCCACACTTCCATTTCAAAGTTTGCCTCAGAGTTGCAGTATGTGCCCTTTTAACACATTTTTTTCCCCCTCTCACAAAGAGATCCCTGTGTTCATCGCAGGAGCCTGGTGCAGTCTTTTCCATTTTGTTCTTATTTATTCCTTGGAGCCTGCTTTTATTTTCACAGCTTATTTATCCTTTGTTTACAGCCCACATGTTCTCTTAACCAACAAAACCAATATTTAAACAAAGGAAGTAAAATGCTGAGTTATAATATAGGAATTTGCTATGGATAGAAAGTTGGATTGCAAATAGCAATGCATTTTGCCATTAATGTGCTGCTTCAAAAAGGAGAGAGAAAAAGCTTATTGAGTTGCAAATTTTCTGAAAAAGATGAATCTCTCATAAACTATGATGGAACATTTTCCTTTTAACACCCATCAGACTCCTCGTCCCGAAAAAAAGAAGTGGGGGGGAGAGGAAGAGAAAAGTGCCAAAATGTGTAATTTTAAAGCAAGTTGTGTTGCACCTAATTATTTTTTCCATCCCTCCTGATATACGGGAGTTACCTTAACTGCAAAGCTCTGTAGTACCCTTTGCCTGTCATTTTTAATCAGGTTGTTTTAGGTAATTTTTGTTATGCCCCTCATTACTGAATTGTTTATCAATAGGTGCACCAAGTGTCACTAGCTTTTCTCATCAAGCCAGGTCTGACAAAGAGCTGCAGTGCATGGGAAAGAGGCAGCTAGGTGAAACTAATGCCATAGATGTTTGATTCATTAGGAGCTTATTGTTAACGGGGATGTCTGATTGTAAAGGCTCAGTCAAGCAAAAGAGTGCAGAGTAATCAGTCGGATTTATAGTTTGCAGGGCTCAAAAAAAAAAAAAAGAAAAAAAAAGAGAAAAAAAAAATCAACATAAACCTTTGGATATAGCAGAAACAGAAAAATCCCCTTTGGGCAGCCCTAACCTGAGACCAGCCAAATAAGGTCATGCTACATGAAGGTTGCCTGTTAGGTGATGGGAGATATAGGAGGATTACAGCCATATGGCATGGCCTATCATACCTTCTGACTTAAGATAACAAAGCCAAGCTTTGTGCTTAGCTGTTTTTGACTGACATCATCAATTTTATTTTATGTTGGTCACCTCCGGTAACAGGAAAAAATGGCCTAGGGTTGATAACACATGCCTGTTTTTTTTAGTATTAAGATGCCTTACAGCCAGTTTTGCGCTGTAAAAAATTTCAAAGAATTAGTAGCTTGTTCTTCTATCAACCATCCTCCAGCAACTGTCAGCTCCCCCCTCCCTTGTTTTCAGTTTGTACCTTGCAAATGAGAGACAGCCTTATTCAGAACCAGATGTAAGGCTCCTAGAGAATGAGCGTAAGCTGTTGTACTTTAAGCCTAATGGGAAGTTTTATATGCAAGGGCCTTGAACTGATTAGTATAATTCCCTCTTTAATACAGCTGTCCCTCCAGATTAAGGTAAACCAAATGTTGCAATCAGAGATTAGTGTACCTTGCCAGTTATTAACATCCCCGGTTGCTCGCCGAGCACGTCAGGCACTAATGCTGTGTATTTATTTGCCACTTCCACACTGTAACTTGAACTTCTGCACCTGTCCAAGCATTCCAGGGAAGAGAGGGGTATTATTGGGAAGCAAAAGTTTTATACCTGTTCCACCTGTTTGGTTTTGTCACCGCCTGAGATTTTCTTTTTTTCCTGCCAAGATTGCCAGGTGGTTTAATCCGTTCCTCTGCCGCATTTATGAAGAAAGACTTTGTCTGCCGAACTGCATTTGTTGCCCCTCATCTGCTTTCCCCTTACTGAATGTGGACTGCTCACCTAAACCTCCTCTTTATGTGTTTACTTACTTACTTTCTTTGCCTTCCTCTGCTTTTTAAATATTTTTTTAATTTTTGCAGAGGCTCTGTGGCTGCTCTTTGTGCGCCGAGGATGCGGCTCCGGGCGGGGAGAGGCAGCACCCGCTCCCGCTGTGCTCGCATCAGCCCGCGGTGCCTCTTGCCCAAGGTGGGTCACGCAGTTGTCTTCTTGCATTTGGCAGGATATCCTGTCCACCAGCAACACAGATGTCAAGGGGGACAATGTCCGGGTTATCGAGGCAAGATCTTTGCCTCCCCCCTCACCTGATCAGATTTTCTAGATAAATGTACACTGTAAACAGACTTAAAAAGCTTAGTGGGGTTGAGAGTGTCTTGTGCAGCATGGAGGAAATCGATAAAGTTAGGCCGTGCTAAATAACTGCTCCTCAAATGCATTTAATTACTTTAGAAGACGTTAATTTACCTACAAACATGAGAATCCTGGAGAGGAAAAAAAGAGCTGCACAAGACACAGAGGAAGATGCTGCTTAAACGGGGTTTATTTTTTTTACACAAACAATTAATTAACCCTACAGTTTAAAAATTCACAGCACAAAGAAAGAGTTTTCCTTTTCTAAACCAAAAATTGAGACAAACCCCCAACAAAATGCTTTGAAATACCTGCTCCCAGACCCTCCCAAGCACTGTGCTCTTCACAGGGAATGCTGGGCAGAATATTAGCTGTAATTTTTGGAATATTTTTGCTTTCCAGTGAGACCCTGTTAGGACACTAGTTTTTTTTTTAATTGAATATATTCCTTATTAAATAGATAATTGACATAAGGTCAGAAAGGGCCGTTTCAGCACAGTCCCCCTAATACCAAAGTTTACCGCCGGCTGCACACTGCCTGCACGTTATGGCTTAATTGCAGATTTTTTGAAAAGACAAAAATATGTTCATATCTGAGGAATTATGTCTTGCAGCCTACTAAATATGCTAATGCAATACTAAGCAGGGATAAAGTTCTTGCCATACCACCCAACAGTTGCGTGGGACACGCTGCCAAGTTATTGTTAATTGTAAAGCGCATGCAGGCTTTGCAATCCATCTTAATTGTCATACTTACTCCAGGTTTGGTGATAAGGCTAGATGGGCTGTTTTAAAGTGACAATGTTGACAAGGGGAAAGGGTGTGGGCTCGGGCTTGCAGTTCTGGAGGGGTTACGCGCTCTGACCTGCCGTAGGTTGATATGGACAGTCTGCAAGGGGATTTTAGTTGTCATGGGGTCCCCAGGCAGTTGAATAGAGTGACTGTCTGTCCTGCTTTTTCCTGTTAGGATCCTGACACGTGGAGCATTGATGAACTCAGCATAACGTTGAATAGGAGCTTTTTGGCAGCTGAGACACAAGGGCTAAGCTGCAGGTCAGAGATAACACTAGTGCAGATCTCCTCATGCACACAGTTAGTAGCATGCTTTCTTCCCTCCTGAGTGCAGGAAATAGCTCATGTTAAATACGTTCACTTTTCAGTTTTCCTTTCTTCTAAAACGCAGCTTGACAGATTGGGCTTTTCAGCTTCCCCCCCCCCCTCCTTATTTTTATTTTTTTTTTCCACCACCTCTGCTTTCTACCTCAGAAATACTCTTCAGGAAGCAGGAGTTAATCTTGGTGAGGAAACGATAAGGTGATACTTGATTTTTCAGGGGAAAGAAGAAGGATATGACTGCCCGGTAACTGCACAAAAATTTGCAGGGACGCCTTTTTTTAGGGCTTCCCTTTGCTTTTTCCTTTCTCCTCCTTAGAGCAGAGAATGGGCAGGTCTGGCTGGAGGTAGGCAAGGAGTTTAAATAGCATCGGGGGCAGGAAGGAAGTGCTGGGAAGGTACATCGATAAAAGCCGCTTCCCTGCGCTTCTCTATCAGCTCCCTGGATCAGGTGAATCGGGTTGTTCCTTTCCCAACTTTGATGCATCCTGGCTGGCACAGAAATGTGTCTTTGAAGTCGTTTTATATTCGGCCAAGTTTTTTTACGTGGTTCCCAAAGAAAGAGGGCAAGCATTGTCTCCGCTAAATGATGTCAGGGCCGGCATCCTGTGTACCGAGACAATGTTGAAGCCTCTATCTGCTCTTGGCATTGCTCTTGAGGCTGCCTGGGCTGTTTGTAGTGCTTGTGTCAGCAGACCCTGAACCTGATGGAGGTTTGGGCAGGGGAGATCACTCTTAAACTGCCCTTTGCCTGTGTGTGCACACATGTGTGGTTTGTTGGGTGGGAGATCACTCTTAAACTGCCCTTTGCCTGTGTGTGCACACGTGTGGTTTGTTGGGTGGCAGTAAGCCTGAGATCACCCAACTCATCATGAAACTGGGCATGAGTTTGATGTTGCCTGGAGCCAGAATCCTCCCCAAAGTGAGTGGAAATGTGCTGGGTGTTGAGGTGGAGCAGGACCTGTCCATGGGAGGAGCCTCCCTGGTGATGGGGGGCTCTCTTCCCAGCAAGGTGGTGCTCAGCAGGAGCAGGGCAGAGCCAGGATGAGACCCCATTGTGCAGGCCTGTCCACATTAGCAGATTCCTGTGCCTGTGTTTAGACTTTCCACGACTTAATTGGGCCTCTGCAGCGAACCGTTTGCAGCCCAGGGGCCAGGGCTATTGTTTGTTCCTGTGGCTATCACCGAGAGCCACGCAGAAGTATGGACATAAACACTGCCTTTGTTGCACTCTGGATGCTCCTTTTGCTATCCTGAACAATTTCATGCTCACTCTTGGGTGACTTCAGCAGCTTTTCCAGTAGATGCGCTTCTCGCACTTTTTTGGAGAGGTGGGAACTGGAAAAAGTTTGGCAGGACCGGTTTGCATGAAAGGGCCTTGCAGGATATGGCTGTTCCCTGTTTTCTGCTCTCAGTGTAAGCAGAGGGTCTGTGGCCACATCCAGTGCCACTCAGAGCTTGGGGAACCCTTCCCAGCTGCCACCGTGGGGTTTTTCCTGGGAAAGCAGAGCTGAGAGCTCTGCACATATTCTTTGCTAAGCCATGAATCCATTATGAAATTTATGGGATGAGATCTATGACTCTGCTAATACTTCCACACAGCAGTTTGGCCTTTTCATTCCAGAGAGTTGGACAGGAGCTGAGAAGATCTGGCTTTTGTTTCCAACTCTTCTACAACTTCCTGTATGACCTTGGGCAAGTTGCTTAATCAAGCTGTCTCCAGCTTTCCTTTGTAGCAATGTTGCTTGCAAATGCTAGAATAGTTGTGAATATGCAAGGCTGATTTGGTAGGTGACGTTCAGGTACTACTTTGACACCTTGCAGAGAAAAAGCAGCCCCGTGAAGTCAGAAAACAGAAGTCTCAGTATCTCACCTTGGCTTCAAATGCAGGATTCAGTGAAACACCAACAGGAGAAAGATGCTGGCTGGTCTGAGTCAGGGTTAGTTGCACATAGTGCCACACCTGGGCATAAATTTTGCTCTCAAAATGAATGGGATAAGTCATGGAAAATTATCTAAATGAAGGTCAGAGAGAATGTGTAGGGACAGCATATGAAAAATACAGGACCTGAAGGTGACAGAGATATTAGGGATACAGGTATGACACAGGTGTGAATTCTGGGGTTGTTCAGCTTGAAGGAGGCTCTGGGGAGACCTCAGAGGCCCCTGCAGTGCCTTAAGGGGCTCCAACAGAGCTGGAGATGGACTTAGGACAAAAGTCTGGAGTGACAGGACAAGGAGAAAGGCTCCAAGCTGCCAGAGAGCAGGTTTGGATGGGATACTGGGGAGAAATTCTTCCCCATGAGGGTGGTGAGGCCCAGAGGAGCTGTGGCTGCCCCTGGATCCCTGGGAATATGCAAGGTTGGACAGAGCCTGGAGCAGCCTGGGACAGTGGAAGGTGTCCCTGCCCATGGAAAGATGTTAGGAGTGAGATGGTCTTTAAGTTCTCTTCCAACTCAAGTCATTCTATGATCCCATGAATTTCCTGTTAGGAACAGGCCTCTTGCTGGCTCTGCATGCAGAGGAGATGGAAGCTCTGCATCCCCCAGAGAAAGGAGAACTTGTCCTAGGAGTGCAGCCCATACAGCTCAGGGCTAAGCTGTCACACAGAGACAGGACAGATGACTCTCAGTTTGGGGGACTGAGTGATTTTCTTAGGAGTGCTGGAATGTGCACACACAGAAAGTAAAATGTGTGTGAGCTACAGAGAGCTCACACCGCCTTCATTAAAGCCACGGACATCTGAGTGCCTGAAGATCTGATAGGACTTGTTTTTTTAAAGTGGTAAAAGTATGTTATTAAAGACTAGCATATCTAGGAGCCTGATCACAGCCTGCTTTATAGGGAGTGGTAATATCTTTATTAAGCCAACTGATATAGTTGGAGGGGGAAAAAACAGACAAGGCCTCTACAGGGCTCTTTACTGTAATTAAAATAGGCTGCTTATATCTAGTTAAATAATATGTAAACTCTTAAGGCCAAATGCTGCAGCTAGTTACTATTAGTGAGAAACTGTAAACTACAAAATCCCAAACCAGGAAGTCCCATGGAGATAAAAAAATATCTAAAGAGCAGTCAGAAATGTGCCCTATATTATTGATGCTCCAAGCGGTATTAAGTTGTGAAGGGCTGGAATGTAAACAGAGTTACAGATGTCTGATGCCGTAGGTTGAATTAGGGAAGCAGGAAATGCACTCCTTCGCTTGGGATGTTTGGAAAAAAACACCTTCTGCTCGGCTTTATCTGAAACAGTTAAAGGTTTGTTTAACCTACAAAATAATTCGGAGGAGAATACACCGGGCAAAGTTGTTTCTTCTATTTATAGTTCCAAAAATAGGAGCTGTGCAAAGCGGGCAGAACGTGGTCCCAGTTCACAGGGAGCTGCATTTTAGAAATGACCTAATGAGAGGGGGTCACAGTGAGGGTAGGTTGTGTCACAATGGAAAAAACTACAGCTGTGCACACACATGGCTACTCGGGGTAGGCAAGCCTGGTCTTAGAGAGACACGTATTGTACGTATCTTTGTCATGTAAAGCTAATGATTATTTTCCTCCCTCGGGGTGAAGTGCAAAGGATCAGTTTTGTTTCTTAGAAGAGGGTGGGAGAACAGCCTCTATAAACCGCTCTGGTAATCCTGATACTTTATTTCCCAACCTTGAAAGCCTACAGCCTTATCTTATCTCCCTATGGTTGTTGTTACCCTTGCCAAACTCTGCTGATGGGCTGCTAACACCGTTACATTTGCTCCTGATTTGAGTAGCCTAAGCAGAGAGCAGACATTGCCTGTTGGATGTTCTGGTGTGGGCCCTGCTCCTCTGAAATCTGCTCCAAAGTGAGCAACCTGTTGCTTTGAAGGAGTAGCGGATTTTTTTTGTTGTTGTTGATGTTTTTTTTTTTTTTATTTTTGGTGGTTTTTCCTTTTTTGGGGAGGGGGGAGGTTTGCGGGTTTTTTTTGTTGTGTTTTTTTTTTTTTTTTTTTTTTTTGTTAGTAGCATTAAAAAGCTCAAGAACCCACCTTTTTGGGTCCAGGGGGAGGAGGAATGAATTGTGGTGGTGCAGGATTTGAGCTCTGTGGGGACAGGGGGATGATGAACAGCAGTGGCTGATTTGTTCCTCAGGGGCAGCATTACCCCCATGAAGGCTGGAGAGGAGATATTTAGATATTTACAAGCACATGCAGTGATAGGACAAGGGGGAATGGCTTTAAAATGACAGGGGGCAGGTTTGGGTTGGATATGAGGAAGGAATTCCTCCCTGTGAGGGTGGGCAGGCCATGGCACAGGGTGCACAGAGAAGCTGTGGCTGCCCCTGGATCCCTGGAAATGTCCAAGGCCAGGCTGGACAGGGTTTGGAGCAACCCTGGGACAGTGGAAAAAGTCCCTGCCCATGGCAGGAGGTGAAATGAAATTATCTTTAAGGTTCCTTCCAACCCAAATAATTTCATGATTCTATGGATGATGCTCTAGGACACAATAACTTCCTCCTGCATTTATAATAAACAGTGGTTTGTGTTGGGGATTTCTGAGAATTTAAATTTCTCAGCTCCTGCAAGTCCTGTGCTGGCTGCAGCACGGGGCAGTTTGTTATAACAGACAGCCCTCACAAACCTGAAATAGTCGTTGCCCTTTTCATGGGGATTGTTGTTGGTAAACTCATATAAATGGGAAGTGCCATTTCCTTCACATTGTTTGAAGTGTATTTGTTCAAGAAATAACTGAATAACAGTTTTCCGTTTTTAAGGCAGGAGACATTTTTCCCTAATGCCCTAGCTCTAAATTAGTATTCTAGATATCCCAATGAGCCCAGAAGAGCAGGGCAGCCAGACCAGGGTCCAGGATGCATTAAGGCATCCTAGGAGTTAATATTTCTCCTAACAATTAACTTTTAATTTATTTTTTATTAGGAGTTTTAACTATCATTTATTTCTTACTTCCAGCTGAAATGCTGAGTTAGGAGAAAAAAGGGGTGTCAAATATCTGTTTTGGGACTATTTTGTTTGGATGACACCTAGGTAACATCAGAGACACCTTTGCTGGGTGGGAGCTCTGAGGCAGAGCACAATTACCGTGGCAACAAGGGTTCCCTGAGTTTTCTTTTTGCAGACCCATTTGAATTAGTGACTTTAAAAGAAAAGACTTCATTTCTTCTGTGTCTGCAGTATGCTTTCTTCATTTTTCCCCTTAATTCCTCAATTTTTGCTATTTCATAAGCCTGAAACAATACGAGTGTCTCAACTGATGGTAAGGAAATAGGTGAGAGTGTGGAAGATCACTGTAATTAAATCATCCAACATAAAACAAACAAAAAAAGAAAAAGAAAAAAAAAGCATCGAATTTGTTTTTGTGAGCAGTGCTAGTTGCCTTGCCAGTCTGAAGCTGGCACTGTGGGTTTGCTGTAATCACTGAGCTGAGAAAAAGAGACACGGGGTTTGTTTGTTTGTTTGTCATCATGGAGTTGAGCAGGACTTCAGCACTTGAATGCACAACACTTTTCTCTGCTGCCTCTCTGTGTTTCTGGATCCGCATAAATTCCCCCCTTTTGATTCCTCCAATCTGTTTTTCTGGCCCTTCTTAAGGATTAGGATTTATATATATCCCATTGGAATATCAGCTTGGAAAATGTGCCTTTTAGATTTTAAACAAGAAGTGTGATAAAAATCAATTACACCTGTGGCTTTGAGTGCTTTGCTGGAGCACTGTCTCCTAGGGAAGATGTGTGTGTGTCTGCTGCTTTGCTTTGGGGATATCCAAGCACCTTTCTGGCCTGTTGATGGGTCTGTAGGAGGATGGCACTTTGGATTTGGTGTGATGTAATGTGGCAGCTGGGAAAATGCCCAAAATCTGCATCCTGGACATGATGCAATATGCTGTAGCATAGCATATAGACCTTTGGTTTCAACATGAAGTTGTTCAAAGATTAGGAGAGGAAAACACACATTTAAAAGCAAAAAATGCTGTAATCAAACAAGAAGACCCATACCAATAATTCCTCTCATCTCCCAGTCCTGACCAATGCACTCCATCACTGGAGCCAATATCCTCTATCGCTGGGAGAGCAGATTCCAAAGGCCTGTGCTGGGCAGTATTTTCAGTGTAGCTGGTGAAGATCAATCAGTGAGACCACAGAGCCTTCACCTGGCTCTGGGAGCAGGACCCTGCCTTGCTGGGCTGCTGAGGAAGGTCTCACCCCTCCTGTCACACTCTGCCTGTAAAGGCTGTGCCAGAGGCAAGGAAAGGGATGGAAGGACATGTGGTGGAAAGATGTTGTGCTCCAGCATTCCTTGGCTTGCAGATGGCAAACTCCAAACTAGTACAGGCCAGCCAGAGCAGCCAAAGGCTCTTCTCATGTCCTTTCAAAGCTGACCTTTAGGCACAGAGCTGGTGCTAATTGCTTGAACCCTGCTGAGGTCTGAGGAGCACTGAGTACCAGTTATGGATCTCTGCTCTTCTCTTGGCTCTGCCACTTGCTCCTTGTGACTGCAAATCACATCCTCTGTGTGACACTTTCTTTAACTGTGCCATGCTTTTGGGTCTTTGGCTGGTGAATAATTAAAAGGGAGTGTGCCACTCATCTGAGTGACCCAGAAGGCAAAGGACTCACCTGTAAAGCAAGGGGTCATTTCCAAACCAAGGCATGAAGATCATTGGATTGTTAAGGTTGGAAGACACCTCTAGGATCATCGAGTCCCACAGCTAACCCAGCACCACTGTGTTCATCACTAATCCATATCCTCTTGCACTACATCCACACACCTTTGGAACCCTTCCAGGGATGGTGATTCCATCATTTCCCTGGGCAGCCTGCTCCAGTGCCTGACTAATCACTTTCTGGATCTGGCCATGCTTCAGTCACAGTCAGGGGCTTTCCCCGCCTTGCTTCCCAGCTGACCCTTCTGGAGGAAGGAGAAAGTGTTGAGCTGTGTCACCTCCCCCAGCAGCAGAGCCTGGCATGGCAGTGCTGCTTTGCTGTGCTCTGTGCCAGCTGCAATGGTGAGGGTGGGCTGGGAGCCCCCTTCCCCATGGCCTTTCCAAACCCTTGATGCTCTGGAGTTCAGGCTGTGTGGGAGTTTTGCCTGATCTGGTAGGTATGCAGTCACCATAGTGTTCCAGCAAAGCTTACACACTCAAAACAGAACTGCTTTGTGCTGGAAACAGGCGAGTTCCAGCAGGAGGGAGCCTCCAGCACTCTGGTACCTCATATTTCTTATTTACAGCCCTGGTGTTTTCTCTTCTTGTTAACTTGGATAGGGCTTGGAGCAACCCGGTCTGGTGCAATGTGAGGTTATCTTTGAGGTCTCTTCCAACCTGTTCTGGGATCCTGTGATTCCATGAACTTGGCCTCCTCACCTTCTGCACCCCATGCACAGACTGCCACCAGGTCTCCCTTCCCTGGCACTGACTGAGGTGCTGCTCCAACCACACAGTTCCTTAGGATGACACAGGCAGTCTGATCTCTGGGGAAGCTCTCCAGAACGACCCACCTATCTTGACTTTATGCCTTGACACATCTGTGAGTCAGCACAGCGGTGATACATGCTGCCAGATGCTTCCATGGAAGAGCCGTCCTGACCCAGAGGTTTTGGGAGTCATCTCTGACAGAGACCTCAGCCAGCTTTCCATAGGACAGTCCCGTGGATATTGCATGTGAGCCAGGATGAAGCACTTGCTTTCACACCAGCTCTCTCACTGCTAATTCTAATTGTGTCTGGGATGTCTCAGGCCATAGTGATTTCATGCTCTCATTTCCATGCTCAGAGGGTTTGCATCTGAGCGTGCTGCCCCTCCAACTGTTTGCAAGGATGTGGGTGTCTGGTGTTGCCTCTATCAGCCCCTTGCACCTTCGGTTTGCAGCCAAGCCAGTCACCCTTATTAATAGAAGGCTGGATTTCTGTGGTGAGACGTTGAGGTTGGTGTCACTGGGTGCAGCTCGGCGATAACGGCGTGCGTCTGCTGCCTTGAAAGCTCCAACCCAACCCAGCCTGGACATGTGGAAATGTCCCTGTGGGACTCCCCCTTCCAGGCTCCTCCCAGGCCAAGGGGTGCATCTGGCTCGAGAGGGCAGGTTGGTGTGGGAGGCTCTCAGTGTTGCAGCTGTCCAGGGTTGGCCAGAGAAAGGGAAGGCTGGCAAATGTTTGGAGGTGCAGGAGTCTCCTTTTAACCACCCAGCAGTGTCCTGGCCAGCCCCACCATCTCCTGCCAGCTCTGGAGATAAACCCAGAGCAGGTCAGACCTAGGGGTCATTGTGCCCCATCTCTGACCACAGCAAACTGCAACTAACAGGGGTGATTCAGAGGATCAGGAGGTGCAGATGGTGACTTTTCCCAGTCCTCATCATTTGCAGTAACTGGTTCCTTGTGTGTTTGGTGTGGTGTGAGCCCTACAGCCTCAAAGTGTCCTTGCAGACATTTAAGAGCAGGCCAGGGTCTGTCTTGTGCTGTCCTTGTGTTTTGTCCTTGAGATGGATTATTGAGCATTTGAGTTTATTGTTTCATGACACTGGTGGGGAAAGAGAGGGAAAAATATGAAACAACCAACCCATAGTGAAGTTCCTATGTCAGGACTGCCTCTAACCAATGCAGGAGGAATCATCATTGCTGGCCCATTTATTATCTTGTTTTCAGAGGCCTTTCTAAAACTACCCATAAGCATGAATAATTGTATCAACATTTAAAATTATTAACACACCATTAATAAATGCGAATAATCATATCAAAGGTTAAAATTATTAACAGTTGGTGAGGTTTTTTTGCTGTTGTTTTCCTTAGCTTTTTGCCTCCCTCCTGCTGCAAGGCGACCATCCCAGCCGGAAACCTCTGCTTTTAAAGGAGGGCTTGCTGAGGAGAAAGGAGTGGGTTTCCTAAGCCATGGGATCAAAGCAAAACCTCCCAGCCCGGCCAGCACACAGGTTTCCTCCCTCTCCCAGGTTCCCAGCTCATGTCCGGGCTGGGTGTCCAGCTCAGCCGCCCCCATGGATGCCACGAGTGCTCTCAGCTACCTCAGGATCACCTTTTCATTATTATTATTTTTTTTTTTTTTTGGAATTTAAAAATAATTTGGTGTCTCTCCAGCTGAGTTATCTGCTGCTGCTGCAGAATATGCTGCGTGTCGGACTCCCACAGCCCAAAGCCTCTGTTTCCTTTCTGCCAGTACCTTGGTATCTGCCTTGCCCAGGAGCCTGCTGATGAAGATTTCCTGTTTGTTTTGAGTCACTGCTGGAGTGATAAATATACTTCGTCTCTCTCCTCCGAGAGGAAAGAAACCAGCTGCCCCGAACTAAAGGGAAAAATATGTCGAAATTCCACCAAAGGGCCCCGTTATCACGAGGCTTCCCTGGAAGGATGAAGCAGGGTAACATGAGCTACGGCAAAGGCGCGATTTCCTTATTCAGAACGTTCCCTTTCGCCTTTCACCATCTGCCTTTGCTCCTTAAATTTAATTTTTAAAACAGGTTAGGAATAAATAAATAAATTCAACACCCTCCCCCCCAATAAACTTACACAGTGGAGTAATGCTTGGCTGGATAAACAAACAATTATACTTGTGGTTTCTTGATCTGACCACAAGCTTTAAATGCTGTATTTTTGCATGAACCTATAATGCTTCTGGATAAACAATTGTGTTTATATTGTCAGGAGTATCCAGCGTGGTGTTGTGTAATTTCTATGTGCGATTACTGGGATATAGGATAAATTCCAAAAGAAAAGAAAGGAAAGGAAGATTAGATTATTAAGTCATTTTTAATAAAAACAGCATAGTTTGGAATTGCTTATAGCTTAATTTGTAATTTTAAAAGAATGCAGCACTGGCTTTTAAGTTTCTACAATTATCTTTTCATCTCTTTTTATGCTTTTCTTTACTAGAGATGGGGCCCAACCCAAACCCTTGGATCTAAACCCAAGATCCAGGTTCAGATTTGAGTTCAGAGCTCCAACCTCATTCCCAAAGAAGCAGAGTCAGGCCAGCGAGCTCCTGCTCGGGCTGCATTTGAATTTTGCAGCCCAGGTTCAGCAGTGTTTGAGTCTCAGGAGCCACACATGGGGCAAATGGTGGTGGCCTTGGGGCCCTGAGGTGCCTCCAGCCCTGCAGAGCAGCCAGGTGGGGTGGCAGGGGTCACACAAGTGCTGTAGGTCAGTGATACAAGAAAATGCTCATTAAAAATATCTTGGGGGCAGCTTTGGTCTGGTTTGAACCTACCCAAGGCAAGCACAACCTCTTGCCGTGGCTTGGAGGAATGTGCACTTCCAAAGAGGATTTGGGTTTTTTTTGGATGAAAATTCTTCCAAAGGTGCTGGTTTCAGCCTCATAAAAAAAAGGCACAGGGCTAAGTTTTGCTTTTCATAGGTGTTTGAACTGCTGCTTATGGGAAAAAAAGAGGTGGTTTTCCTCCAATTTTTCTGCACTTATTGCTGCATTTCTGCTTTTTTTTTTCATGTAGATGCCTTAAGCATTGCCAAACAATATGTGCTTTTCTCTACTCACCAGCACATTCCCACTCCAACAGGCTAACCCAGCTCTCCTTTTTATCACTGAGTGAAATCACATGGAACAAAAATAATTATATTTAAGCAGTTTGAAGTGCACTTTTTTTCCCGTGGTTTACCTTTACCATCTCCTAGTAAAATATAATTTCGTCTTTCACAGCAGATGAAAAAAGACCATTATAACTTTAAAGCATGAGATTATAAAAGACTGCAGCTAGTTTAGCTCTCACAGTTAGAAGTTAATTCTAAGTCACTGGAATTGAAAACATCAGTTTGCAACATTTACTGGCTTGCTATAAAAATGTATTCCCCTGTGTTATGTTAAACATGAGAAACTACACCTCGGTGTGTCCATTATTTATATATTTATTCATATCTTGCTGCTTTTGATTCAGCTGTGTAACTGTATGCAAAACAGATAATTACTGGGGAACAGAATAATTTGTATTTTGAGGGGAATAAATACCCTGAAGGATTTGCTTTTGGGGAAAGAACACACTGCAAAGAAATTACATAGATTTTTGAAACAGATATGAAAACAAAACAGAACAAACAAAACAAAAAGGTGAGGAAACACAGGCCCAACTGGTTTGACCTTACTGTGTTTGTGGTGGGGGAAATAATTTTCCTTTCTCAGCATTCAAATCCACCCTGGAAAATTGAAAATGAGGCCCATTATTTGACATGGTTATGCGTAAAACAGGGTTTAATGGCAACTCTACCCAGATATCAGAATGATGCTGAGGGGCTGGCCGATCTCCATGGAGTGGTGAGACTGGGACCAGCACATTCTTCTCCCTGAAAAGGGGCTGCTTAAGAAATACCTGCACCAAACCTGCCTCACACACAGCAATTATTTTGTGAAAAATGCCATTTCCCCATCCCTTTTCAGCCCACAGGGTCTCTTGTGTTCACCACCCTGTGGTGCCATCAGTGGTAAGGGAACAGTCATGGATGGGATTCCACACAGGTAAGCACTGCAGATCTCCCTCCTGCAGCTTTTTTCTCTGATTTAGCACCAGGCAGTGGAAGAGAGATGCTGAAGACATTAATTTCAACATTTCCAGTAACAGAATTACTACTGAAAATGAGGCTGAATAGCAGCATCACCTCTCATCTCCCTTTGATTTATTCAGCGCCAGCGTTTGCTTGCTCCATTTCTGCTTGCAGCCGTTCTGGTGGGAAATAAGAGTTTCCCAAAGTTTCCTACAAGTGAGGGTTTTATCAGCAAATCCATGCCAAAAATGGTTGCCTGGTCATCTTAAAACGACTCAAACAGCTTTGAAACCTGGGAGGTTCAAAGGGATATTAAAGCTGTTCTGTGGAGCGTCCAAAGGGTCCATCTGCAAGGCCAGGTTGGAGATGGCCTGAAGCAACCTGGTCTAGTGGAAGATGTCCTTGCCCTGTGGCAGGAGGTGGAATAATATGGCCTTTAAGATCTTTTCCAACACAAACCATGCTGAGATTTTATGATTCTGTGATCAGCCAACATTCTGATGGTGCCTCTGAGCATCTCCTGGGACCCAAACCAGCAGCTCATGTTTGGCCGTGGAAGGGAAATTTCTCACACACATGGGGTGAGTACTCACCGCAGCTGGCTGTTTATCTCAGGTATTTGGACAGACTTTTTGCTGTAGTTGTGTCCTGATCTCTGGCACAGGCACCCCATAACACCTCAGAGAGGCTGCACCCTGGGCATTGGGGCACAAGGAGGGCAAAGTCACACAAAGTGACCCCCAATTGGGCGACCCCCAATTTTCCAAATCCTTGGTCAGAATAGGAGATGGTTTCTCTGTTACTCTGCCTCATGGGGCTGTGCCTTTCCACCAAGAAAAAAAAAGTTTAATATGAAGACACTCTGCAAACAAATATAGTCATGGGTAGCAGCACACGAAAAGCAGTTTAGCACAGTGCTGAAGAAAATCAAAGTGAAAAATCTCGGTCTTAAAATCGCAGCCTTAACACTTCCACCAGGACTGATCATAAGTTTCTTTTACTTTTTTTTTTTCCTCTTTCCTTTTGGTGGAGAAGTTTTCGAAGGTATTTTTCAAACTTTCCAGTTTAGCAATGTGTTGGCTCAAATTGAAAAGAGAACTAGGCACTGGGTCACAGGCAGAATTAGGTTTGTGCTGGTGGTGGGGGCAGGTTGCTGACACAGCTACAATCAGACAAAACATTCAAAACTTCTGGCTTTGTACTTCTCAAATGCCTCTTTTAGAAAATCGCTTAAGTTGTTATTAACATCCACCACCCACCTTCCCTTTCTGGTCCTGACATTGTGTAATAATAGATAATGTTGACATATGTTCCCTGCTGGTCAGAAATACTATACTTCTGTGAAAGGTAACATTTTCAAGCAATGACAAAATGTATTTTACTTGGACAGAACATTAGTTATTGGACTAATCTCCCAATGTGGGATGTGGGGTAAAAGTTTTAACATTTTAGTTGTGGGAGAAAGTTTGTTGGGACAGTAAAAGCATCAGTATGGGGTGTGTTTAGTTTTCTCCATTTCTAGAGGTACTGGCTTCGTATCAAACTCTTGCGTCCGTAGGAATTTAAAAGAAACATTTGCAGTATGTATGAGGAACAGCTGTCTGTGTACTCCCAGCAACTTTTCAAAATGACTATTTGGACATTTTTTTTTCCCTTGGAAGGATTAGAAAGCTAAGGAATATGTGTGTGTGTGTGTATGAGTGTGTGTGTATGTGTGTGTCCCACGAGCTCTGAAAATAATTTTTTATTTTACTGGATCAATTTTGAAATATTGAGTAATTGCAAAAAGAGCTGCGTTTTTTGTTTCTATTTCCCACTAAACAAAGCTGTCTGAAAATAGAAAAAGAGGAAGAGACAGCAAAATCTTCCAAACAAATATGTTGTGAAAAAACTACTTTTGAAAGTAATCTAGGGTGAGATTCTATAAAAACCTGTCTGCTTTGCATGTTACCCAGCTCAGCACAAGACAGCACAAGCCTGGGGAAATCGGGTTTTATTTTAGGTTTTGCATGGATCTCTGTGCTGGGGAAGCTGGAAATCAATTCCTTTATTGAATCTGGTCTTTTTACGTGCTACAACAGGATCCAGAAATAATCACAGGGGGTCTTGTCATGTGGCATATAAACATCTCTGGCAGTGGGCTTCCTAAGATTTTTTTTATCCCCCCTGCACTACGAATTGGGCTGATGAGAAATGTGGATTTTCCTGCAAAATCAGGGAAGATTTAGGGAGCAGCCCTATGTCCAGCATTTACCTGCCAGCTCCCAGGCTCTGACACACCAGTCTGTGGGGGGCAGGAGCTTTAACCTGCTCAGCCCTCACCCCAAGCCATGAGTCCTGGCCCTGGGGACATCCTGGGGACATCCTGGGGACATCCTGGGGACATCCCAGGGCCTCCCAGCAAAGCCTTCCCGTTTGGGAAGCGAGGTGCTGCCGTGTGGGTCTGCGATGGGATGTCCCATGGAGCATCTCCCCCGCCAGCTCCCCATCCATCTTCCTTCACCCATCAGGAGCATCCTGTTTGTTTTCAAACTCTCCCTGCGTGTCTGCCGGGCTGCCTCGGGCTGGCTCTGTTCTCAGTTACACCCATTGATGTCAGTGGGGTTGCGTTGGTGGAATCAGGAGAAGAATTTGGCTCCTTGTCGTTTTATTCCCCCTCTCCTCAGTGTTTTAGTTATTTTTTTTTTTTTTGACACTGCAGAGGCTGAGCCCAGCCTGCTGCCTGGCTTGTCCCGGGCTCCTGCCGCCGCTGGGGTGAGAGCTTCTCCTCTGCAGCTCCTGCTGCTTGGCACGGCTTCGCTGCTTCGGATCCAATCTCGGCTCAAAACATATCTGTTCTGCTTTCTGCTTCCTCCCTCCCTCTCTGCTCGCTGTAAAGCATTTTATTATCCAGACTTTACGGAAGGCTCTGTACAAAAAGAGCAACGGAGTTGTGAGGTTATTTGTTTTGGTGTGGCCGATCCAATAGTATAAGCTACTTCCCTCCTTTAATCTTCCCCTCTTTAGATAGCACGTTGGCTTTTATGTCCATTAATTGTCAGGAATAAATGCTTCTTTAGCTATTACTTCCTGAAACAGAGCAGTGATCTCCCTTACATACAGCTGTTTATATTATGCATAGCACAGCCCTGTCATAGGAATACATTATAAGTTTTTTGTGAGACCTTGCACTCTCATTTAACATAATTCCCAGTTTAACTTTCATTTTTCCAAAGTGTCCAGTGGGCTACTGAGCAGCAATGCCTTGCCATGGCTCAGGAACAGCCCCTGCAGAAGCCAGCAGGCATGAGAAGAAATAGAGGAAGGATAGGATATAGTGGGCAAGGTTAGTGGGGTTTCACGTTGCTGCTTTAGGACCTAATCATTATTAATTATTCACTTAATAGTAGAGGCTTCATATCCCAGCTGAGATTAAGACCAAATGGTGCCAGATGTAGTGCAAACACCTATTAAGTCATTGTCCCTTTATCAAACAATTTACGGTCTAAATAGACAAGACAGAGAAAAGATGGGGGATGAACAAAGAGGTGTCAGCACCGGAGACAGGAAACTGGGGGAACAGGGGCATTAGGGATAGGGAGGGAAATGAAGGCCAGAGTGTAATTTCTGGAGATAATCAGAGAAAGACCCACAACTGGGGTAAAAGCAGAGACACACTCCTCTGGAAAGCCACTGAAATTTTCAGCCACAGCTGAAAATGGTCCTGCTCATCACCACTGCAGGCAGGGGTCGGTGGGAAGGAAGAGATGGTGGAGATGCTCATTGCCCACTTCCACCAGCACAACCTGAGCTCCAGCCCTGCTGACAGGGCACCTCTGAACTACCCAGAGGGTATTTCTGAGGAGGGCTGGGAGATGTTCCCTGCAGCCTCTTCTGCAGGATGGTAGCAAGGGGTGCACAAGGCTGGTGCAAGGAGAAATCCCTTTAACCTTAAGGATTGCTTCTCTCCCTCCTGGTACCTTTCCCAGGCCCCTTGGCGTGTAAGCACCACCAGCCCAGGCTCTCACACTCACTGACATCTCCTTACTCCTACTTACACAATTTAATTTGCACCACCTTACAAATCAGCTCTGGATTTGGCCCTCAGTTCAGTCCACCTCTAACAGTCAGGCCAATGTGCTTGGCTACAAATGGTCTGACTGCTCGGGTTTGTCACTTTGAGAGGGCTGCTTAGATTTGTGTCTGTTTTTAAGTTTAGCTCTGTGCAGCAGTAAAGAGCTGACAACTTTTCTAAAGTTCCTCAAATTCTCAAAATGCTCTACAAATGTTAACTCTCTGGTAACGAAGTATTTGGGACACTTTGCTTAGGTCTTCATAAATAACTTTCGGAAAGGGTTGTGACATACTGGTACCATTATTTTGTATGGCAATTGAAGAAAAAAAATCTTGGAAGGATGTTTGTTTTTATTTTTCTTCTTCTGACCACTCTGTTTGGAAGAACTGCCAAGTTTGACTCTAAACTTGCAAGTATAGTAACTTTTTTTTCCTTTGAAACTTGGGTCTATAATGTCTGAAGCAGCTTTTGGTTGAAAGCAGTTGTTACGTTGCTGACTCTTGTGATCAATCGAAATCAATTTCATACAGGAGGTTAACAGAGAAGGTCCAAACAAATGAATCCATGTGCATTTATCTGACAGCATTTCATATACAAATAACGAAAGCAGTACATTATCAATTCTCCATAGTAAGAAGTATTCTTCATGTTTTTGTAAAAAGTACTTAAGAGCCGACTTTGAAGAAAGACTTTGAAAACTTGCCAAACCTTCTTTGTATTTTGAAAGTCCACATCAAGAAAGTAGTAAATAGTCATTGAGCGTAGGAAAAAGGAAACTATTAGCATTGTTTTCTTTGAAAGATAAAAAGAAAAATGCAGTGCAAAACTTCATAATCTCTGAAATGTGTATTTGTTATTTGAATCAATTTAAAACAATTGCCACTGTTAAGTTCATGTTAGCCTGCCTACTGAACTGCATAAAATGGTTCTGTATCTGCTGGTTTCATGTATGTGGGTTCCCCCCCTTTCCTCATCTCCTTCTAGTTTTATAGGCTTAAGCATTTCCATTTAACTGCAGAGTTAGAATTTATATGAGGGCTCTGCTTAAAGAATCCAACTTCAGCTCCCCAACCCTCCTCAGGATTTTTGAACCTGTTTTCATTCCTCTAATGTAAGAAAGGATATTTATCCTTGATTTCTATAAAGCAATAGTTCTTTAGCTTTTCCCTTTCTGGGGCCTCATTGCCATCATGCAGCAGTTCATTGTAATGTGTTCAGTTAAAATATCCTCCTTTTCTTTTTGTTGTTGTTGTTGTTTATATTTGCAGAAGTAAATAGCTCCTGGGCCAGGCTTTCTCTTATTGTTAGTGTGATTTGGTGCAGCATCATTTTAAAATTGCTGCATGTCACCAGGAAACATGAGACCAGGTGGTTTCCATAGGCTGAGAAAAAAAGAAGAGAGGATCATGTCAGAGCAAGCTTAACCACATGTGGGGATGGGAATATGTGCAGACACACACAATATTCCACCTTTGAACAGGTACATCACATGCTTGCACCGAACACAGGAACCTTGGTATTATTTAATGATGTGTAATCAAGAAGCCAACTTGCCTTTTACCACCACTAATGCAGGTTGTACTTATGCATATATTAATTGCAAAGTCATTAAGCTGTCCCATGTGCGAGGTAGTGCTATGAGGAAATGCCTGTTCACTTCATCTTTGGTAAGTTCAGCGCACGTTGGGCTAAAAGGGGATCTAAGCCATGTGTAACCTGCGAGAAACAGAAGTGGAAGTTGGTACGTGGAGAAACATGTGTGTGCCATGTAGAAATGAGAGATTTCCCCCTGTTTGCCCTAGAAGTGCCTGTGGGTTTTAAAAGGGACACAGCTGAGGCTGTGTGGGCATATTGGGCTGTTTGGTGTACAACTACAAACGCTGACCTTTTAAGAGGGATCGTGTCTTTATATAGAAAACGTAAATTTGTGGATGAGATAAAGGTAGGATTACAGTAAGGATTTTTTTGGCAGGAGTTTCTGTGATTGTATTTCTTAAGAAGATAGTTGATGGATTAAACGATCATCTGAGATTTTCAGAGTTCGTAAAGACTTTCAGATTTACCAATTCATCATCTCTTGTCTCCATCTAATTATGACAAATCTGTTGCCTCTAAATATTTGTTGCTGCTGGATATTGACTCATGTCCTGCCCTAGCTTTGCTCAGAGTATCTATCCCATTTTACAATACACAATCAGGAAAACATAAAATAGATTAAACTGTGATAAATGCCGAATGCAGGAAAATATCCTGCTGAAGAGTAAGAGAATTTTTCATGCTTCTCTGCCTCCATTTTTTCATTGATAAAATGGACCTATTCACGTTAACTTCTCTTATGACTTTTTCTTCTGTAGCAAATAGTCTAAGCCTGAACCTGCTGATGGCCTGTTCATGTCCCTTCTCCTTGCAGGGAGAGGATGACTGGAGTTTGGTGGGACAGGGTTTTGTTCTGGCCCTGCACAGGATGCACCCAATAATCCCACCCTGTGTCTGAGAGCATTGTCCAAAGGAAGGAGAGAAATTTTAGAGGTTTTATTTTTCTAATAACCAGCATCAAGCAGGCACCCCCCCAGCAGATGAAGAGGAATGTAGCATTTGTCCTCACGCCTAGAAGAGCAATGCAAATGACTATTCAGTATTTAAATTATCATTATTTTTTTTCCCTCCATGCTAAAAGGGTATTTTTTTAAGAGTGTTTCCCATGCTCTCATTTGGATTGTGATTCTAGGATTTATCTGATAGCTGATTAAATGCTTTATTTTTTTTGTGTGTGTGTGGATGCTCTGATATTCAGCATGTAGCTTAACAAACACATATTTAGAATTTTCTGGGTATTTGACTAAATTAAATAAGGCCATGTCTTCATCACAAGTCTTTTAGCATTGCCACAGCTTTATGAGCTGGGTAGCTGCAGTTTGGATGTTCATACAAAGCAATAAAAGAAAAAAATTACTTGTTTTTTTTTTTTAGCAATGGCACTTGTCCATTTCTGCATTCCTGGTAAAAAATGTCTATAAGTAGTTCTTTTAGGGATGACTTTTGGTCTAGTTCCTATTTAGTGATAATATCAAATGCTTTTTATTCTTCCAAAATGCTAATTTAATGCTGCATTATTCTACCAGTGCTATCCCTGCAATGAAACACAATCTCATCAGGTTAAACTTTTCGGTTAGCAAAATCAAAGGGAAAGGCAGAGGGATAAACTCTCCTCTGAGTGATGAGGTAGATGATCCATTGGCCTTAAAGAAATTGGGATTTACAGTGGTGTAATCAAACCCAAAATTTCTCACATGGATTTTCTATAGATTTTTGTTCATTCTTGAAACATGGAACTGTAATAATCCTTCCGTTCCCAAGGACTCTCTAACTGCAGTCCTAGAGGCAGTCATGTTACACTGGATTGAGTAGGTGTGGTTTGCATTGCCCATGTGAAAGTTCTAGGATAACTGCAGCTGGAATGAGCAGAGAAATGCTCATTAATGCATAAACCACTGTAACTATGCCTTGTGCAGCCTAGAAACTTCCTGCCTACATTTTTAAGGAGAAGCCCAAGTTATTCAGCAAAAATACCCTTGACAGCGCTTCGCTTTGGTTTGCAGTTGCAAAAAAAAGTGCTTTTCCAAAATTCAATGTAGACGAAACCTGTTGGTGCTCCATGCCTTTGGGAAAAGGGGTTGTGTGTAAGCCATTGGTGGGGTGCCATCCAGCCACCATCCTGGGCATCCACCAAATTTTGGGATGAGAGCATCTCGCTGCCGGCCCCCACCCTACCCCGCAGCCTCTGGGACATTCCTACAGCCTCTTTCCAGAGAAATCCCACGCCGGCAGGGTGACTCACATCAGAAGACATTCCAGAAAGAAGAATAATTATGCCGTTGCTGGAATTGATGTAATGGTGTTTTTCAGGATGCTTTAATAGACATGAGTGATGTTTTGGCAGGCAATCGAAATAACCCTGGATATCTGATTGCATTACTGACTGCTACCAAGGGCATCTCTGGGGAAAGGGACATTACTTAAGGTACTTTCTCCATATTTTTAACTTGCTGGAGCGAAGTTTTAGCGCAGCATAGGGCTCTTTTTCAGAAGACAGACATATTGGAGAGCTTAACCAAGACATATAACAAACCAAACTCTAAACATATACAGATTCCAAGAGACAGGCCTATGTAAACAACATCATAATTCCCTGGGTTATGCGCTGTTTAAAATAACATTCAGCTATGCATTCACCTCAAAAGATTGCCACTTAACGGCGTTGTTTCTTTTTGTAATCTTTATTGTTTAGGTTTATTATGGCTCTCATTCTTTTTTTCCCCCTTTAGAAAACATAAACAATTTCCTTGTTTGCCCCGCGAGCGGGATCCCCGTGTCCTGGCAGCTCTTCCTTTGCACCATGGCCATCTCAAAAGATAACAACTCGTTGAGCATTCTTCTCCCAGAATTAAGTTTATTCTCCCTGCTCCTATGTGTTTTACAGCCATGTTCCTCAGGATGATGTTTCTCATTATTAATGATTACTATCAGCATTTAAACACATTGGTTGGAATCCTCGTGTTTAACACCCACGCCGTCCCACTGAGGCCTCATTGCCTTCGCTTAGGCCATATATTAAAAAAATGACAATAAAAGAAGCCCTGCACGCTGATGTCCCCGGGTTGTTTTGCAGAGCCTTGTCGTTTAGCTGCTCTCTGCAGGTAAATTGGTCTTTTTCTTGGTCTGGCACGTTGATAAGCCTTCACACTTGGCTGGACTCGAGGTGCGTTTGTGCAAAGGCAGATTGTTTTAGTTAACATAATCAGTGAACTCACTGTTCTACCTGGATGTCTGGGAGAATTGCCAAGAGATTTCCCAACATTTCAATCAGAGGCAGGGGCTATAAAGCTGTCAGTTTTCTTGTAGGCCAATTTGCCTTTGCCATGGTTCTAACGTTGTGCTCATTTATAAAGAAATCAGCCCAGGTCTTTTGGGGTAATATTTTATGCTGGTTTCAATTTGAAGAAGAATGATTTCTTTTTCTCTCTTCCTCCTTTTTTTACTTTTTATTGTAGAGATGCATTTTTAAAAGCCATTTCCTGACACAGGGAAATGCCCCACTTTAAGATTCTGATACAATAGTAATTAAAAAAGGAATTAAATAATTAATTAATACTCCATTTTTGTTCCCAGCATTGGAGCCGAGCTCCTTTCACATATTGTACTAGCCTCAAGTAAATCTGTTCTTAAACAAAGAAATGAAGCTACTTAGGTCAAATGTTCAGAGTGATCTTGGTCTGCCTAGTAATTAGAATCAGAGATATGTTAAACTACCTGAAAATAATTCACTTTCACAAGGGGGGAAAAAAAGTATACCTACAAGTTTATGGTTTGCAGGTCATTGTCATCTACCCTACTTCCACCTGCTGCAATAAATTCCAGTGAAATATCTACTACTGAATACTGAACTTGTTTTTTTTTTTCCCCCAAGACTTCAATATTTACCACCTTGTGCCAGATTACGTCATGTAACCTTCAACAGTGTTGTGACATTTTTTTAGTGGATGGGATGCATGGAGCAGGGGACCACTTCCGCTTGAAGTTTATTTGATGTTCCCCACAGGAAGTTTTTCAGTATCTGGCCAATTGGATGTTTTTAGGTATTTTGTCATGTTTAAGGCCTAGACAACTGTTGGCTACTTTTGCAAGCTGATGATGAGAAAGGTGGAACACGTTCCTTCTGTTCTGCAATGCCTGCAGCTGCAGGGAGTGGTGGTGGCAGGGGTGATGCTGAGTGCATTGTCTTGTGTCAGCCTGCAGGACTCAGGTGTGTGGTGCCATCAAACACATTTTGCAAGGTCATCCTCAGTAGGTTTGTAATTTTGAAGTTTTGGGTTCCTGAGGGTCAGCACCTCAAGAACTTGATGCAATGAAGCAGGAGGGTGGTGACCTTAGGAGGTAGGAGAGATGGGGTAGGTTTAGGCTGAACTTTGTGCTTGTTCAGTCTGGAGAAGTCTCCAGGGAAATCCTTAAGCACCTTCCTAAAGGTGCTGCAAGAGAGCTGGAGAAGGACTCTTTGGTCTTTTTTCTTGGGGGCCTGGAGTGACAGAAAAAGGAGGAGGAATGGCTTCACACTGTCAGAGGACATGTTTAAATGGGATATTAGGATGAAATTTCTCCCTGTGAGTGTAGGGAGACCCTGGCACATGTCACTTAAAGAACCTGTGGCTGCCCTATCTCTGAAAGTGTTAAAGGCCACTCTGGATGGGGTTCTGAGATCCTGAGTGTCTAGTGAGAAATGTTCCTGCCCATGGCAGGCAGGCTTGGAAGAAGATGATCCTTAAGATCCCTTGCCACCCAAACCTTCTGGGATTCTATGATCACCTGTCATGGGAGGATTTCACTCCTACCAGGAGCATATTAAGGCATGACAAATTCACCTGTCGGAGGCTTCACACAGCTGATTTATTTGCCAAGACAGGTGGAGAGCTGCCCAGGCTTATCTCTGAGCAAAGTGGAATGAGGAGAGGCACATTAAAGAAGTTCTGCCTCTGATTGCAAAGACGAGAGCGCGACTGTTACAGCGCCACAAATTAGCAGACGGTTTTAAACCAGCTCCCCAGCACTGAAATTAAAAGCACTTAATACAGGAATCATATTCTCTAGCTAAGGCACAACGGGACTCTGGTGAATTTAGTTTATAATGCTTCCGTGTTGTAACAGAAATTTGTCTTTTTGAGGCAATCAGGGGAGCCGCATTACAGCAGGACTCGCGGAGATTCGTGTTTGTGTCTGGCAGTTGCAAATGCATTAACTCTTTCATGTGAAACTCCTCTGCCAGTGCCAGGATTCCTCCTGTGCTGAGTTCAGTGGGCCTCTGAGAAATAATGCTCAGTTCCAGGTGAATAGGGGATGGGTAGCAAAACTGCCACATCTTCATTTTGTGAGCAGAAAAAAGGATCTTGTAATGGAATTTTAAGAGTAAATATATGTTGAAGTGTTTACTCTTGGGATATTTGTTGCCAATTTAATAATTTAGCAAGTCAACCTTTGGTGTTGTGGCCCAGCCACCAACCAGATCCATGAACACTTAAATCAAGAACACAATTTTTGGAGGATTATCATTGTCAAGAAGAAATAAAATTGTCTTACATTAATGAACATTTTCTTCACACAAAGTGGTATAGACATATAGACATAGAATCCCAGAATCTCAGAATGGTTTGGGTGGGCATCTTGTTTCTTCTATGGGCAGGGACACCTTCTGCTAGACCAGAATTCTCAGAGCCCCATCCAGCCTGGCCTTGGACACTTCCAGGGATGGGGCAGCCACAGATTCTTTTGGCAACTTATGCCAGGGCCTCACTGCCCACATGGGGAAAAATTTCTTCCAAATATCTCATTTAAACCTACTCTCTTTCAGTCTGAAGATGTTCCCCATTGTCTTGTCCCTCCAAGTGCTTGTAAATAGTCTCTCACCATCTTTCTTATCAGGTCCCTCCAGGTACTGGATGACCACAATCAGATCACCCCAAACCCTTCTCTTCCTCAGGATGAAGAATCCCAGTTCTCCCAGCCTCTCCTCGTAGGAGAGGCTGTCAGCCTATTTTCCCTTTCTCTCAAACGTTGGCAAACACACCACAACACCCTGCATTGTAATGAGATAGCAGAGGAGCTGGCTGCCATGCTCATTACTGTTTCATTACTTGGTGATGGGGAGAGCTTTTTTCCATCAGTGCCTGATTTCTGTGTTATCAGGAAAAGGGCAAGATCTTTGATGTTTTGTAACATTCTTCAGAGCTACTAAAAAAGTACTTGTTTTCTTCCTTTTCAAGGATAAATCAGTGGTTTATAATTGATCTATAGCAGATCTTTTGGATTTAACCTAGGGTCATGTATAAAATATTAAATACAACCATTATAGGGACTATGCTTTTTTTAAAAAAAAAACAACTGCATGGGTGTTAGCCTTTATATCCTAGACAAATTCCAGCTTGGATAATTAATTTTTTCCTACATTCATTTTCCATGCAATTTTAATTGGGTACAATATTTTTCACTTCCAGTGCAAAGTAAAACATGCATTGTCCTGTGGTGTGAAGGAGTTAATGCGTGCTGAGCTGGAGGTTGCTGCACTTCAGTAGTAAGCGAATCTGCTACGTATGTTTGAAGAAACCAGCACAGAAAAATGCCAAATCCTCTTGAAATAAGGTACCAAATTTGTCAGATGTTTTGGCATGCTGTAAAAGTTTAAAATTACATTAGTGGCGTCCAAGTTATCACACACATATCCTAAAAAGCAGATTTTCGTAGTGTTCAAATATTCAGCATGCGGCTCATCAGATTGCGTTAACCACCACTACAAAAGGGAAAGGAATCAATACATATGTAAATGTGATTCTGGTTTAAAAATCTATTTTAGGTTTTACTGTTGCCATGCTAAAAGGCATTGTAAACTGCAACAGACCCATTTCCTATGGGTTGGCTTCCCTCTGCCACCGGAGCAAGTGGAGCACATGGCTCTCCAGAAGAGGAGAGCAGTGAAATGAGGGCTGGTGTTAATCATTTCCAGGAGATCTTGTTCCATGTCAAGGAGGTACCTAGAGATGAAGCCCGTTTGAGAGGTTTTCCTGGACTTTGGAAATCACATAGATTGTTTAAACATTTATTATGGATTGCATAGCATGGGCAAAACATACTGTGGTTTTTGGATTAGGCAATAAGTGTTGTCATTAACACCAGGCTCTGTCTAATTTAAGAAATCTGAGTCAGTTGTCTGAGGCTGTGAGGTCCATTAGCAAATTTTTCTCCATCTGTGGAAGATCTTACAGGTCACGTAGAATTATACTTTTTATTTTTCTGCTCTGGAAGATCCAACCCAATTCAAAATATTCACGAAGTCTGAAATTGCATGTATAAAAAAGAGCAGACAAATAACATTTTCCCCAAGCAGTAGTCCTTGAAGTTGTTTACATTCATCTATATCAATAAAATCAAAAGCCGGGTGTTCTTCTTCATCCTCTCCTTTGTACATTGTATTTGTTTCCTTTGAAAAGGCTTGGCACTGGAGAGAATAATGATTGAAATCCCAAAGGTGACAGAATTTGACCCTGACAAGGGTTGAGAAGTTTGGCTGAGCACAGCAAGAGAGTGAGACCTAGGAAGTGTTTAGGGAAAAAGAGACACCCCAAGGGTGAAGGGCAGGAGGGTGTGGGAAGGATGGGAGCTGCTCTTGGGTAACCCCAAAGGATGTTAATTACTCTAAGATGAAATTTCTCCTATTGAAATTTGCTCACCTTGATGTCAGCTATGGAAATTAAATAAAAAAAAAAAAAAAACAACTTTGCAAAAGTGAAGAACATGAGGAGAGTTTTGGATTGGTTTGCCCAGGGGGGATCAGAAAGGCCATGTGGACAGACATAAGGATTTAAACCAATTTAGGAGATAAAGAGGAGGTGAGAGAAGGCAGAGGTGAGACATAATAAGAGCTCTGCCCTGTGTTGGTGTAGAGTGCAGAAGCTGATTAAGTTCTGGGGTTGGGGAGAAGGAGTTCTGGTTCATGAAGGTATCACATTGAAGGAGAGATCCACTCCCAGTCCTCCAGCAAAGTGTTTGCCCACAGTACAGTTTTGTCCAGGAATTCATGTTCAAACACAAAACATTTTGTAGAAACAAAATCTCCGTGAACAAACTTGTGCATTAGGTAAAGGCAGGTTATCAATGGGAAAGCTATTAATAAAAATTTGATCAGAGAATATTCTGCCTTTTAATATCGTCATTGAATAGCCACAGTGGAGTTTTGGTTTGTTTATGCACAGCACCCAAAGAGAACCTCCAGAATATTTGAGGATAATCTGTGGGGATTTTTGCTTCATCTATCATTTTCTTCTTGTAATTTAGTTTTCTTGCTGTAATCTGAACATCACTTTAGGCTGTTCAGAAATATTTATTACCTTATTAGAGGGAACTACCTTCACTGCTCCTGCAGCAAGGTTTTTGGGAATCACCCCAAAAAAACATCATGAGCAATGCTGTGCTTTGTGGACTGAAGCAATGTAAATGCAATTATACAAATGATGCAATTTTAACCTTGTGGTTAAGACAGTAACAAACATTCTGGCTTTATGGGGGTTTTGTGTGCTCTTGCATGCTCAGTGATGCATTATGGCACATGCCACCACACTGAAATGCCACATGGAGCTCCCCAGGAGTGTTCAGAGGATGGTTTGGTGTGGACAGCGGCCATGCAAAGCTGTTGGTCTTCCAGTATCAATATTCCCATATGGAAATGAGGGGAGGTTCCTGCTGACTTTGGGAAGCCAGCAGGAAATTGGTCTGTCTTGTCTCCAGGTTAGCATTGAGGTAGAAAAGTATTAAAGAGAGGAATGTTCAGTACCCAGTAAAGAGAAAGGGAAATTCTGAGTCCTTAGGATCTTCCTTTTCTCCTCACATGATTTGCAGGTAGAGTAAAGGCAGCACAACAAGGAGGGGGCTGATGATTTCTCATCTCATGCTTTTACCACTGAGATGTATTTCCTCTTTATCTTTCCCCTCCCTCTACCCCAAATGCCTGAAAATGATGCTTCTTCTCTCATTCTCTTTTGAAACATTGATGTAGAAGGTTTGGAAAACCAAAATTTTTGATATGAAGCAATAGCCACCGAGAACTCATCAAATATAACACTTATTTTTTTTTTTTCCAAGCCTTTGGTTGCTACATCACATCTCCAAACTTAAAATCTTTCAACTATTATGTGACTCCATTGTGACTCTATCCAATGATTAATGTAGGATTAATAATTTTGTCCAGTGAATGTTGGTGTAAAGGAGTGACTGCTGCTGACTGTGCCCCTGGTAATGACACATTTCCATTGGTTTGGAGAGCAAATTATTGTGTGCCTCACCTACTCAAAAAGAGCTGTTCCAAGAAAGGAGAGCATTAGACTGTATCTTCAGGAACAATCTGTTTTCTGTCTGTAATTAATATGTTCCGGATTGTTTGGCTACTCTGGTCAGTGCATCACAAACTGGACTATTATACTCAGAGCTACTTTTGGGACATCCAGTAATAGCTCCTTCTAAAAGCATTGAGAGCAACCCCTGTAAAACACTGTGGGTTTCAATAACTATCCAGCTTTGCCTAAACCATGCCAGGTTTCTGTAAGAAGTGATGAGCAATCACTGGGTAAGAAAAAAAAAAGTATCCTTGATTCACACCTCACTGGTGTAAATCCTGTTCCAATTTTAAAAGCACCTTGTTATAACAGTGTTGGACAGAGGAATTCTTGAGGCTAAGTGACATTTGCAGCCTATGATACTGGTGTATCTGTGCTGTGTATCCATCAACATTTGGCATTTAAGAAAATCTGCTCATCCTCGCATCGCCTGTTAAACACTCACTCTATTAGCAAAAAAAAAAAAAAAAAAAGGGAAAGCAGAAAGAAAAAAATAATCCTCTTTGTATTTGAGTTTTTAATAAACAAAAAAATGGGGTCAGTGTGACCACAACAGTGTGAAATCAGCCCCAAATGACCTCAGGAAAATGTACACCTTGAAGCCAAAGGTGGGTTAAAATGACATTTTTTTGTCCACGAATTCATGCTGGAATAACTTGCTCTCTTTAGTGTGCACAGCTGTATTATCCCGGGGCAGTTTTTGGCTCGGTGTGAATTTACACATCTGTCAGATCGCTTGGAGATCCATAGGCAAGATGCAGTGCTGGGGAACATTGTGTGGATTTGGGATGTTTCCTGTAGGAGCTGGGAAGCGATGAGGAACGAAAGGCTCGCCTTCTCTCCTCCCTGCCCACCACCCTCTGCTCCAAGGAACAGGACAAAAGCACGTCTGTTCACAGGTGATTTTAGGCTCTGCTTCAGGACTTCATTCTTATTTCAAACCCACATTTTTTAAGTTCAAAACTGCTAATTTAAAACTGCTTGTGCAGTCCCTCCAGTTTATTCCAAATAGCAGTCCCCAAGGGATGCTTAAATTCGTGTTAAGGACTAGAGGTTTGTCTGGTTTTTTGGAAGCATAAGCTGAGCATCAGACTATGAACACTGAAAGCTGATCTAGGGATTCAGCCACAGATCAGATTCCTTTTCTTCTAGTTTCTTTTTCCTTCATGAAAGAAGGTGGATGTGCGACATGTTCATTTCTCCTCCCAGGCAACAAGTAACAGGATAAGAGGAGATCACTTCAGATTTAGGTTGAATATTAGGGAAAATTTATTCACCAAAAGCATTTTCTTGCCTGGGCACAGGTTGCCCAGGGCAGCAGTGAAGTCCTCATACCTGGAGGGATTTTAAAGCCTTGTGGATGTGGCACTTGGGGACATGGTCAGTGGTGGGTTTGACAGTGCTGGGGAAATTGTTGGACTTGATAAACTTAGAGGTCTTTCCTAACCTAAATTATTCTATAATTTGATTCTATAGTAATGTATTCATTTAGTCATTTCTATGTTTATTTTTCCTAGACTACTGTTCATAGCTCAGCTTCCTAATTTTTTGTGTCTTCAAAACCAAGGGCATTTCCCCTGACTTCTCAAGGCACTCGGCTTTATGCATGATCCTGATTTCCTCTGCAGAACTCTTCTCACTGCTGTGCCATGGCCTGAGCTGGAGTCTTAAAACAACACAATTCCTTCACCTGCCACTGCTACGAGCTTCCCAAATGTCCTATGGAACATTTTAATTTATTCCCTACATAGTGGTTTTACATCACTCTGGCGAGTGATGTAAACTTGCGAGTTTTGGGATGCAGTAAAATACATAGGTTGCATTGTTCACATAGCAAACCATTTTTTAAATTCATGACCCTGGGAAAAGCCAATCAAACATGCCTTTCCTTGAATATTTATAGAGGGAGAGTGAGCACAGTAGAGCAGGAGAGGGTTTCCTTGTTTGCAGAGCCCCATTGCAGGGTTTGGGGCTGTGTGTGTTGGTGGAGTGAGAGACGAGGCGGACGTGCTCGCTTGGATTGGTTTTGGGGGAGGTTGTGCAGAGCTCACAGTGGAGCTGGCACGGCTTCCAGGCCTGGGGTTAAGTTGCTCAGTTTGGTTCAATTGGTAATTAATAAGAGCAATGGCCAATTTGACTTTATACCATGTGTCTGTCTGTGTGGAACCTGGCACATGCAAACCGCCTTTCTACCCAGCAAGATGGTCAGCGCATTTTTTGACATTCTGGGAGCTAAGAAGCATGTGGAGTTTTTGGTGAAGGAAGAATAATCCTCCTGGCCCCTGACACAGGTTTAAAATGGTGGTTAAATGTGACTTTCAAAAATGTTTCTGGAGTGCTGTTGTAGGCTCACCTCCTACAGCTTCCAGATTTTCAGCAGACAGGTCCCTCGCAGTTTCAGGGCAGCATCACAGCAGTTGGGTTGTCTCGTAAACCCAGAAGGGGCCACCAACATTTTGGTGCAAGACTTCCCCCCACACCCCTCCAAAGAGAAACATCTGCTCCTTAGCATGCTGCTCATTTCCATGGCAGGACTCCAGTTGCTCTTCCAACGCAGAGCTCGGCAATAGTAGTGCTGGTGTCTGAGCCCTGGAACAAACCAAGAGGTTTTGCGTGTGCTTTTGTGTGCCATGAGTTATTTCTACTGTGTGCTTATTTATAATAATGGGCATTCATTATTATGAGGGAGCCTTTTTTGCTCAGGAATCATCACAGAGCACGCTGTAAATGCATCTTGACAATAGTTTGCGTTTGTAGATTATGGACTCATAATACGTATTTATTTGTGTGTATAAAACTGTAATACCAAATGCATAGTAAAATAAAAAAAAAAAAAAAAGAAAACCAACCCAAAAAACAAACCTTAGGAAATTGCATGAACAGTAGTTCCATTTAAAATATCATATCTTGGCCAATTTTGTTATGTCCAAATATCCTAGTCACATTGTAGACTAACAGCCTGCCAAATTTCACTTAAAAGCACAGCCAATTTTTAAGTTACAGAAGCACAAAGAGCAGTGGAATGTTCTTTTTTAGGACTCCTCTAACTTAAACAAAAATTATAAGGTTTTTATTGTTTTGCTTAAATCCAAGGGAAAAAAATTATTTGCTGCAACTCAGGCTGAATCACACTGCAGAGTTCAGCATTTGGCTGTTCTGCACGAGCAGAGTGTGCTACTTAAAACAAGTTGATTTGCTCCTTGGAAGTTCAAAGCCCATGTAAAAGTATATCTATTAGTAAATATGAGGCATTCAGAGGAATTTTTATTAATGGAATCTAACTTTATTTATTTATTCCCACCCCCCCTCCCTCCAAGTAGAGCAGTTCTCCCATTGGGCTATTAACTAGAGATATTTTCCCTGCTGATTGCTGCTCTGAATTGGGGTCTTTTTAGAGGCTTTATCTTGCTCTTTTCAGATTGTAACAGGATACGCTGTCTCACTCCCAGTGCAATAAAGAGAAAGTTTAAAATAATCTGAACTAAGAAACACTGACTGCTTTCTTTGCTCCTAGCAGCGATGGTCAGGGACTACTATTAAAATATCTTAAAGGAAAGAAAATAGTATTCAAATTGTGGACATAACCCCAAATGTTGCATGAAAGAATTGTGGGGGATTTTTTAAATTTTAACTAACGTTTTGTTGTCAGGAAAGAAAAAAATTGACTTTTAAGATTTCTCATCTACATACTTAAAATAATTTTCTACTGGCATCAAAGGAACAAATGCATGGATTCATTAGAATAATTACAGGGGGAAAAAAAAAGGAGGAAAATGGAACGAGTGCGTTAAAATCTCCATTTTAGCTCTGTATATTGCCTGCCATGCGGGGGGAAAACAGTTAATTAGGACAGCAAAAGGCAGCACAGACAGAAAATGCGCTGTGTGACAAAGGTGGCAGAACTCGACAAAGATTCTGACTAGGGAGGAAGTTATAATCCTCTCTATAAAATGGCTTAAAAAAAAAAGCAAAAAGAAAAATATATATAAAAAAAATTAAAAAGGGATGTTTCAAAGCCCCTATAGCAAGTTGGTTAAGATATTTCTGAAAGGGCTGTTAAATAGTTAAATAGCATTTATTTCTTTCTGCAGCGCAGGCGGCTGCTGCTCCCTCCGCGCTGCCTGCGCCGCCTGCAGCCCCGCGCCCCGTCCCCATCCCTGTCCCCATCCCTGTCCCCATCCCTGTCCCCATCCCCGTCCCCATTCCCGTTCTTTATTCCCAGAACAGCTCCCAGCCCGCGTGGCCAATCGGGGCGGCAGCGCCGGCCCAGGACCGCGCTTGGTGCTCAGCTCCAAATGTGATTCCAGCCCTGACAGGGGGATTATAGGAAACAGATGACTTACGCTTCTAATTTGTGGCCTTAAATTGCAAACAGAATTTCAGGAGTCGAGCGGAGTAATAAATGGCAATAGAGAAAGCCACACACAGCCAAATCAGTATGTGGTGGTTGTAGGTTAAACTAAATAGGAAGAGACAGGTTATGATGGTTTAGTGTATTACAGAGAAGAAAGTCTTAAATTACTGGTGCTGAGAGGTATTGCACTATGGCAGACAGTATTGCATTGTGTAGTCTACAGATATCACAAGCAGAACAATAAAAAAGCAGGTTTAGCATAAAACCTGTTGCTGGACAAATCTTTTTTTCCTTCTCCTCGAAATGGAAGCGGTGTTTTATGTTTGTTTTGACCTTAACTATGTGCTTGCCCCTTAACATCTGTTTTCTACTGTTGCAGTTTTTCACACCAAATTAACTGTCAGGGCTTCAGATAAAATAAAGTTGAAAATACTTCCAAATTATTTTTTTGGTGACTTTCAAGACTACAAGAGTGTCCTGTTACTCTTCCTGTCCTTATCTCCCACAGGCATAAAATATATTCTGTTAAACATTTTCAAACTGTTAAAAATTAAAATGGCAGATTTTAAACTTTTTTTCCTTCCCCCCCTTCCCCTTTTTGCTGATGGCATCTCTGCCAGCCGCTGCTTTTTGTGTAGTGGCATCAGAGTGTGTTTTGGAGGAGATTTTTGCTCTTTCCCGCTGGATCTGCTGACTTCTTTTGTTATCATTTGTAGCTCCTGATTCTGAAAAGCTTCAGCGTGTTTATTTAATGATGATTTGTATCAAAAGCTTGCTCCACGGTGTTAATTGGTGCATGCTCCTTGTAAGCCTTAAATTATAAAGATATATTCCTAGAGCCCACAATGGTCTCAGCTCTGATATGCCAATGACTAATGTGGGATTTGCTTTTTTTTTTTTTTATCCAATACAAGAAGGAAGGAGAGATGAGGAATATGCTTAAAGGTCTGGAGGAATAGCTGGTACCACAAAGGCATATGTCAATTGTTAGTACTTCTTAAGCCTCTTAATTTGCAGATGCATTTTAAAAGATGAAATGAGTCTTGTCTTTAACAACATGTGATCTCTGGAGCCTCTGGAAGCTGCGGGAAAAACATTCCCATTACACCCTGAGTAACGTGCCAGTATTATCCTACCACCCAGATAATATTGCCCTAAACTGACAACTGGCCAGACCTCCAAAGAGCATTAACCCAAAGGTTTAAAACAAGAGGGGAGAAATAAATCTTTGGCACCCCGGTGCTTTGCATTCCTGTGCTGTACAGGACCCTGGTCTGTGCAACCTGTGCTCTCCAGCCTGGTGATTTCCCACTCTGAGAAACCCTTTGGTGTCCCAGGGCATTGTGGCAGGGCCAACGTGGACGTTTCATTCCAGGCAGCAGAGCCTGCCTGCATCTGAATGAACATAACTGTTATTATTGCAAAATGATTATTGTTTTAAGCGGGTCTTTTGATTATCATTGGAAATGACTGGCTAAATACATTTTGATTAATCACTTGCAAAAATTATGCTTGTTAGAACTGTTTTATATTCTCAGTTGCTGTGCTCTCACTGTAGGTTGTAGCCATTTCTTTACAGATGAAGATTTTTTCCCTTTAAGTCACCTGGTGAGAAAGGAAAACAAATCTTTGTTGAAAGCTTTTGTCTGCGAGACAGACTCCTCTTTTCATCCCTATGTCCTTTAAAAAAATGCTCAATTATTGTCTGTGCCATGGAGGGAAGAATGGGGCCTACACAGGACCTGAACCTTTTCAGACAGGAGATGGCTTTTGTTTTTGCACCCCATCAACACCGCTCACCTAATTAAATCTGATATCTCTGGCTGAAGCAAAATGATTTGTTAATAGTTCTTTGGGAATTTCCTTAATGAGTTGAGATGTCTTTTGTATGGTACATGTGGGGGTATTTTGCAAATGGAGCTGAAAAAGGAGAAAAAAAAAAAAAGAAAAAGAAAGAAAAAGAAAAATGGGGCAAAGAGAGAGGAGAAAGAGCAGCAAAGCAAGGTGTGGGCTGACGGCAGGTCCTGGTGGGCTGCCGGCAGTCATTAGCCGGGGACAGGCGGCAGCGGGGCCCTCCCCATCCCAGGGACATCTGTCAGGGACTCGGGTGTTACACCTTGATCAGGCCCAGACAGTGACACCATTTTCTTTAACAAACACCAGCAGCTTTTCTTTCTCCTTTATTTTAACATTTCTCAGGGGTTGGATTCCCTTTCTTCTCCTGCTCTGCTGAGAGTAAAAGGAGCTTGTTAACTTGCTTAGATATTTTGACTGCTGATGCACTTTGGCCACTTGCCTGTGGTAACAGTGTCAAAGCATTACTTGGGATAATTGCTATATTTGCAGTCTGAAGAGTGCTCTGACTTAGTGTTCAAGCTGCTGAATAAAAAAGAAATTGTCATTTTGGAAGAAATCTGTGAATTACCCTCCCAGTTAAAAAAGCGCACAATTTTCAAAATGTCTTTTCCCCTTGTGTTCAAGCATAATGTTAGTCAGATAATTAACATTTTAATAACTCGCTTAAAATATGAGAGCGACTTAAAAGGCTCTGGTTTCAGTAGGGTTTTGTTTTGTTTTTATTTTTAGCTTTGGGGATTAACCACTATGGGGCTCTATTTCTTCATTCTGTGCATACCCAAAAGTACCCACCGGTCCATAAAAACACCGTGAGCTTCCAGCTTGGGCTTCTCAAAGGATGCAGAACCCAGCTCGGAGTTTTCACCCAATTTACTTGTCTTCCTGGTTTCAAACTTTGAACTAATACTGTAAAAATATCAGTGTTCTTGTAATTATGAAATAACTGGGATATTAAAAATATTAGTTAGGTTGTCAGTTGTGGCTCAGGCCATACTGCATATGGATAGTCCATGACAATTTTTTGATAGCCCTTCATTTAGTAAAGATGTGAATAATTTATAAGTGCTCTTATGACATCCATTTTCCATGTGGAAATCGAGTCTATAATGGAATTTAATTGTATGAATGCACCATAGGAAAATGCACCTTTAAACTATGTTTGTTATGCATTGCACCTTTCTGAAACACTTGTAAATCCCATTTGTTGTGCAATCTTCAATCTTTTTCTTTGAGAGATTAGAACAGGTACCATGGGCAGGTTTTGGTCTGGGAAAAAGTCCAGATTTCTTTTAGACTCACTGGATGTCCTCAAGCTTCCTCTGATCCACCTTTAGCAGGGGCACCTGGCAGGATCTGGTTGGAGCAAAGGTTTGGAATCCAAGGACCACGGACTCCAGGTCAGGTCAACACTGCCATCAGCAGCACAGAGCAAAGGCAGGAGAAGATGATCCAAGCACACATTTCTTCTTGTGGCCCCTTTTTTGTCAAGCTTGCCCCAAAACTCTAAAATAGAAAGTAAACAGAATGGAAGGATATATTCTGATAGCTGGAACTGTGCTTCAAGTCCTACTTGTCTGGAGTCATACTTGAAAGTGCACTGGATCACAGCGTCACAGCACCCAGGCAATGTACTGTGGAATCATGGAATCCCAGCATGGTTTGGGTTGGAAGGGACCTGGTTACAACCCTCTTGCCAAGAACAACGACATCTTCCAATAGACCAGACTGCTCCAATCATGGTCTTGAAAACACTTCCAGGGATGGAAAATTTAGCAGACTAAGCCTGTTGAGAAATCCATCATTTAATATCATCTAAAGGACATCCAGCAGGAGAAACAGTATGATGAAAGGCTGGAGTGAACCTTTCCAATGCTCATCCTCGTGCCCAAGTTAATCAGCTTAGAAATTACCAGTTATTATCAGCCCTGTTTCTCGCTTACCTGTGTTCGGTTTCAGTCCTCTTGCATCTGGCTCCTGTCGTTTTATGGCACACTGATAAACAGCTATTGATTTAATCAAAATTACACAGCCAGGACAGTGCTTGGCCCCAGGAAATCTTGCAGGGAAGCACCTAGTAAAATTACTCATCCTGCATTTTTCTGTTGCTCGTGGGCTTCAGCACTCGCCAGCTCTAATGCAAAGTGAAGCATACTTTGTTCTTCTGCCTCCAGATACCTTGTGTGGCTGCCTGATGCACTCTGATGTGCATTTCACCTGGCATTTGGAAGTATTTATTTAACACAGGCATGATTACTTCTCTGGCTGTGTTAATTCTGAAAAATGCTGAGCTCTTCCAAAAAGTGCTGATTGCTCTCCTGACAGACAAGGTGGCAAAGGGGAGCGGTGCAGGGTCCCAGCTGATGTGGCCCGAGGCTGTTGGTGGGGAGGGTTTAATGTGCATGACAAATTTGCTGCTAATAAAATTGTTCAGGGCCAGGTTTTTACTCTGGGTTGTGTGGATTTGAATTTGCAGCTCTTCCAGAGGGTTAATTTGTGACTGGAAATTTCAAAGTGGGGTGGGTCAGAATCTGGCTGGCTGTGTTTTGGGGTGTATTCTGCTCAGTAAGAGAAACACTGCATATTTTAACTCTTCCTTTATTTAATTATTCCTCTATAATTACCTTTTTCCTTATAAAAGAACTATTTTTATTTTGTTTTATTTTAATTTTAATTTTAATTTAATTTAGTTTTAATTTAATTTTAACTTTAATTTTCTTTCCTAATAATTTAAAAACTACTTCTGTATTAAAAAAAAAAAAAGCAAACCAAAACCACCCCACTAAAAAAAAAAAAAAGAAAAAAAGAAGAAAGAAACCACCCCTCCAAACACAAAAATCCCAAAAGTTACATAGTATGAAAGAAAAGCTCCTTTCTGTTAGGGTAGGATCACCGGGGCTGGGATAAGCCCCTTGCCATATTATACATATTTGAAACATGAGAGCTATTGTTTTGAAGCTTTACTATGTTATTGTCCTGCTTGTCTGAGTAAGAAGCGTGTATCTCTGGTGGATGGAGGTTAGCTAAGTAAGTCATGCATAGATGGAATTTATTAAGTTTGCATGGTAGTGACAGCTGTGAGTGGGAACAGTAACTCTGAACGTGCCAGGGCTGAGAAAGGGAAGGAATTTTCATATGTGTCTTAAAGGAAAATGGTGGGGTAATGGTGAGAGCTCTTCTAATCACTCCGTTGCATTACCAAGGGGGAAAGTCACTGAAATGATTTTTAAAGTGTAATAATCTGGCTGAGAGCTGTCTTTGGACAAGCTCACCAGGCAGATGAGGACAGGGAAGAGTCAGAACCACTGAAAATCACCAATTTAATACAAATCCATTCAAAAAGAGTTATAAATATACATCAGTGCAATGTAGGAACTAGTTAGTTATCTGTTAAATTGGCTAAAAATGTTTTTTAAATATAGAATTCACCCCCAAATCACTTCCTAACCATCTGATCTTCAGGAGCTCCTCATGGAAACATTTTTTTTCCCCCTTTCTTTATTTTGCATTCCCTCTCTGCCTCCTGAGATGAAACTCACCTTTGCTGCTGGATCATTAAAATGGCAGCTGTCACTTAGAGGGAGACAAATTCCAGTTGCTGGGGCTGATCCTGGCAGGGCTGTGCATGCAGAGAAAGGTCAGCCTGGCTTGTGAGAGCCAGGGATGGGCTGCCTGGGGAGCAGGGCAGACCCAGGCAGGGACACAGGGAGAAACACTGGGAGAGGGGGAAATATTTGTTAATGATGCACCTGATATTAATCCAGCTCACCCTCCTGGTTTGTAGCTCTGGCTGTGGTGAATCAGACAAGCAAAGGAACCCATCTGGAGCAGGGATGCTCCAGCCCAAAAATAGCGAGAGGAGATATCTCCTTCCTCCCAATGCTGCCTGGAGCAGTTCCAGAGCAGAACATACTGACATGGCTTTTAAACGTCCCTTTCAAACCCAAAATCCTTCTCTGGCACCTGTGGGGCTACCAAAATGAGAGGTGATCCCTCTGCACCTCCTGTGCTACCCCTTTGTGCCCTTCCTCCTCTTGCCCTTCCCTGGTTGCACCCAGGACCCCATCCCCATACCCCATACATATCAGAAATGCCACAGGATGGGCTCTGCCAGTACATTTTCATGTGGTTTAGGCATAAATCTGAACAGCAGAGCATGATGTCTGCCCTGTTTCTCTAAAACAGGCTTCTCGTTCCTTTTGTTTGCCATTATATATATTTTTAAAACAAACCCCCTCTTCATAACTCTCAGCACCGTTCAAGGTTTTTTTTTCCAGGGAGATTAAAATTAATTCTAATTTTAGAGAGCTCTTTAGGTGACATCTTTTAATTTTCACCTTTTCCAGGGCTTTTGTTGCAGCCTAAAAATGAGCTTACCGTGGGTTAAATCCATGTTGTTAATGAAGCACTTCTTGCTCTGTGTTTTTTTTTGTTGTTGTTAGACCACATAGGATATGTTCTGTTGGTGTGTGGGGACTTATGATTAGATGAGAATTTACCTCTGAGGAAGCTCAGATTATCACACATAAAGCATAAGAAATAGAAAAATGATGTGCACAACCATGAAAAAAAACAATGGATCTTATCTTTAGTTTTTTTCCTAATCACCCTCCAGCATCACTACAGCAGTTAAGTTGCCTCAGGGCTCGCTAGGATTTATAGTTTATTAAAACATTGATAAGAGCAGCTGAGCGAGCAGTGAACTGGATGTTCGGTAAATATTAGTTTGAATTTGTGGCAGAATTTTGATCCGACGTGTTCACAGCTCTCCTGCATTTACAAAGTTCACTGCAGAATCGCTCTGCACTGACTACTTTGGCAAATTTTGTGTGTGTGATTTTTTTTTTTCCTGGTAGGGAGCTAACCCGTGTAGATCAAACAGCTCTTGCTGTGGCTGGAAACACAGTTTGAAGTTGACGTTCTGTCTGTCACATGAATTCCATATTTCGCTTAATAAGTTATGCAAATGGTGGATTTCATGTTTGGCTTTTTTGTAGTGTTGACTTTGAGTTTTGAATAACATCCAGGCTTAATAGTTTGATTAATGAAATTACAGAATAATTGGGAAGAGCAAATCATTGCTTTTGTGATCTGTCAGTGAATCACTTAGATGAAACTATTCCCTGTGCCTTGTTTCCTTGTCTTGTATTTTGACACTTGATGCCACATCACTCAGGGATTACCATGAGGAGTTTTCCCTTCCTTTGCAGGGAAGTAAAACCAATCCCCCCCTATACAATGGGAAGCCTAGAGTGGGAACACCAGCACTACCTTAATGGATGTCACCTCTGTGGATTTATGGATCCCTCTGCATCTAAATAATGGAAGAGAAGTGATGCAATACTCTCCACCCCTCATTCTCTGTGGCTTGCTGCCACTGGGGATGAAAGCAGCTTCTTCTCATCCAAATTCTCTATTTGGTGGGAATTTTAGCATTTGTATTTTTTTCTAGGTGTGGTCAACGTTAAGAAATCCTGGGTTAGGCTGTTTCAAAGAAGGAGATGAAATAATGCAAGAATCAAACCAAAATTTTAACTCCACATCATTTTCCTCTTGAGCAGCAAATGAAGACCTGTTAGAAATCCCACTTTGCAACACATAGGTACAATAGGTTGTAAAAATGCTGAGTTACCTTGGGTTTGCAGCATCTGCCTGGTAGCAGGAAGGCAGAAGATCGTGTCTGGTGTAACCTGAGCTCACATGTGGCCATGACCCAAATGCCCAACCTGCAAGAACTGTCTCTAACCCCCAGAGCCAGGCCATGCCAAGCTGTGCCACATCTGGGCCTCACATCTGCATGGCAAAGAAACCTCCATTGCCTTCCTGAGCCTGCTGTTAGGCTCATTAGAATAAATAAATAAATACATGGAGGAAGAAAAATAGCCTCAAATCTCAGCTGATCGGGTCTTGTTGGATAATTTAGCAAAAGTGCACATATTCTGCCTGTTTAACAGAAGGGAAGATTTTCTTCCAGGATTTTCCCGACTAAGAAAGTCTGTCAGTGCTGTGAACCGAAGGAGAAAGAAGCAGGAAAAAAAACCCCATTCATGCTTCCCTAAGTGAAATCACTTATCCCTGTTTTACCAGCCTTTATCAGAGTTTGTACACTTCCTCCAATTAAATTATTTTTTTCTTCAGGGGAGCGCGCTAGGCACTTACATAAATTCTCTTAATTTCTGAGTAATGCAGTCCTGACAATCACTTAAGACAGTGGAGTTGATACCACTGTCAGGGAAGACTCTTTTTCAAAAGAATGTTTTTATAGAATATCACTGTGACACTTCGCTTAGATGGATGTCTTTAGCAGAATTTGATTAATGTAATGCAATAAAAGAGATGCACACTAAAGTGTCTGTACATGTCTTGTTAAGTATGTTTGATTCATTATATGTAGTTCTCCTCACTTCTTTTCTCTTTCCCCAGTTCATTTTTTATCATTTCAATAATATATCTATAAATATGAAAAAGTTGGCACTTTCTTTGACGTATATGGCTATTAATTCATAACTCTAAAAAATTGTATCTTTCAACTTGTCACTTTAAAGCTTGTACAGTTTATTACAGTAAGTAACCTGTGTTGGAAATTAGATTTTGAACTTTAGCAAGGAGATAAATAAGCTTGTGGACATAGAAGTTATGGAGAAGATACCTAGATATAGTGCTAGAATAAAATTGCATGAAAAGATCACTTACTTGAAGATGATAATTTCAGAGCTCCCTGAGGATCACATTAAGATTGCGTATAGGAAATGGGCTTCAGCTTGAATTCCAATAACTTTAATTCCTAGAAATGGCAATATTTCAGTTAATCCTTTTCCTTGGGTGGATGAGACTCATTCTGTGGGCCAATAATACGTATCAGCAGCATGCAATTTCACTAAATATAGGAAATTTACTTTAGAAAGACTAGTGAAAATTCCTCTAGCCCAAGCTTTGTCTGTCCTTTTGCATTATCAATCAATCTGAGGAAGAGAAAAACCTGGAAAATTTTCATATCTTTGCTACAGAGTGTGCCATAACTTTTAAAGGGAAGCAGGCTAGTTGTTTCCTAGTTGGCCAAGTAAGTCCTGGGGAAAGTAAGGATAGTCATTAATGTTCTAATGCTGTTTTGCTCTGATAGCAAAAGGGCTGCTCTTCTCCTTTTCTAGTGGGGCTTTAGCCTGTGAATTTTCCAGAGCAGATCTGACAGACCATCTGACAGTCCAAGCTTGGATCACTTCAGGTTTGGGAATGCAGAGATTGCTGGCACTGAGGATTCTGCAGCTGGGAAGATTTCTTTGAGTGAACATTTCTCAAGGCTCGTCTGGGAGTGGGAAAGTTTCTCAAGGGGGTTAAGTGGGGTGGGAGATTCTGAGCTCAGCATGTTGTTATCAGCCTTCCTGGTGTGGTGGAGGGTCTGCAGGGAAATGGAGGGGAGCAGAGGAAGGAGAGGGCCACTCTGCAAAGTTCCTTCTGTCCTCCTACCAGCAGGTTGTTGTGACGGTGGCCACAGGGGTTTTCAGGGTGAGAGAGAGACGAGAATGTTGATTCTATGTTCAGAAGGCTTGATTTATTATTTTATGATATATATACTACATTATAACTATACTAAAAGAAGTAGAAGGAAAGTTCTCAGAAGGCTAGCTGAGCTAAGAATAGAAAAGAATGAATAACAAAGATCTGTCTCTCGGCAGAGAGCAAGATTCAGCTCTGCCGTGAGTGGTCAGTAAATCCAAACATCTACAGGAGACCAATCACAGATCCACCTGTTGCATTCCACAGCAGCAGATAACCATTGCTTACACTGTGTTGCTGAAACTTTTCAGCTTCAGCAGGAAAAATCCTAACAAAAGGATTTTAATGAAAAGATATCTGTGACAGGTCATTTCATTTTGGTTGCGGCAGGGAACGGGCGAGTGGGACTCAGCAGGCAGAGCGTGTGAGGAGCTCGCCCTGCTGACATCCAGAGCACAGACCACACGGGGAGGGTGCAAACAGTGCCCTGGAGGATGCTGGCAGTGGGTGCAAGGTGGGTTTGCTGGCAGCAGGAAATGCAGAAGTCGGGGCAGGCCAGGAGCAATGGGAAACCGCACGGCGCGACTGCAGCGGGATTGCAAATCACAGAGAGCCCGAGGAGCACCCGGCGAGCAGGGGAGATGTGGTGGGGAAAGATGTGTGAAATCAGAGCTCCCAAGTGAGGACAGATGGACCAGCCACAGGAAGAGGGAGGCGAGGAAGGTGGGGATGCCACAGAAGACGTGCCATTTGGTACGTGGTTTAGGAGCGCTTTGCTGTTACTTTTTCTGCAAAGCGGGGATTTTATTGCTAATGCTTCGCCATGGTTTTTGTTAGACCAGGGCATGTGGTGCTGATAGCATGCATCCTCAGAATGTGGTTGTGTTAATTAAGTGCATGGAGTAAACAGGATCAAAAAAAGCAGCCAGGGGGATTCACTTTTGAGAAGTGCTCAAGCTTCGGTGTTTTCTGAGGCTTTGGGGAAGCACACGTGGCTGCCTGGAAGCCACAGCTGGTGGCAGCAGGTCTTTGGGCAGCCTGCAAAGAGAACTGAGTGCTCACAAAAGAGAGGTAGGGCTCTGGATGAACATTGGGCCAGTAGCACTCAGACCAGCACTGATAATGTCCATGATATGGGGAAACAATGTCAGTGTTACAAACACCTCTCTGGAAAATCCTGGGATGAGTGTTATCCCCAGGAGCATATATGAAGCTGATCCTCCAAAACACAGTCACACTTTGGAAGCTGAAGTTTGTGTTTCCCAGCTGGGGAAGATGATCCTTGCAGGTGTGCAGAGGAAGGAGACAGGCCCTGGCATAGGTTATCCATAGAAGCTGTTGTTGCCCCATCCCTGAAGGTGTCCAAGACCAAGCTGGATGGGGCTTGCACAACCCAGACCAGTGGAAAATGTCCTTGCCCATGGTCTTTAAGGTCCCTTCAAGTCATTCTGTGATTCTAAGAACTCTGTTGCTCAGAACTTCTTTATTTATGGCAGCTGGTAACCAGCCAGGTAAAGGAAACCCAGCAGGTTCTTCACCTTGAGCAAGCCACATCTCAGGGGAGTCAAACCAGCTGTACTGATTCCTGCCAGCACACATGTCTTTGGGGAATTGTTTGTTTCATAAAACCAGATTGCCAGATCTGTACAGCAGAAGGAAAAGGGAGAAAAACCAGACTTTGAATGAAACCAAACAAAACTTTTAGGAGTGAAGAGCTCCTATCAGTGATAATCTGCAATATCTGAGCATGAGCAGCTGGGATAGGCACCTGAAATAAGGAGTGAACAGAAGGAGATTGGACCACTGCTGTGAAAAAAACCCTCATGGTCTGGCTCACATCAGTGTGAGCACAGCTCACCTCCAATCTGACTTATCCTGGTGTCTCTGGAGTGTTTTCATCAGGGAAATTCATCTCATCCTTGGGGTGTTTCACCTGTAAAATAAAGGGACATTATTCGTGTTATGGAATCACAGAATATGCTGAGTGGAAAGGGACCCACCGGGATTATGAAGTCCAACTCCATACCTTGCACAGGACCATCTCCATGAGTTACAGCCTGTGTCCAGGAGAGTTCTCCAAACATTTCCTGGGTTCTGTCAGCCTTGGTGCTGTGGCTACTGGCCTGGGGAGCCTCTTCCAGTGCTCAGCCACCTCTGGGTGAAGAAATAATTCCTGATGTCCAACTTAAAGACACAGCTCTAACCTTTCCTCAGGCCCTATCACTGAGCACTACAGAGATCAGTGTCTTCTCCTCCCCTTTCCCAAAGCTGCACCCAACACTCAAGGTGAAGCAGAGTGGGACAGCGGGGACATGGTTTAGTGCTGACTTGGCAGGGCTGGGTTAATGGTTGGACTCAGTCTCAGTGGGTTTTTACAACTTAAATGATTTGAGTATTCACTTCTCTTATCACCACGATTTGGGACAGTGAAATAACCAGTTTCTACTGCGAATCAGGTGAAGGGCTAGAACATATTCTCTAAAATATGAATGAAACCTAGATAAGTAATTTTACTTATGTGAATATGTGAATACCATGAGTAACAGAGAAAGATGATTAGAGTGCCTGCTCACCCTATCAGGAGGATTTTTACTGTCTCAGTAGATGTCCCTGTGTAAACCTCACATTTATTACTTGCCATTTGAGATGCCTTGGCTTGGTTTACAGGCTTTAATTCAATTCTTTCCCTGCTCCCAGGTGTGCTCTGGCTCTCCAGAAGGGGCAGGTGCCTTCACTTGGGCCTGACTGTGATGGCTTATGAACTATTTGTGTTTGAAAACTGGATGTTGAAGCCTAAATGTAATTTTTTACGTTGGGAAAGATTTGGAGTAGTTGATTTTTTGAATGCTTATGAACTATTTGGGTTTGAAGGCTGGATGGTGAAGCCTAAATTTAATTTTTTATGTTGGGAAAGATTTGGAGTAGTTGTCTTTCTGAATGTTTAGTGGTTGAGCCCTGGTCTTGCTGTTTGCTTTGGTTTCTTCAAAGAAATCTCTTGAATATGTTCTTAAATAAAACAAGCAAATAAGGTTGTCTTAATGGAGTTGGGGCATTTACTTGGCTGATCATATTAAGCGTGTGCTTAATTGTTCTTTTGATAGCAGCCAAAGTACACAGATATCAGCTCTCAGAAACTGCTCAGAGCAGCTATCTTTGCTTTCTGTTTGTGAGAGAGGACTGGTGGAGTTTGTGAGAGAGAAACAAAACATCGAAAGAAAGTTGTAGTTAGAGTTGAGGATCTTACAACCAGTTTTTAAGGCATTTTTATAGCAAGAGAAGTGGATTTCCTTCTGAAAGATGCATGGTCTCCAAGCAGGTGTGGAAAATATTTGTGGCTATTTCGCTCAAGACCCATAAATGCAGCAAATCAGGTATTTTGTCTATATGCTGAACTGGGAGCTGAAGGAAATATGTTAAAAACAGTGAAGCTGGCAAAATCGACCCTCTCTGCCTGTAGTTCCTGAGAGCTGAGGTGGTGTGGGCTGGAAGGGATGCCCAGCTGTGTCCCCAGGAAAGGGGAGGAAGGGCTGCCCTGTGCCTGTGGCTGAGCACAGGTTGCTGAGCACCAGGGCGGTTTGAAAATGAGGAAGGGGTGTTGCAGGCGATGAAATTTCTTCTGGAAAGAAGGGTGTGTGTGTGTGTGTGTTGTGGTGAGAGCACAGGGAGGCTGAGCTGTAAACACCTCTCCAACTGGGCTGCTTCCTTCCCTGTTCCTCCGCAGCACTGCCCTCCCTGTCCTCCCCAGCAAGAAGAGAAGTGAGAATTAAAACCTCGTGCATTTGGGGGTGTTGGTGTGCCTGCTGCACCTGCTCAAGTGCTGAACAGCAGGTGTTTGTGGCCACATTGGTGCTCCTGCAAGGATGGGGTGAAGGGCATGAGCCTTGCCCAGGGTGGCTGTGCAAAATTCGGGGTGCTGGAGATACCTGGATGCTCTTCAGGTCCCATCAGGGAGACACTCGAATGCAAAATCTTTTCATGTGTTTGGGCCCAGTTTATTGCCCTGACATCCCCTTCCTCCCCCCACAATAAAACCCCCATGGTTTATCAAACCTCATTTTCTCCAAGTGCCTTTCTAAGTTTAGTTTTCTCTCCTAATTGCACGCCAAGATGGGGAAAGGGAGGGGGGGAGAGAGAAATTGGTTAATTGATTAGTAATTTAGTCTCTGGTGATATGCTTATTTAAGAAATCTGCCAGAGTTATATATGTCAAATGATTCACATGAAAACAACATCAAGTGAATCATATATAAAAATGACATAATTGCTATTAAACTTAGAAGCCATATGTGTGGCTGAGGAAATTACTGGCTTTAGCAACTCTTTTATATTTCTTCCCAAACCCAGTTATACTCCTCTAGAACAGAGAAAGCAACTTTATGTGTAGGAAAATAGTCCCTGTGAGTGTTATTTGGAGATCTGTTAATTCAAGGAAGTAGGTGCATATTCCAGCACTGCAGGAAAGGAATCAAAATTGGGAGTGTTGGGAAGCTGAGAAAGGGGTCTGTCGCTTTTTCTTTTTCTCATCAGCGAGATTAAACTCCGGCTCTTGCAATATGCACCATCTGAGATTTTATTGCTTTCTGTTATTTTTAGTACTAGGAGGGAGATTAAATGAAATCCGGGATTATTTCAGACAGTGTTAAACTTTTTATTGCTCATTTCTGCCATCAGGCTCAGGCTGACCCACTTGGGTGGGTCACTACAGAAGGTGGGCTCTGCAGAAAATTAATTCCTCTCCCTATATGTAACCTTATAGAAAAAGAAGCAGCAGAAGTAAATATAGCTATTAATACAGCTACTCTTTTGTTTGACATTGCTCTCTTCTCAGAAGTCTGTTGTGTGCTGAACTCCACATATGCAAACAATATTTTACATGTGGCTCAGCATCACAGGCTCATGTCACTTCCCTGGGCATTTTGGAAGCTTATTTTTATTTATCTCTTTAAGGCCGCTTGAAATAAACCTAAACTGATTTAATATTTTGCATTTCTTTATGAAGAGATTAATAGGAAGGCTGATTTTTTTTTTTTTTTTGTGCGTGTATTTACTTCAAATCTTTACATTAAAATAATTCAGCTTGGTACAGCTGACTTGCTGATGGTTCCTTCATTTTTATTCCTTTTTATAGGGTGGTGCCTTTTCCATTAGTCACAGCCCTGGCCACGTTGATATATGCAGTGAGGAAGGCTTTAGGTGCTGCTGGTGATGAATAGCTGCTGGAGCACTCTCCTGCAGTTAATCTTGGGAGCAAGGAGAAATGCTGGTCCTGCTTCTGCAGGTTGCAGAGGTCTCTCTTGTCTTTGGGGTGGGTTTGGTCGGCTCACGAGCGTGCCTGCCAGCTGGTGCTGGCACAGTTTTAGCCCAGGACATTAGCAAGCCCCCCCTGGTGAAGAGGAGGGGTCGGTAGGCAGCTATTCAGCTCTGACAGGGTGCCCGTGTCATCGACAAGGAGGGATGGAGCAGCTATTGTGGCCCGTGCGATGTGAAGAAACCCCCCAGTATTTTCTGTAATTAGTTGCCGATAAATCAACTTCCAGAAGCTGCACATGAAAGGCTATCTCAGTGGCATGTTGTTATAAGCTGTGTTTTGTTGTGCCTGGAGTAACATTCCCCATATTTTGGGCACTCTGAGTGTCCCATGGTTTGTCCTCGGCCGCCAGCCTGGACACGCATCGTTTCTCCTGCAGGCCTTGGGCTCTTGGGCTGCCCTGGCACAAACAAGTTTGTCAGGAAAACGGGGATTACACTGTCCTGGGCTGGATTTTTTCCTTGCTGCATGTCTGTCTAATCTTGCTGTGGAGTCACTGATGTAAGAGGAATGAGCTCGGGCTGGAGTGGGCAACGAGTGCGTCTGCGACGGAATAGCGATTTATTCCGTAAACACCGAGCGCCGATGGAGCCCTGAGCTCTGACTCAGCCCCAGCTTGGGAAACCCAAGCCTTTCCCCTTGCCCGTGCCTGCCAGCCCCTTCTTTCCCCTCAGACCCTCAGCCTTTCACCAGACACAGCCTGGGAGCTTGTCTCTGATCCTTATCTAGGAGTGCCCCTGAACTTGTCACTAGACACAAAGGGCTTTTGTTTCAAAGAGTTAATGCAGCTGGTTTGCTTAATTATTCAAAGGAAGGGCATGAGCTAGGTAGGGAGCCACAGAGTGACCAACATTTCTAAAGAATAACTTAACTTTTATAAATCTAAGTTTTCTAATGGGAGTGAATCTAATAATCTAAGTTTTCTAAGTGCGAACGAATCTGAATGGAGAATTGGTATCAGCAGTCGCAAAGAAGCTTTTTTATTTCTTTTTGATTTTGGGAGCTCTTAGTCATTTTTGTCTGAATCCAGGTTCATAGCTGAGTCATTCCTTCTGCTCTTCTTCCCCTGGTGATTTTTCCGTGCTGTTTCATTTTTCCCAGATAGATATTACTGGAGTAAGGCTAGGCTAACCACACTGCAAGTAGTGAAAACTGAGTGTGATTTCCTTGGGAAGCAGAGAACATCCTCTGTGTGTGTTTCTGGGATGTGTATCCCCATCACAGGGAGGCTTGTGCAGTGGGAAAGTGCATCAGGATAAAGTGTGGGAGAGGCAGATGTCATCAATATCACTGGATTTACCCCCAGCTCTGGCTAAAGAGGAAATTATGGGTAAACAGGTTGTGATCTTCATGCTGGTGCTCAGTTTGGCAGTGCAGAAGATTGAAGAGGAGCTGAGGGAACCAGTGTCAGGAGCTGCTCTTGCACACTTTGTATTTTCACCTTGTTTGGGACTGGCACAGCATGGGATGGCTTGAGAGAGACAGCAAAATGCATTTCAGAAAAGAAAGGGCCCCCCCTATAATGAAGAGTTCAACTGAAATAAGTGTGGAGAAAAAATTTATTTCTTTGCATACCAGATTTCTTGCCACTTTCAAGCTAATCCTTTCAGTTCACTTCAATACAGTCACTGAAGTAGCTTAGAAAAAGAGAGAAAAAGATCTTTGATATGCTAGATCAACCAAAGTTTAAAAAGTCTCTCTTTGTATATGCCATTTATAATGCAAATCTCAAGTTGGCATTTTAGTTTCACTTACTGCCGTTACTGAAGTACCTTGGAATACAAAGGCTGAAGATGGAGGGAGTTCCCAAATGACAGAGTGCGTTTAATAGTTCAATAATAAATGGGGGAAAAAATTACATTTCCTCATTTCTGTAAATACCTTCTGCCTCCGTAGTGTGTAAGGCACAGGGAAAAAGAGAATGTTACTGTATAAAAAATGAAGTTATTGGTCTGAGTCTTCTGGGAATTTGAATTCAGCCTCAGTAGAACATCTCCAAAAGGATTTAACACTGGCTGGGGTGTGACTTTCCTCCTACTAGGAGAAAATTTAAGTGTTAACTCTGTTTGCTTAGGCAGTGAGCAACTGGTTAAGTTTTCTTTTGGAAAGAAGCCTAATTTCTAAGAGTTGCCTTCCCAAATATATAACCTGATTTCTTTCCCCTGTGTTCCCAACATTTAAGCACTGATTAAATGTCACCAAAGATAATAGGAGAAATGCTCATGACGGCCAGGCTATTTTAAAATAGCATGGGCATGCTTAAAGCAATAAGTAATTTTGCCTCTGCTACACAGTGTGTTTAATGCATATTTAAATTAAACTGTAGACAACTTTGAGCAGGCTGGATCTGGAAATGAGTTATCTTTCTAATTGGGGATATTTTGGGATTTGCCCTGCTGAATTTCACACATCCACTCCGCAGAAGGTGACTCTTAAATGGGGTGATTGTGGGCTCCTGTCACTCCTCAGAGCAGGGATCTTGAGATTATCCTGTTTGACTTTTGAATCCTTGTATTTTGGCATTCTAGAGACAGTGGGGGAACTTGGACTGTAGTGCATAACCCAGCCTTGTGCTCTGTTTCCAAACCAGAATTAGTTTTCCTTTTCACTCCCTGCTTGGTGCCAATGTGCCTTTGTCTCCACTGAGAAATCACTATGGCATCAGAGCTGAAGCTCTTCAGGGTATTTTCTGGGAGTCAAAGTATCAAGATTATATGTTTATTTATTAATTTTCCCCATTTTTTTTAAACTGCAAACACCACTTGAACCTCTGCTATAGAGTGTACTGCACTGTATCCACCAGAAGTGCCAGTCTGATTTTGAGGGGTTTGGAAATGTTTTGTTGAATCTGGAAAATGATGAGCGGAAAAAAAAAATAGTGTCTAACTAAGCTGTTACTGATTATCTGAGTGCAATGTACAGATTAAGGGCCTGATCTAAAGACCACTGGGGTCAATTGACTGAAGTGGACTTTGAATCAAGTCTCAGGAGGGTTCAGTGAATGCTGTGGTGGAGAGTTCTGGAGATGAGCACAGCACACTTTCCTCTCCAATAAGCCTGAAATACTCCAGCTGAAATTCTAAAGCAGACTTGGTTTTCTGGCTTGTCTTGAAAAGCCCTGAAATTATTGCATAGAGAGTGTTTTTAATATGTAATGCAAGAAATATTCAGCTGGGAGCAGAGATTATTTGTAGCATCTCAAGAATGTGACTTTCCAGGTGTAGGAATGGACGTTACAGAGGTTTTTTTTTTCTTTTTGGACAAAAGGGTGTTTCATCAAACTTTCTGCTCTCCAAAATTCTATGATCTAAGTCCTTTAGATTACATGTTTTCCCACACGGCAGTGATTCTATTGCCTTTTTCAGGCTGCTATGGAAAAACTTGAGGGAAAAATATAAATAAAATATGCCCAAGCATGCAAGTCAATGATCTGTGTGTTAAGCCTATTGGCACATACAGGACAATTTTATTGCATGACCTACTGGTTAAAAACATCAAAAATATAAGTCAAGTCATTTGAAGAACTGCTGTTTAGTGAGTTAGAATGAATGAAGTCTTTATTGAGTGCATGCTTCCAGATCCATCACTGGTTCTGTTCTAGCCATGCCCTATCCTAGTCTTATATGCCCCAGGCAGTCTTTTTGAGGCCACTTGACCTGCCAGTCATATTTCAGAAACTACTGATACGGTTCCTGATTTAGTTTAGATTCCAAACAGGCTAGCTGAGGATTACAGACTAATGACCCATCAGATGCTAAAGGCAAAGGCTTAAAGTGCTCTAGTGAATTAAGCCTCAACATTGTCTGAAGGGAAGAATTTATTATGTCATTAAACTTGATTCAATAAGTTTCATTTCTTTGGATGCGTTGCGCTAAGCAAGAAGTCAGGAATTAGTGGGAGGGAGTGATACCATTTTGATTCTCTTCAGGTAAATCATTGATATTCAAGTAGAGCAGCAAGGGATGCCATTTCATAGAATTTTGGCTGTATTGCTAAAAACAATAGGTTGAGAAAACTCTTCATAGCTGATTAACTAACCATGGACTCCTCAAACTGGGTTCACTTGAATATATGCTTCACTTGGTAAATACACAGTAAAGTGAGGCTTGCCTGATTTGATGAGACCCTTGGTGAGGTTTCAGGGGCTTTCCATCAAATATCAAATCCTCAGTGGTGTAAAGATATTAGTAGCAAGTTATAGATGGCACTGGGATTTAATGCAAAACTTAATATGAGCACATAATGTGATGAGTCAAACGGGGATTGCAGCCTGCCTCGGAAGACGGTGGCAGTGATCTGAAGGAAAATGCAAAATGCAGAGATCACTTTAAAACATAAAAAAACCTCCAAATTAAAAAAAAAATAAACATTTGGTGTTTTATCTATCTACATATGTCTCCTAGTTGTGTTACAGCAACAGAAAAAAAAAAGTGTTTATAAATAATAACAAAGATTCTTCAGGAAAATGTTAGGATTTTTTTGTAGCTTTGTCACTCATCTCTCCCAGTATCTGATGGAGTTCATTTGAGTCCTTCAAGATGCTATGTTGTAGAGGTGGTCACGCAATAAGAAGAGAAGCAAAAAGCTAGAAAATGTGATTTTACTGGTGTTCTTTTATATCAGGCAGTAAGATGGTAAGAGTGTATATTTTTGAAGTTTAAAATTAATTTAAATGTGGTTAGATTATAATTTTAATAAATTATGGACCTTATTACAAATGTTAAGTTGCACTGAAATATTTTGAACCGTATATATTTATATGACAGCAGGTCTGGGATTAGTTTTTTTTTTATTATATGATTTTAATCACTTTAATACAATTCATAATCAAAGGGAATATTTAATATTCTGGTCTTAAAATTAAAATTGACCTAATGGGCTGATTGTCTCATTCTTTAATGGAGACTGTTCTTTCCCTAAAATGCAATAGCTTTTCCTTGGGAGTTAAAGAAGTGGTAAAGGTCACTCTGATTTATGTTCATACACAGCTCTACTTTTTTTTCTTTAACACACTGGAAAGGCAAAATTCACAGCTGTGTTAAAACTACTTTCCACTGTGATCTGAATGATTAAGTCCTGCAGGTATGTCTGTATATACACACTTATGAATTCATATTTATCTTTAGGCTTCTAATGAAAAACATATATAATTTAACTGACCACTGCAAGATCTTTATAGGATGGGCTTCTGAAGAACTAAATCTGGGAAATTCATATGACTGCAGGAAATTCAGCCAAGCATCCAAAGTGTTCTTCACCTTCTCCTGCTGTTAGAACATTGTTAATTAGTGTGATAGTACTGAGTAGGTGGCCCACAAGTTGTCTCAGACCTGTATGAAATTCAACTTTACCTGGTTTATGGTGGGCTTGGTTTTGTGTGCGTGTTTTAGACAAAAAAGTTCTGCTGGGAATCAAGGAAAAGGATATATTTAGGACATACCAGGCCAGAATACATCAGCATAAAAACTTTAAAAACTTCATGTTGGAACTGGAATGGGCACTTCAGCTGTCTAAAGTAAATGGGAAATGTTTGGAGGACTTTGCTTAGTGATTGTAAAACAAATGTTGGAGTCTTGGAAGCTGCTGTGTGGTGGTGTTGGAGTGGGCTTTTCCACCATCCCTTGTGGTGGCATTTTTGTTCTGGGCACAAAGTGATGTCACTCTGTGTGGGCACCCTCAGCCTTGGTCGCCTTGTCCTTCTCCACGGAAAATGTCAGGAAGATCTCAACTGGCAGTTTGAAAATTAAACAGATTTCGGTATTGTGCTGAAAAGGCAAAATATGCTGGTTAAATATGAAAGGGTGTATATTTATCTTCAGGCGTCAGCTGTGGCATCTTGTGCTGGTGGTGAGAAAATGTTACCCCCAGCTGGTGCAGTAGGACCCTGCTTCTCAGCATATTCTCCCCATTCTGCTGCTCCCAGTATGTGTAAAAACAGCTTGCTGGGGTCTGAATCATGGAAACTTTGAATTTATGGGACTTCCCAGATTCCCTTGGTGTTGCTCTTTGTAAGCAGCTTCCCTCAGGAAGGAGGAGAGGAGAGGGGTGATGAATGAAAGAGGGGAATGTGGGGCCACAGGTGGCCTCAGCATGGGCTCCTTCAGCTTTTGTGAACCAAAACTCTTGACCAGTCCTATAGCTGGTGTGGGGAAGGCTGTAAAAGCATTAGAAACTGCCCCTCTCACCCCTAGAAATCTCTGTATAGGAAAACATTAATTTCCCCCTTTTTTTGGCATTGATTCTGGATATAAAAATGGGGACCTGAATCCCAGGAGATCAAACCCCTTGTCTGAGGAGTGGCTCCATGAAGCCTCAACACAACCTCTGCCAGTTTTCCCAAACTGTGTAACAGGGATAATATTTAACCAGCCCGTGGGGGTGTTGAGTGATTATTGCCTCTGTAGGACTGTGTTTTATTATCACCCCTGTGTCTGTTCCTGGCTGACCTGGGCAGTGTGTCCTTGCCTGCAAGAAGGGAGGTTTTGCCACCAGGTTTTGTCTTCATGTGCATCTTAACTTATCTTTAATGGGGAATAGATGAAATCTGAGGCTGATGGAAAAATAATAACCCAAAATACCAGATTTTTCTGTGAATATTATGTGGGTGGAGAAGAGAGCAGGGCAACACTGCCTCAAGGCCACCTCAAAGCCTTCTTTTCCTCTTCTAAACCTGTCCCATTTCAAACTGCATTTAGAAATCTTAACCCAGACTTGAAATTTTTCACAGCATTACAAATACTCATTCATTTCTCTTCTTTGACTGCTAAACATGTGTCCTGCAAAAGAAATATGCTGAAGGGGAAGGAGAAAATTTCTCTCCAGTTTAATGCTGTCATCACTCCGTAGCTCAGACTCTGTTGTGCTATGAAAACACAGAGTATAAAGATTTCTGCTAACGAATATGAATTTGACTTCTGCGTGCAAGTGGTGTTGTTCTTTATAGTGTTTCTTCAGCCTGTTCTGAAGATACTATTCCAAAAATAACTTCAGGTTTAGAGTGCTTTGAACATGATAGCTTTCAGGAAAGGAGATGAGATTCAAGTTCTCCCGTTTTATAGAAGGTGAAATTGAGGTATGAGGAGCCACAGCTGGCCAATTTTTCTTTTTTTAATATTATCTGATAACAGAAAAGGGTGTACTTTTGGAAATTAAACTTGCATGCTGTTTGTGTAGGAGAAAATATGGATTTACTTGGTCTCCTGCTTAAAATAGGTTTCCCCTTTTAACTGCTTCAAATTTGTGAATTTATATTTCTGTATATATGATTGCTGTGTATAATACTTGGTACTTGTTTGGTAAAGTTTGTGTGTAGTATTTTCTGTAGTTTACTGCAGTTCTTGTTTCTGATTTTTTATAATGTATTTAGATACCTAAATAAAACTTGTGTAGCTTTACAAAGTTGCAAAATTGGTTTAAAGGAAAAGAGAGGGGGAAAATCCACCAAAACATTAGTCTGTATTAGGTGTAGTTTATAGTATTATCACTGGATCTTGACATAGGGAGGAAAGTTAACCGCAAAGACAACAAGCCACGGTGACAAAATGTGTTGCTCCTTTTTTGCAGTGGATGACTTTAATTTTCAGAAGGGAGTCTCAGTTACCTATTTCAGAATGCTTCACTTGGCCCCAGGTATTTCAGGTAGATTAACAGCCTGGTGTACCGTGCCCAGTGAGAAATCAGTGATGCGGTGGTGTTACCTTGGATGCCATAGGTACAAGGTACAAACTTCATATTCCTGTTTTTCTCTTGCCTGCATTCCATCTTCCACCTTTTGGTAAATTTTAAACACACGTTGTTGCAGCTCCAGCAAGGTTATGATTTGGTTTGCTTGCAAAAAATTAGTGCAAACCAAAGGGAACAGGTCATTATTTTAAAGATTAGAATGAAGAGTCGAGGAGTTCTTAGCTGTTCAAAGAATTTTTCTCCCGGTTTCTTTTATTAAAATATCCATGAATCAGGCACAAAGCTGGAGTGTGACATGCATTCTGTTTATCTACACATAGACCTTAAATATTTTTACCTCTCCTGTTGACTTTGTTTGCTTCTTGCCATGTGCTTCCCCATGGATGGTGATGAAGAAATCACCTGACTAATGGATAATTCTGCATCCTCAGAGCAAAGGAATGTCTGGAAATTTCTGGATATGGCCTTCCAACCACAGGCTGGTTTGGTATCCACAATATAGATGTAAGACCATGAAATTTGAATCTGAGAGTGTGTTTGGACCTGAGTCTGTATGATCCTTGCTCAGGGGATGTTGTGGCCTGAGGGTGTTGCTCCCTGTGGGATGGTGAAGGTGGCTTCACCTTACAGGGAAATTAAGGAGCAGAGGGACTCACATTTTTAGCTGGATTTGGGTAGATAAATAGTTTGATAATTTAGCTTGGCAACCAAAACCCTTGCATAAGATCTGACCCTCCAAAGGGCCTGAGTGGCTTCAGCTGGCACGTGGAACTGCAAACAGGGCGGTCAGTCTGTCTGACCCTGGGCTGGCCAGATCACTTTCTCTGGCTGTCCCCTCTCTCTCCCCCTTGCCCCTCTGGGCAGCAGCTCAACACTGGAAATCACTTTAGAAAGTAACACTCCTAGAAGGATATTTCCATTTAAGTTCATGAGATCAAATGCTGGTTTTGATTACAAAAGAGCAAACCTATTGCCCTCCACGGGGTTGTGTTGATGTAATACAGCCATAAAAGAGCACAATTTGTTTAGCCTAGCAACAACGAAGACTAAGAGGGGTCACGATTGCTCTGTGCTTGAAAAAAAGGGGGATGTAAACACCAAGAAGGGTTGAGTGGTCTCAGTTAAATGACAATATTGGCATGAGAACAAACGAATATTCAAGAGCCATAAATAAAACCAGCCCCAGATTAAGTCTTCAAGTTATCTCGGTTCTGGAAAGAACTTCCCATAGAAGTTATGGGGTTAACAAAGTTAACAGGTTTTAAGACCGAGCTAAGTAGTTTATGAACTGTATTCATTCAGCATTATATGATGAGCTTTCCTGGGATAGCAAGGGACAAGGCTCTAACCCAGAACTGAGCAAGATTTCCTGCGTTTCTATAAGCAAAACGTAGCCAATCTGGCCTGCAGTACTTCCAGTTCAGAAGATGTGTTTATGTGAGCCCCTTTAGCTGAGCACGACTGAGAATGTCCAAGCTACATTTCCCTAATAAGGTGGTGGATTTGCTTTCTTCAAAGCCTGTCATCCTACCTGGGTATAGGTGTGCTGTATTTGATGAACTGAAATAATTTGAGCTTTGCCCCTTTCTCTGGAGAGGCAGATGGGTTATCCAGATATCTCCCTTTGGCAGGGCTGCCGAGCTCTGGCTGGGGTTAGGAAGCCACTGCTCCCTGTGTGTGGCGGCAGTGACCCCCATGGTCCTCCATGTGGGGCTGGGGCACCACGTCCACATTCGTGCCCTGTTGGGGACATGGGAATAGATTACAGACAGTTTCAACTTTAAATTTCCTTGCTCTCTTGGGGGTGAAATATAATCCTTGCCCTCGCTCTAACACATCCTTTGTGGTTTAATTTAAATGGTGATTTTTACCGTGACATGTGATGCTCATCTGCTAACCCTTTCCCCAATATGTTCAATTTAAAGAAGCATCAAATCTTGGAACGCGCCTCTATCTATAGACACAGAAGCGTGCTATGAGGTAGTTTACCTACTTAGGTTGGTACCTAGGAGCTTGTAAACAAATTCATAAATTTGTCATGATGATTATAGTGTTGGCAAACACAATGGTTGATCATATTATAAATGTTTATCAACACCCGCACTCACCCACCTGCTAAGAGGTGCTACGCTTTAATGAAATTGTTTGAATATCAAGGCTGGTTGCTAAGATACAATGTTCTTGTTACCAGGGATGTGATGCTTACAGATTTCTGTTATCAAATAATGATTAGAGATGTGCTAACCTCAAGGTGCTCGGTGCAGTGGAAGGCTTACTGAGCCACAAATTAGTAAACTGTCTGCCTGAGCAGACACTTACAGAAGGAGCACATGTGCATCAAACTTACCGAGCTGACATTTTTAAGGAAGACAAGATCTGGCAGTGTAAATGTTCCTATAGATGATGAAAGACTGTCATAGGAAATGTTTACATGATCTGTTGCCTAGCACAATGTCTTCATGCCATTTTCCCTCCCGACGCAGAGCGGTGTTGAAATCACCAAGTCAAATAACTGCTTTGCTCTTGCTCGCTGAAATGTCTCTTGCCACTCACCTCTTGAAATTACACATTCACAAATTTCTGTTTCCTAAGGGCCACACAAAGATGGAAACAAAGAAGTGTAAGAAAATGGCCAGCACATGGGTCTGCTGGATAAAAGATGGCATTTTGGGAACTGTGGTGGAGCCAAGCTTGAAAGTTTTGCTGTTGTTAAAACCACAGCTAGATGTTAAAGAAGACAAACATAAAATATTGATGATGTTTTCTTTTTAATGTAGGTGCTCTGAGGGCCGTGATTTGCTAATGCACTTTGTAATAAGGTATAAATATTGTACCTCATCTTATTCTTTTACCAAATGCTTTTCAGTGTTATTAATCATCAAAGAAAATAATGAACAGCACAATATAGGTGATCAAAAGGATTTTGCTAGCCTTGCTGCAGTGCTAAGTAACCTTTAAGTGTAATTGTTGATCTCATTATTGAATTAGGGTTCAAGGTGTGTTTGCAGTCTCTTCATTAGCACGAATCTGAGTTTAAAGCCAGTTCAGCTGATAGTATCTCAATTGTAAGAGGGGTTCATGCTTGCCTGTGAGACTCAGTGTATTTTTACATCAGCAATAATTGTTTGTTTCAGTGTAAAGGGATGTTATTTTCCTGCTCCTGTAAGAATCCTTTTGTAGCTACTCACAAGACACTCCTATTGCTAGAAGTAAAAATCTGTTGGCAATTAAATCCAATTCAGTGCAGTTCTAGCAGATAAGTAGACAACTTTAAAATACATAATTGCAAAATAAAAAAAAAAATCAGTGATAACTTACTACGGTTATAATTCATGATATTAAGCTTTACCCTTTGGAAGTAAAATTCCTGCTTTATAAAATGATACAAGACTGCATCCTACAACAGGCTCTTAACATAACCCATGTTCTACCTACGCTGTGTGGGCTGTTCAGACAAATAATCGCCTTCAGCAGATGCCTTTGTCATAATGAGTGTGATAGTTTAATATTTATGGAAGAACTGCTGATTTTCAATGCCTGCTTTAAAACCCCAAGAATAATTTTTCCAGCTCCAAGGGCTGCATGGAGATGAAACGTGGTGCAGAGTGAATGGGGTGTAGAAACTGCTCAATGCCACTTCCAAGGGATGGGATGGGGTCCCCTGCAGGGAATAACCTGCACTGTGGCTCTTTTTCCTCCTGCCCTCCCAGTTTTACATAGGGAGAAGCAGTGGGGCTGGTCAAAGAGGCTGATCACTCTCAGTTAGGTAAAGTTGATGAAGTGATGCAAAGTTCCTAATTTCTGTTGCTTAAGCTGAGGTGGGAGAACCTGAAATCTGGCCTCTATGGGAATGGATTTGCACCGTGGCTTGTGTTCACCTCCTGGGACAGCTGATCCCCTTTGCCTGCTGTCCCACCTGTTCCCCTGCTGGTTTTCATTGAGCTTTGGACCTGCATTGAATTTTATGGCTCTGCTATAATGTCTCTGACATTTGTACTTTTGTTATCGCATATATTGGCTATGAAAATATAAAATGTTCTCTAAAACCAAGTCCTAAAACTTCCCTTCCTTTCACCACTAGTTATCAGCAAGCTGGGACTGTAGCTGTGGCCGCCATGGAAATGGAGATGTAGTGAAATGCCTTAAAATAACATCAAATAACAGATGCTCACCTGGCCTTTTATGAAAATACAGACACTTTATCTGCTGCAGCTGCCTGTGAAGTGGAGAAAAAAAGTCATCTTTTTTTCTGCCTTTTCTTTTTTTCCTTAGGTTTGTTGTAATGAATGATTTACATGGCATTAGATTATGTTGGGATATACTGTGTCAGGTGGCATGACCTGATATAACCCAACTTAATGCAACACATATGTTTAGATTGTATTACATGTGAAGAAAAATTCCCTGAGAAGCTGTCAGGAGCAGGTGATTCCTGCAAATGGAAAATATTTGCACAGTGATATTTTATACGAGTCAAAATTGAAAGGTGTGTAATACTTCAGCATGGATTTAGGAGCCTTAGCCTTGCTGACTTTGCTGGGACTAAAACTTTTTTATATGCCACTGTTGCCTTTGGAAATATGATTTAACAGCTGAAGTTGAGATGGAAATTTTGCAAAATCCTGCTTTCGTTAGAGCTGATGGAGTTGCAGTTGTGTAAGAGACTGCAAGTGAGATCCAAATCAATTGACTCGCAGCTAGCAATAAAGCAGGATGTAAGGAATTCACACAAGCAAGTCTGGATTATTATTTTCCTTTTAAAATATTGCGTGCTTGATCGCTTCCCCTTTTGGAAATCAACTTGATAGGAATGTGGGCCGAAGTGCAAGGTTTACATTTCACTCCGACATGACTACATCGAGGTACCCAGCTCTAAATTTGGACGCTCATATGGATTTTTTTTCTTTTCTTTTTTTTCTTTTTTTTTTTTTTATTTGGTGTCAGAAATAGGAGCCTAAATTTAGGCTGTGAAGTTCATTTAAGAGTCTAAATATAAACGTTCTGCTTTTCAAAAGTGCTGAGCACCCTGCAGCTCCCTCAGACTCCATTGAGACTTTGCCTCGGTGTAGGATGCTGCTCCCAAATGCACCCCATCCCGGGGGGGTGTGAGGCTCCTGGGTGTGTCCATTCTGCGTTTGCACAGCACAAAATGTGTGTTTGCAGTGCCTGAGACTCAAAAAGTCAGAGGAATGCCTGTGTGACCCTAATTGTGTACACATGTAGTGGCCTTCTCTGTATACATCGTGACGGGGTTTGATCGCGCCCTCGGGTGGGTGTTTGGGAGTGTGGTGTGAGCAAGGCAGGGGTTACAGCCAGACAGATGTTTCTGTGAGGACAGAGAAACAAAAGGTCTGTGGTTTGAGAAGCCAAACATCCACGCTCCCAGCTTTTTCTTGTGGGCTCTTCTGTGGGTAATCTGAGTTTAAAACCAAAGCATTATCACACTTCCCTTGTAGGGTGTTTTTTTACCTGTAGGCTGGTTGCTGTTGCATCTGTGTTGGGGATACTCCTGTTTCTACTCTGCCCAAAGCCTTTTCCATCCTATCTGGTACTCAGCATTTCATGTCATCTTGATCAGATTTTCTTCTACCTTTATCCTGTTTCAGCAGACTCATATTTTACTTTTATCCAGCTTTCCCTTAACGCCACCTTAACCATACTTTTCATAGAAAAATTACTTAATTTCTCTATGAAAAGTACTGACAGTTTAAATTTGTGTTTGCTCTGGGTACCCAGCCCTAAATTCAGGAGCAGCATTTGCAAGTGGTAAATTCTTTTATTCCTGTAGCCCTAAGCTCAGCACAAAACTCTCCCATGCTGTGTAAATGGCTGTAGAAAACCCTGGGAAGGGATATGTACTTTCTCACAAGCCATACCTTTCAACTTTTAAAAGTTAAAAATCTGTCACAAACTTGAGGTGTAAAGAAGAACAACCTGAGATATAAATAAGAACAACCTGGCCGAAGGCAAATGGGTGATCCTGGACAAGAGCTACCCCCATTTCTGCTGAATCCAAAGTTCCTACTTGGAATAGTGGTAGGATCTTTGGCAGGAATAAGCCTTGCTGTTATTCTGGGCAAGGCAATGCATTTCCTCTCCCCAGCCCTCATCAAAGAAATGCCTCAACTTTTTTGAGCTGAAGTGTCTCCAAAGCATCTGTCTCTCAAACAGATACCTGGCATAGCACTGCCAGCTCAAACAGTTAAAATTGGCTAGACAAAAAGTGACTGAAATCCGTGTCTATTAGTAAGAGGAGTTTTCAGGCAAATGATTATATGTGTTGCTGCCACTGCCAATAACGCCGATATTTATTTTTGTATTATGCACAAACCTTTAAACAGGATCATCCTCGTTACAACACATCATCAGGGGCTACTCTGCACTGAGCATATGGCAGGGCTGGAGCTTGGAGAAGTGGGTAGTAGCTGGTAAATGCTGACAGCTGAGAACAGACCATTGTCACTACGCTGAGCGTGTTTGCAGTCAGGGTGCAGAGGCAGCAGTTACCTGCTTTTGAAGGCTCCAGCTTCTCCAGAAAAGATGGGAGCAGATGTCAGGAGCCTCGGATTTGGATCCGATAAGGACTTGGATCAAAATATCAAACAAAAATATTTTAGGGAAAGTTTCTGGGAGGAAGTGAGCTATATGGGGAGCGTGGCTTGCCAGGCTTTTTAAAAATAAAACGTTCTCACTCTGTGTTTAGCTCTCCCACAGTTTGAAACACTTGCGGTGATCGAGCCTAGCAGCCCTTGTCAGTCTACAGTACATCATCCCCCTTCGGTTGGCTGGGAACATCTCTCCTGTAAGGGCAAAATAAAGCTGCTCATTTTGCACACATGCTTTTAAAACTACAGGCAAGGAATACCTAAATATAAAACAAGGGCACCTTGGACTGAATGCTTTCTGACTGGGGCTGTTATCGCCCTTTCCCCTTGCAGTCACACATCTGCTTCCCCTGCCTTTCCTTACACGCACCTGTAGCCTGATGACAATCACAGAATGGTTTGAGTTAGAGGAGACCTTAAAAATGCTCAGGTCCCAACCCCTGGCCCTGGGCAGGCACAGGGACAATGTGCCCCATGGTGTGTGTTTGTGTGTGCTGCTCAGGTTCACACCACTGTCACACCTCGCTCGCTCCGTGCTCAGGAGCGCGTTCCTCCAGTTAAATACCAAACCACAGCTCCGTATCTACAGAGGCAGCAGGAATCTGGTGCATGGGTGGATGAGAGAGGGGCCTTATGCTGCCTTCACATTACCCTTAGTCCTTTATTTGCAGGGGGATACAAGATTTGGGGGTCAGTGTGTGCTCTTAGTTTCTTCTGTGTTTTTTCTTAAGCAAATCGCCTTGGGGTAATTGTGGTAGTATGACCAGGAGAGAGATTTTGTTTTTTTTTTGGTGTCTTTTAAAAATTGCTATTCATATGATACCTCAAAATATCTATCTCTGGCTGGCTTTCTAAACTGTTCTTTTTGTTGTCACTTTGGAAAAAGTAAAATTAATGAATTAAAAATAAACTTATTAGTAACTGCCTCCAAACTGAGAAATGGGCAGATTTTTCTAGATTTTTTTTTTACTTGAAACTGCCTGGGTTGGGAAGACAGGATGCTTTTCAATGCATAGATTAAGAAAAAGGAGATTAGCAAACCTTTGTCGAAGAACCATGAGTTATGTTAATCTATGAGTCTCTTTATGGTAATTACAAACTAAATCAAACGACACAACTGTTGAAATGTGCTGTAGAATTTTTTTGCCAATTAACAATCAGAAACAGTAATGTTGATGTTCCTATGATAAGTCATAATATGTCAGCTTGCAAAAGCGTGCAAAGTAAGTTTGCTGTTTCATGGCAAGTTTTCTTTTGTTGCTTGGTAATGAATTGTAATGTAGCTGCTTCCCATTTACCGTGAAGAGGTAACCATCAGCACTCAGTGGGCTGGGGGCCTTCTCAGGGTTGAAGAGAGTGCTGTTTTGACTATAAATGTTGTGCTCAGCCTGTGAAGACATTATAGAAAGGTTTATTCACCAAAATGAAATGCAAAATCTGCCTAGCCAATGTCCCTTCATGTACCAATATATTTGAATGCCGCCTTACAAATTAAGATGCAACATGGCTCATTGAAGCAGGTGATTTCACTCTTTATAATACCATAACACCCAAATACGGAATCATCTCAACCAGCAGCCCCCATAAAATATTTTTTTTAGGGGTATGTTTTATAGGAAGAAACCAAGTTGGAGTGAGCATATTGCAGAGCATTGTTTTGTATACTAATTATCTACATCAACGGCTGCGCGGAGCGGCTCGGAGCGCTGTACCTGCTGTGCCGAACAACTCGCTCGTAGTCACGGAGTGTCTGCTTCCTGTGGGCACCTGCCCGCTCTGTGCAGAGCATCACGTTGAGCCATGTCACGTTGTGTCACATCACGGATGAGATGTGACCCGGTGTAACCTGACACAGCGCAGCGCTGGCACCGCCGCGGATCAAAACCGCGCGGTTGTGTTCGTCAAGGGCGGTGAAATGCAGGCTGGACCTGCAGGTTTGCCCCTTAGCCTGGCTCTGTGGAGGTAGTTTGGCATATCTGTCTGGGATATAAATACAGGAGTTTCCCTGCTTGTGCTTATTTATGGTGCTTGTCATTTGGGAAACAGTAATCTTCCTACTTTTTAATCTAAATTGAACAGTGGTGAGCGTGCCAATAAAACACGTCATGACAAACAAAGGAAATTCTCCCTGTATTAATAATAAAATCTTTGAGATTTATCAGTCTCTCCCTTTTTCTTCCCTTTGTGCGATGCAGTCTAAAGCAACTGCTACATTTATAGATGTCTGATAAAATTTTAATAGAAGAACCCATTACCTTTGATTCTGGAGTAAAGAGACTATATCAAAACCAGGAGTGTTGAACCTGAGCTAAATATAACTTGTTAACTTGGAGTAGCAGCCCGTGAGCTTTATAATGCTGATGGATTTACTTAACATTGTCACAAGCAGTGGAACAGTGAATTTCGTAGCAGGTGAGATGCCATTAAAAAAAAAAAAAAGGCAAAATATTTTCCAGTTACTGATTACTGGGGTGTTGATTGGACACTTTTTTGGAGGTCTTTTCCAGCCTTAAGATTCTCTGAGGAGGCTGTGTGAGACACACCATTGAGGATGGCTCCATTAACCCAAGATTTTGAGGTTTGCCTCCTTGATTCTGGGGGTCTAAACAATGTCAGAGATGGGGTTGCCCATTTATTAAAATGGATTTAAAACCCCATATTGAGATTTTTTTTCAACAGCCAAATCCAGAATTGCTTGGGGGGAAAAAATGCTGGCACCTTGTACCCCTTGGGGGCTTTTCAGGAGCTGTATGCCTTCCAGCATCCAGCTCTGACTTCTGGATGCTCTGCTCACCTGGCATTTAGTGCCTGCATAATCATCTTTTTAAGGGCAGACTTCGAATTTTATGGAAATGTTGAAATAAATTTTCACTTTTAAAATTTTATTTTATATACTTAGTGGTATTTTGGGCAATATTTTTTTCTTAACACTTAAATCTTTAGCAGAATTTTTTAACACTTCTGACACATTACTAAATGAAAATTGATGATTTTAAATACACACACATATATATATATGCATGCATATATATAAATGTGTGCCATAAAGTATGACTTTTTCTGTATCATTTAGAGAAGAATAACTTTTTCCATGGGAGGAGGAGCTGCAGTTCAGGACTGTTTTTAGCTGTGTAATTACTGCTGATTGCTGATTAGCAGGTAGAAAAGAGCATTTTTAGGACTAGGAACTTGCACGGTCCCATTTCTCCTATAGGGTGTGAGATAAAAAAAACCCCAAAGTATACTACTTGCTATGATTTTTTTTTTTCTATTGGACTTGAAATGTGCTATTTTCTCAGTGTTTCATTAGCAAAAAATCCAGATATTCCTCTGACAGGATGGAGTTTAAAGACGGGGTGAAAACATGAAGTCAAATGAGGGTCTTATCTGAATCCCTATCTCAGATGGGAGGGTTTATTACTGAGCTAATAATGTTGTAACTAAAGTTGCACGATGCAGCAGGCTTCAGACAGAAGCTGATGACCTCTATTATGACACATCCACTTTAGAACCAGATGAAATGTAGTAAAACGTATTTAAAAATATTTCAGAAACATATGTAGCTACCAGAATCTGAAGTCCTAAATGCATATAGCCTCTATTTCTTCACCAAAAGATGAAGCTGGTAAATACAGTAACATCCTTTCTCTCCTCGAGCTGAGCTGAATTTAAACTGTGAGCTTCATTTCCACAATTCAGTGTCCAATATGCAATCTGATCACACCTCCACTTTTGTGAGTTGTAGCCATGGCCTTAAATTAAATTACAAACCCTACATTGGACTGACATAAATCTGATTTTGGGCTGAACTTGAAGTGTTTGAAATACCAAATCACTACTCCCTGATCCCTAATGAGAAGTAATCAAAGAATTTAACCAGCAGTACAAACACTTACACATCACTACAGATGTAGCCAAATTGACTCAAAGTACTCTTTTTCTCTATGAAAAAATTGTGTGCAAATATACCTTACTGACACAGGCTCTTCCAGCAGAATCACTAAAGAGGAGGGAAAAAAAAACTGTTCTGCTTTATTTCTCAAAAAAGAATCCTTGTATTTTTTTTCTCCTTCCCTTCTAGAAATCTGTTTTTCACTGTTCTTCTTTGTGCCATATGAATAATAAAATGGAATAAGAAATTACCTAACCTGCCTGGATGTGACATGGACAGTTGATAACCTGGACATGATTTGGACACACATAAATTGGTTTGGGTGCCTTTCTCCTGTCTCTTTCCTAAAAAATAAACCCCTGGCTTGGCATCTCAGTTCTCCAAACAATCCTGATTTATTTGACTGTCAAATTTCCTCATTGTCTCCTTGCATTTTCCACGGCAGTTAAAAATCTCAATGCATCGGGGCGATTATGATATTATACAGCCATGCTTGTGATGGTACTGACACGGAGTAAAAAGAGAACTAAAAATCAATAGAGTTTGTATCCTTCTGAGGAGAAGCAGCACTAAAGCTGGCCCTGGTGGAAATGTGAAAAGGTACATCCTGAATTTTAGCCTTCAAGTGATGCAAAGCAAGGGAAGTTGTCTTTTCTAATGAATTGAAGCCCTTGCCTTCTGACCCTCTGAAGTTTTTTTTTTTTTCTTTTCTTTGTTTTTTTCCCCTCCTCTCTGCCTTTTTGGGGGGGTGTAGATGTGAGTAAGAAAACAGTTGTTATTAATGTTACTATAGGCAATTTATTATTATGAATTTTTTTAAATTCCTGAGCAAAGGGCAGATCATGCCAGCTGCTCTGGTAACTGTAGAGTGGGATTTAGGATACTTAAATGAGGCAACCAGACTTTAAGTCATTCTATGACTGCTGGAGAAGTAATTTTACACCTGATATTTAAGATAATCTGTCTACATCATGCATGTCATCTTTCTCCAGTGTGTGTTTTACTGCCTAGGAAAGCTCATGTTCCTGCCTGGGTAAAGTGCTGTGAGTTATGTTTTGTCTGATACAGCTTTTTAGAATGCACAGTTATTGTGTGAGGGGAAAGGGATGGTGGGTGACACGAGCAGCACTGCTGCTGCTGGCTGATGCTCTTAAGGTCTCCTGTAATAAATTGTGCTGGTAAAGCTGCACCTGCTGCCAAAAAACAGGCAGGGTTTGCCATGCAAGCCCAGTAAATGATCCCAGGAAGGAATTCTTCCCTGGCAGGATGGTGAAGCCCTGGAGAAGCTGTTGGTTCTCCATCCCTGGAAATGTTCAAGGCTAGGTTGGACAGGGCTTGGAGCAATCTGCTGTGGTGGAAGGTGTCCCTGCCCATCACAAGGGATGGAATCGAGGGAACATTAAGGTTCCTTCCACCCAAACCATTCTGTGATCCTGTTTGTAAGCATTCCAAGAATGCAATATGCATCTCAGGGAGCTTCTAATAACTTCTGAAGTAAAGATGATGGTGATGATTATTTTATATTATTTTCCATGTAAGGACATAGACTGCCATCTACTAAAACATCCATAAAGAACCAGATCAGTGTGTGAAAGATGTTAAATGTTGACTTGGTGTCTGGCTCCAGTGTCTTCCACAAATGAGCAATACTCAGACCATCATTTTAGCAAGGAGATTTATTTTTGTTTCTGCTATTAAGTAGAAAGTTGCATTGGCCAGCATTGAATTTAAGAATTTACATTATAAATCAGGAATTTTATATATTCTTTGAAGGAAAGATGAAGCTGACACACCTTAACAGTTGTTTTATATGTATAAACTATATATATAAATATATAATATATATATATATATTTATATATATATTATAGATGCAAACATATATAAATATATGTATATTTATATTTTATATATATATATATATATAATATATATATTTTTGAAATTTTTTTTCTCTTTGGCTAGTTGACTGCAAGCTGGTAGAGAATCACTCTGGAATTATAGATTCTGTGATTCATGAGTTAAATTTACAGACTCAAGCCCAGTGAATCACAGGTTCTCCATGTGCACGTATCTTTCCTTATGCACTTGCAAAATCTGAAGTCATGAGGCTCCAAAGGAAAAGTTCAGAGATATAAAGTTTCTGTTCCTTCTTTCTGAGTGTCCTGGATGCTGCCATCCAACTTCCCTTGAAACATGGTCTTGTATTTTGAGGTGGCTGCTTTGTAATGACCCTGTTTTTGCAGAGGTCAGGCATGTGACTTGCAGGATGTCCACGAGGGAGAGGAGATGTGCAGAGCTCTCTCAGCTGTGCTGGGGGAGCTCTGGAAATATGTTCCCTGCTAAGGTGTCAGACCCCAGGACAGGGCATCCTTTCAGCATCATCTTTCTGAGTGAGGACTTCTCACGCAGGTCCTTGAGATAAATAGATGTCCAAAAATATGGGTAAAGCCAGGTGGAATTTTTGGGATTTCATAGGTTTTGGCTGTAGAAAAAACACTTGATCTTAAGTGTCCATCTGGGATTTACCCCTTGAAACCCAAAACCTGGATCTAGGTTCTACATCCTGCTGCCACTTAACCTTTGGACAGACCTTGAACGCCTTAGATACAACGTGTGTGTTGATAAACTCCAAGTGCTTCTGAGAACTCCAGAATTGCTCAAGCACTGCAGGCAACACCAAGCAGAGCTTCCCCTGCCTCCCTCCATCGTGTCAGCCTGGCTGGACTTCTCGTAAACCATGAGCAGGGTGGAGGGAAGCAGATGGAGGAGTGGAGGGAGGTTCAACCCTTCTGAAGCCCTTCCCTGTCTGCTCCTTGGGGAAGGACGTGCCTGTGAACACGTAGGTTTGGAAAACCTTGTGAGACCACACCTTCCACAAAGAAGGAAAAACTATTTCTGCCCCAAATGATGCTTTATTTGAGTATTTGTAGCAACCCCAATATTTGTAGGGTGTTTAGTGCATGTTGAACAGGGACAGCAGCATTTGAGGCACCAACTCCTGTCTCTCCATTGGGAAGCAGCTGTTATTATCCTTTATAAAGCTAAGTGTCTGATGTATTTGCAGACAGAATTTGTGAAGGCATTAAAGTGAGATCTGTCTGATGTCAGCTTTCACAATTGCAGCCCTTGGTGTCGTCTGACCTCCTGAAGACCCAGCTTTTTCCACACATTTCCTCTTACTTACAGTAGCTGACACTTAGGTGGGGATGGAGACCTAGGGAAAGGAAATGGAGGTTACATTGACCAAAAAAGTCATAAGAAATTCGGCTCCTCAAGTTTAAGCTTTTCCTGGTGATTTTTTTTTTTCCCCTTCACAACTCTTCCTTTGTTAAGATGAAGTGAGAAAACTTAAAATGACAAGAAAATTAGGGAATTGCAGGAATATGAGACAGTCAAGTTCATGCCACCTTCTTTCTTTTGATTCTAGTGGAAGTATAAGCTCACCTGAATGTTGAATAAGTTTGGTAGCTCTAGACAAATCTCCTTTGCAGAGCAATCCCACAACATCACAAAGTGCTTGGATATCGCCAATTGTTAGTGAAAAGTGAAGGAATGAAGAGAATTTTTGTAGACCCTAATGAGAATAAAAAATAGGGAACTTTTTGCTGTTATATTCTGCTCTAGGCACACATGGGGAGTTTTTTATCTTTAGTGTTCAAGGTAAGCTTCTTGATTAACAGGGAAACTCAATTTAGGAGAGCTGGGGGGAGGAAGAGAAGAGATGAAAATGAGGAAGTTCTTAGTACAGTACCAGAGGGGGAAAAAAAAGTATTAACGATAATTGAAACTCACCTCCACGAGGGCAATGAATCATCAGAAACAGCCTGTGGAAAACAAGGTTGTGCAACCTTGACCAGTGTGTGTCACTGAGTGGTGGAATTTTTAGAAAAGCAGCAGTTTGGGCTCATCGCTGTGGTTCGTGATTGCACACACCTGTTCGGCTCGGAGGTTTTGCAACCAAATTAAAGTAAAAAAGGAAGCTGAACTTGCTGCTTCTCCTGAGCAGTGCAAAAAAGCAGAAAACCACAGCTGTTCTAGCTGTTAACAGATATCAGCAGAGCACCTCCTGTTACATAATTGAGGATAACGTTTTTGAAGCATATGGGCTGAAGGTATTGTAAACTCATTAAAGCTTGAGGTGGGAAACATTCTAGCACATTTCTAGGTTTGGTATCTTTAACAAATGTTTACAATTAGAGCTCCTATAGGCAATTTATTAAATAATAAATGAAGGGAAGGCTTGAGGAAGAAGCAGAGAGTCAGGAATTTCTGTGCAGTGACACGTGAGTTGCAAGTGTAATTGTGCAAGATTGCTGCCCATTGATGTGATAACTGGTCACTTAGGGTGGCTTGAGATGCAAGATGCAGTTTTGCTGTCTGCTATGTAATCTGAGAGAAATACAGTTTTCAGACACTTTGAAGTTACTGGAGTTACTTCCTGCTGCTTGCCAACTTAGAGCACCTGATTAAGAAAAGCCATGGAAAATTAGATGATTACTTAGTGGATCTTGACAACCTCTATGGTTCTGTGGATCTGCTCCTTAAGAGAAAGAAGGACAGAGGTGGTTCTTGCTGTAATTGCACTTTCACTAACAGTGCATGTTTTTGGCCCATTTCTGGAAGCCCCTTCTTCAAGAAAAATTAAGTAACGTGACCACACTTGGAGGCTTAACACATGGGCTTTAGTGGGTATGGGTGGTGAAGGGCTGGAGCAGCAACAGATTTTGGGGATGCAGCTGCTGGGAATGGGGTTTGTGATGTTCTCCAGCCATTCTTATTGGTTCAAGAGGCTCCACTAATAGTGGGATGAGGATCTCTGGCTGTGGGTCAAAATCAAGTTGTGTCAGTGAATGAATCTGGGCAGTGCAGCAGCCTAAAGATTGGGAAATACTCAGTCCATGAATTTTCTTACCAGTGAAGCTCTACCAGCTAAAGCCAAAGAACATGACCTTGGTTTCTGCAGGAGTGATGAAGTTTTCCAGGCCGTAGCAACTTTTGGTATCATTTTTATTGCCCTAATGCACAGTCATAAGTGATTCAACTTTTATGGGGAAGTAGATACATCCTGCAGTTTTCAGGGAATGTTGTCTCTTCAGATGAGGCTGAAGGCCAAGTTTCATCTCTGTCCTCACACATCTAGGGTGGTGCTACAGGGCCTTGGTACCACGTGGAGCAGAGAAGAAATGTGTTTAAGTCAACAGAGTGTCCTGTGATGGGTTAATGCAAATCCAAGTCTGTTACTCTGTGCCCTACTCTCCTCCCATGACACCACACAGTGCTGGGAATCCATTGTCCCGGTTTGCTTTCAGTGGCAGAGGAAATTTAGTTTGTTTCATCTGTATTTCATTTGGTTGGCATCAAAGTGACAAGAGGGCCATTGGCTGGCACAATGCTCGTTGTGTAGAAAACGTGCTCTTGATGATTTATTATTAAGGACCAAGATTTTCTTTTGTGACTAAGGCTTGGCTCAAGGCTTGTCATGTTGTTGGCTGGCTGGCATTTTCCCACCACATGAGAAGTGAGGTTATTCTAAAATTCACTATCAGGGCTATTTATCTTAAATAAAACACACGCTTCTCAATGAACAGCATGATGATTTTGAAGCTATAGCTCCAAAAATTATAATTTAAACAGCAGGCATAATAAAAAAAAAAGAGAAAAGTCTAGGATCTGACATCCTCCCATAACTGATGCAAATATTGCTGGAATTTCATTCTTGTTGTTCTGAGGAATGTCAGAACAGCACCTGAGGTGCAGCCTGGCTGCTTCCACAGGTGATCCAGAGGGAGTGGATGTTTTCTGTTACATATGGACTATGAAAAACTCTGCTGTATTTACCCAATAGCACATGGAAACTGGAGACCTACTTTTCATCTCTCTGGGTTTTTGCCAAGTCCTTAATGTGATTAACAATTTTATTTTTTTTTAATGCAATCAGATGCTCTTTAGAAACACAAATGTGTTTGAAGGCTCTCCATACTGGAGAACTTATGTGAAGATATCTATTTATTTCTCCCTTTTTTTCCTCCCCCTACTTTGCTCAGAGTTAAGATTTTAAAATTATGCATTGCATCTTGCTCTTCAAACTATTTGGGAAGTATCGTGTTCTGAAGAAAGAAATGGGACGTTATTGGCTTGGTTAGGGACTTACTAATCATTCAACTTGCCTACTTTGAGGAAATACTCATTTCAGTTCTAAATGCACCAAATATTTGAACTGGGTTCAAGCTATTCATCAGGGTTTTTTCTCTGCAGGAATTTCAGATCTCTAACTTCAGTGCAATTAGAGGTTAACCTGATCCTTTTGTTTTAATACCAATCTAAAGCAACACAGCACAGCTCTTTGCAAAGCCAGTAGAAAAAACACAATGCAAATAATATTCTGATTGCTTTGGTAAATCTCTGGTATTTAAAACAATTGAGTATATCAAGTTCATATGTGGCATTAATTACACTGCACCATTATGGATCAAGAACAGCTGAAAAGGAAGGACTTGGTGGGGTGATAGATAACCTATGGAATATTTGTGAAAATTTGGCTTCCTGTGCCTGGAGATGTGCACATCATCTGAGCTCTGGTTTGATCAAAGTTGCACAAACACATTTCTTGGGGAAGCTGCTTATATATAGTTGATCTCATTGGTCATGCCCTTTAGAACCATATTCCCCAGTTTGTCTTGTTCCCAAATTCTAGGTGGTGTAGGAGTTGTGTTTTATTTCAGCTTGTGTTGTGTTGTTGGTGGGGGTTGTTAAACATTTTTTGTTTTGTTTGTTCAGCTTGATGTGCAGTGCTTTAATCTAGGTGTCTCCCTTACACGCTATATTCCCATCAGCATGGGTAACCCTGGGACACAAATTTATTCTGGAAGAGAGTAATAAAAATGAATGTTGTCAGTGTCTGTGGAAAATGAGCACTGGATCTCCAGCTAATCAGGTTATTTCAGGCTAGTTAAGCATATTTCTGATTCCAAATTTGTTTGTATTTGTTAATGTATTTCAGTCTAAGATGCTCTGTGTGATGCTTTCATGATGTTAGAGAGATTTGGAATGGGATATTTGACTTGTTCTGCAAAGAATGCATCTGTTCACTAAATCAAATTAGAAAATGCTTAATCTGTAATTTTTACTATACCAAGACATCAAGGATAGGAGAGGGTTTTACTGGCAATGGAAAAACTATTAAAATTTCTAGCCTTATGCAAATATGTAGAATAACTCTACATGGCGTTTTTTATTAGTGAAATGGTCCTCCCTTCATTAAAACACTTTACTAGAAAGGCAGAGGGCAAAATTGGCCAGGCATTTTAATTATCCCAAGTTTTCCGTGCAAGCTCTCATCTTGTGGTGTGGGTGTTTTCTTTAATAACCTCCCAAATACCTGTAAGGTTTGAAAGTGGTAAAACTCCCTGTAGGGTTACAGAAACCCATTCCAGCCTCACCTTTGGAAGTGAAAGGTCAGTGCAAAAACATTGACTTTTCATGCATGCCGTAACTGAGGCTTTTGCCTCCTTGTTTCTGTTTCTTGCTTTGGAAACAACTCATCCACTTGCACCTCCCATACTTCCAGAACATTCCTGCTTAAGTGAGTGACACTCAGGTAAAATACTTATTATTACAGATTACCCCAGTGAGCCATAGTCACAACAGATTGAAACTGTGCATGTCACCAGCAAAAGCCAAGGGCAGAGAGGAATTAATCCTTTTGGAAAATTAAATTGCAAATATCAGATATCCACAATAAAGAAAAGCCTAGCCCTTATTTTTCAGCTATATTTTTTTTTCAAGGCTATGAAAAGGAGCAACTGTGTTTGTTTTCTTGAAGAATACTTCAAACCCTTTGTTGAAAGATACTCCTTAATAGTGAAATACTGGCAATTCCTGAAAATCTGGGGCTGTGGGAGAGCTGCTGCCCATTATTTGGCTAATCTGGGCACACTGTCACACTGTTCTTTTAATAGGTGTGTTTGTGAAACCAGAACCAGGCTTGCGTGATCGCTGGTGATGATATCTGATACCCAGTTTCACAGCAAACTGTGGCAGCGAGGGACTGAAACAATTTTTTCCCAAGTGATACTGAGATTCTCACGAATCATCCTTTTGTCTGTCCCCAAAACGTGGGTGCCACTGCCTGGGTGCCGAACACTGCTGCGACTGTGTAGTCTCTGTTTCTCCACGAGAAGACAGAAACCATCTGGTCTGAAACACAGCCCCCTTTGAAAATACATATCCCATTATGTTAGCTCTGAAACAGCCTGAGCAGCTCTGCCTCTGAGGAGGAGATGGTGTCTTGACATGTAGAAAACTTTTTTTTTTTAAATCTTTTTATTTTTTTTCTCTTTTACTGGGGGTTTGGGGAGAAATGCCAAGAATATTCTTAATTGTTTTGATTTTTATCCTGAATCCAAGAATATTCTTAATTGTTATGATTTTTATCCTGAACCTCTCTTGCCAGTGAAATTGTTCCCACAGAGACCATGCTTGCAGGGTGACTTATTCCCTACTTTTGCAGGGGGAAGGTCCATGGACACCAGTGTGATGCTGCAGCAAACCAGGTGCTCTCTGGCTGGAAATGTTCTCTTCTGATTTACAGCAGCGAGTACAGAATTAGATTTACTTTGCTCCCCCTGCCTCTATTTTCCCTGACTGGTATTGATAGGACTAGGAAGTTACACTGGTTCAAAAAAAAAAAACCAAAATAAAAACCCCCTAATGTGCTACGACTCCCTCTTTAGCAAGACACAGACACAAATGGCCGTGCAAAGGTTGCTAGATGCAAATTTAGTGTTATAATTAGGTCTCCACTATTGTTTTCCACTTTTTAAAAAGCCTAGGGTTTATTTTTTTACACTTATTTGCCTTTTGGCTCTGAAGGTGCAGGCTTTGCTTCGCTTCTCCAACAGGCCTTCTGATAACAACAGATTTGTGAGTTTGGTTTGATAAATCAGTGGTTGCTTGGGAAGCTGATGTTCTCAGATGTGCAGAGCTTAAAAAACAAAAAAACAAAAAAACCCTCACAAACCCATCAAGAATAACTCAAACCCCTCATTTTGAGCCCTTCATTTGGTTGGGACAGGCAGCACTCGTGGCTCTTCCCTCTGAGGATGTGAAGTGCAGGCAGCCAGGAACGTATACGAGGTAACCATTACGTTTAAATCAACACAAGAACATGCCAGGAATGTTGCTGATGCTTTAAGAATGCACCTAATTAATTTAAAACTACTTCTGTGGGTATTATTCTCTAACCTAACCCCGAAAGCAATTGCCATTTCCTTTTTAACAGAGGTAAAGCAAAGCAGGGCTGCTCTGTTTAGGTGGGAGAGCTGCCTGATTTTCAGGGCAGGTAAGGCAGATTAATAACAGGCCACTCATAAGAAGGTTTCAGATCTCACTGTCAGAGGGTAATAATTAATGATCAAATGTTAATGGAGATGCTGGGCTGTTGATGCCATTAATTCAGCTCAGTGGAGCCAGTCCTGCCCAGGACCTGCCACAGCTGTCACTGCATTTGCTTAATTATTCCAGGGCCTTCAGGCTCTTTTTCCCTTTCTCCTGCTAACTGCAGGACAGTATGTTTCCACTGAAGCAGAATTATGAAGAACGCCCCGATTCCCAGGCACTGCCTGCCCGGCTCCACTCTCAGACCTACAGGCAACAGAGATGACCACAAAGTTAAACAAACAACCTCTCTCTGCCTCTCCACAAAGTCACTTTTTCTTTTTTTTTATTATTTTTTTTTTTTCCCCAGAAAGAAGTGGGATGATTAAAAGGCTTAGGGCTGGGGGTGCCTCAGCATCATGACCTGGGTCTATCTTTGGTGTTGTGGATGCTTTGCTGGCCTGGGGGTTTGGGAGTGCTGGTCCATACTGGGAGCTCATTTATGGATTTCTTCCAGCTTAGACCAGCTAGTAAATTCATAATTCCTTTCCAGTTTAGAATTCCTACCTGCTGATATGTGGGGGCCTGGATATATGTTGTATTGTAAGACCTGTGTGGGTCTGAGTTGCTCCAAACGAGCTGCAGCTGCAGGGTCCTTAGTTGGGCAGCAGCTGTAGCTCGTGAAGGTAACTGAGATATATAGGGGTGGGTTGAGAGCCCAAGAGGAGCCCCTGAGAAGACAGGAAGGAGTGTGTGGCAGAGAATGGAGAACAGCCCCAGCAGAGATTGGAGCAGAACAACACTGCAGCGAAGATTACAACACTGGTAGGCATCTGAGATATTCCCAAACAGTGTTATAATGAAGCATCAACCAGCTCTTCGTTGAATGTGAATGTTAAAGAGGGCAAGAGTGACTAAATTCCAGTGAAGTCCCAAAATCTGGAGAGCGATAATCCTTAGAGCAGGATCTCGGACTAGGGGTGAAAATTTGCTTAAAAGGATGTTGTTGTCAGATTGAGGATAGAGAAAGGGGAGGTTTCAGTGTTTAATGCCATACACTCCTGTTAAAACTCAAGAATTATCCTTATCAGTCTTGCAAGAAATTTTTCAAACTTTCTTTTTAGTGTCTTGCCTCTTTTTCTGATGTAAAACTTCCAGATATTTCTCCATATTCATCTTAAAGGATATGGTACTTATTTTAATTGCCCTACCTCTACTATCTATCTAAAAAAAAACAAAACCCAAAAACCAAAACAAAAAAACCACAAACCCCACCAAAAAAAAAAAAAAAAAGGCAGAAAGGTTTTTTTTACATTTCTAGTTCTGAGGAGTGCTGCATTTTAAAACCAGTCCAGTGTGTCTTGAGCTGCAAGGCTGGAATGCTTCTTGACTCGCTTCCAACCTGAAGTGCTTAAAAAAATGTGAAGCACTACAACAATTTTAAATCACTCTATACACTGCACATGGTGATTTAAAATAATTGAAGCTCTTCAAATTTTTATATGCCCTTGAATTTGGAAGTGATCAAGGTTCTGAGCATGTGCAATACACAATGATTTAAAATTATTAGAGCTCTTCAAATTTATCATAAGTGTTTCAGCTTGAAAGTGATAGGGAATCTGGACTTCAGCAGTGTAAAGTGATTTAAAATTATCAGAGCACTACAGATGTTTTATAGGTGCTTTAATTTGGAACTGATCTCAGTTCTGGGCTATACCAATGTATAGCATATTACTTTTAAAGTCACTGAAGCAGTTTCATATTTTTCCAAATTGGTTTTCTTAAAGTCAAACATCTTTGATAATTTTAAAATACACTCTGTTGCAAGTGGCACTCTTTTAGCGGAATATTTTACACTCTGTAATGGTGGCAGAAGTGATTGCAGTTGGGCTGCAATTTGCCTCTGTGACTTTTTAAAAGGGATCAAACGTTCACACACGGATGTTTTGTGGCTTTACCTTCCCAACACATTTGCTGTGGAAGTGATGTAAACCTGGCACTGGAGATCCACACAGAACTCGTGCCCACAACCCAGAGAACACAGGTTCTGTCCATGTGTGCGTAAATTAGGTGACAGCAAGTGCAAATGGGTTTTTAACAGTGTAAATACCCAGTTTGGGGGTGTAAATACACACCTGCTGCAGATTTCACCTGGATGATTCTGACGTGTGTCTTGGTGGTTTCTTCTTGGATGTCTTAGGAGGCTTAAAAAAAGATGATAAAATAGTCTGGAATCTGAAATATGGAAAAAGGACTTTTTAGAAGATTTGTTGCTGAATTCATAGAATCATAAAAGCAAAGAATGGTTTGGGTTGGAAGGAACCTTGAATATCTGTTCCACGCACCCTGTCAAAGACATAGACACCTCCCACTAGATTTGATTGCTCCAAGCACCATCCAACCTGGCCTTGGACATTTCCAGGGATGGGGCAGCCACAGCTCCTTTGGGCTGAAATTCAGTTGAGATCAAGGGGTGTGGACTACGCTATTACCTACAAGCTTAGATAATTAATAACTTAGATAAACCTACTCTTTCCAAATAAGAATGTTTTGCAAGTTATACTTACAATAATGTTTGAAGCCATAAGTGTGTGATCTGATTATTTAGAAGAATTGTTTGCTGATGAGGTCTTTGTGTAATGCTTTTGTATAATTTATAGCCGTATTTACACTGGAGTTGGGTCTTTGGTGCTAGGATGAAGATGGGCAAAGGCTCCACGACAGCCCCCTTTTCCTTTGGGATAGCTCTTGGCAGCATTTCTGGAGATGTTTTTGTTGTGAGAGCTAAAGAGGAGCCTTGTTTGCTGAAGATGAAATAGATTTTTCTGGAAACTCGAGGTTGCTGGGTCTGGGTCAGGGACTAACACAGTCAGTGATCACTGTCACTTCAGCATGGCCAATGTTCACTGAGTGGTCATTGTCCTCCTTCTCAAATATTCCCTAATTTTCACCTGAGGCTACAGTCACAGAAGGAAAATCTATTTTCCTTTTCCCGTTGACTTCCTATTCTTGGCAAATATTTTAGTTTTGATTCAAGGGGAAGGAAAAAAAAAAGTCAAGTAAATGAAAATTAACTCACACGCAGAAAAGAACAACCTCCATTTGAATTAAAAATTTCTAACACAGAGGAGTCATTTGACCTGTGCTCTAGTTCTCTGACTCTCCAAGTCATTGTGAGAGTAGAAATTTAACAGGATTAGGAATAAAAGATTCTAATAATAGCAAGTATTTTACATTTAGGATTATGATGGAAGATACCATCATTAACCTTAGCCCTAGGACTTGTTCTAACACCATTAACATCCTGACCTAGAGCTTAACACCATCCTATTTTCCTGGGTTGGTGAAATACTTGGCTTTGTCTTAAATTTTCTTTTTTTTTTCCTTATTACAAAAAGCAAGTGGAACAGTTTGTGTTTGTTTAATGTTTTATGGTCTTTCTCTTTTGATGTTTCTCCTTTGGGATAAGAAGCTTATGATGAGAGGGGGGAACAGTAGCCATCGTTTGCAGGTTTAGGAGAGGGATATTTAAATGCAGGAGGTTTAGTTGGGTGGCCTATTTCTGCTGCAGATCAATGATGTCGAGGGCTTGACTGCCCTTTGTACTTGGAAAATCTCTTGCTGGATGTGTGAAGTCAGGAGCACAAAGCCATACATGGGCAGCAAAGCCACTTGCTTTATATTTAAAATATCCTCTGTGATTTTTGTCTCCAAAGGGGCTGATTTGGGGTTGACAAGATATGGGTTTTGGAGCTAAGGCAGTGTTTTGAGTGGGGTTGACAAGATATGGGTTTTGGAGCTAAGGCAGTGTTTTGAGTGGGGTTGACAAGATATGGGTTTTGGAGCTAAGGCAGTGTTTTGAGTGGCGTATGCTTCAATTCTGTTTTTTGTCTAATTTTTTGGGGGGAAAAGCTGAACCCAGAATCAGAGTCCATCTGCTTTGGTGTTAGAGCCTCTTCTTTTAAGGGGTAGGGAAGTTGAGGAGGGGGATGTGTGGATGAGGGGTCTGTGAGAGGGGGAGTGAGGAAGCCATAGCTGGGTAAAGCAGTGCATTCAACACTTATTTCTACAGATTTTCTCATGTATCATTTCTTATAAAAACATATTTAACATCAGTTCTGTCATATGGTACCACAAGGTAAAGCAAAGAGTTTAAGAGAAGGTTGTGTAATTTATGCTCTGTCAATGTTTCAGCATTTCAAACCAGCAAATTTAAGAGCTTTATTCACAGCATTCAAGAATATTTAAGTATTATATTTAAGTATTTAAATATTCTGATATCAAGAATATTTAAGGCGTGATGACCCTTTTGTGCTTTACTGGGTTTGCCATACCAGGGTTTATGTGTCTTTCTGGCAGAAGGTGTTAGGGCTTCTTGGATGGCACCAAATGCCAAGGTTTTATTCCCAGCTGAAATGTGGTGTGACAGAGCAGCGCAGGGTCTTTTCTTCCTCACCTCTGGCAAGCAGTGACTCAGAGATAAAATTCCCTCTTGCAAGTTAAATCCATCACCCCAACACACTCAGTTTTGTCCCATGTTACTGTCATGGGCCAGACTCACAACTGCTTGGTGCAATCCAACTCAACTCATGTTTGCAGCAGAATGGGTTCATCCAAGAACCTGGCTCTGCACAGCATCCTTTTGTTGATCTCTAGGAACTGCTAGAAATATTTTTGTTAACCTCAAGATTACTGGCCAAAAACTTTGGGCTTTTTTTGTGTTGTTGGTGTTGACCCACTTCTCCCCACCTTGTGAGTACAGTGATGATGGGCAGTGGAGCAGAATAATTACTCTTCAGGCATATAACGCTGTGAATAATTTGTACTCTAAACTAGATCCTGCATAAGGAGGATATAAAAGGAATTTTAATACACAAATCATCTTTAATGGATATTGTCAAAAAATAGTGAGAACTCAACTCCTCCCCCATATTCCTATTCCATTTACAAAGTGTATGAGAAATTACAGTCTTAATAAACACAGAAAAGTGACAAATTGTTGCAGCATGAAGTGAACGATGATATATGGATACCACAAATCCTTAATTAGGTAGGTTTTATTTAAAGTTGACATAAATTACATTTTTCTAATTAATTTTTTTTACCTGTTCAAAGAACTTGATCTCTTTTGCAGTTGAAAGGACATGTTACTTGGCCATTAGTTTTTTTTTTTTTTTAACAAAAATAGAGTCCTAAAATAATACGAGGTACATTATTTTTTATATGCAGTGGTAACAGACTTGCACTTTTAATTTGACTGTGTTAAATGTTATGGAAGAAGCAGGTCACATGAGGGTGAACTGTCTTTATTGTTATCCTAATATGTTTAAAGGGAGACATTCAAGCCATACTAATTTGTGTGATAATAACACCCTCATCTGGGCGGTCCCAAGCCGAAGAAATCACTTCATCTCATTCAGCCTTTTGCTGAGTTATATTACATGTATTACCATGCATTAGCAGGCTATGTAAATTTGCTGTCCTCTGAATGACAGTTTATTATGGCGGTGCCTCATAGGTAGAGCAGTGCAGGCATCTTAAAGCAGGTTTTCCTCTTCAAAATATGCATATTTTTTGAATTTGAAAACCGAAAAGTAATTATTGGAAAATGGCAATTCTTCCAGTTGTGGGGGAAAGCTGTCAGTTGTTATTAAGAGGGCTCCAAAGGTCTGTGACAATTGGTTTTGTTTTCCAAACTGAGCTCTGTTTTGAGCTGGTCTCAGTTGTGTGTGGAGGTTTTGCTTCCCTGAGAGAAGAGAATTGGGAAAGTGAGGAAATTCTGTCACTGGAGCCATTTTGGCCCAGTCTCTGCATGATGAATGTGTATTTTCTCATGCAGCAGCTCCATTCTTGCAAGAGTGGGCTCATGGTGAGGTCAAACCACTGAAGTTTCCTTGAAAATTCCAATTGAGAGAGGCTTTTGCCTGTGGGGTAAAAATGGTGCAGTGCCATGGGCAGCATGTTGATTCTTCTGCTTGGATGACTGGAGAGGATATCTGCCCAGAAATACCTGTAATCCAGTTAATTGTGGCATCCCTGGGAATCTTCTGCAGCAGTTGTATTTCTGACAAAGCCTCTCCACCTGGCACAGCAGGGCTTGCTCATAAACTGGGTTATTATCAGATGAAGACCGCCTATTTAACTTGGCTTGTGATATTCTTTTTTGCCCCCTTAATTTCATTCTTTTTGTAAGTGAAAATTTCAAAGGCTGCTGGGCGTTGTATTTCCATGAAAAACTCCAAATCTATTCTGTAAGTTAACCTATTAAAAGGAAACAAAATAATTTAAAAAACGTAAAACACCAACCTACAACCCCCAAAAAATCCCAACAAAACCCCTAAACTCCTTCACACATTGTAAGCATAACATTTAGCTTCAAAAAATGCCTATTAAATTGTGTTTTTGTGGAACCTAAGTAAATTTGATGACAGTTTTATAAAAATTGCTGCTATGTATTGCTATTTTAAGATTCTTCCAGAGGCTGATTATATCATAGTCTAGGTTAAAGAGATATTGAATACATGCTTAAAAGTTGGCAAAATATTGAATTCACAGGTTAAAGTACTTAGGTCGTGCATGAAAAAAATCTCAAAGGTATCTTAGAAAATTGCAAACACTTTTTTATTTGAACAAACTAAACATACTGTCCTAGGGAAGGTGTAGTGCCTGAAAACTGTATTTATATATAGAAAATTATAAACTCAAGTAAAAAACCAGTAACCATTGGATGAATTTCCTAGGGGTTGTTATGATCTGGTTTGTGGGAAGCATATCTAGTTTTTGTTGAATTGTTTTTAGGGTCAGGATTTTTTTAAAATAATGAAACAAAATTTGGCGTCTCTCTAGTGTCTGGCCCAAGTGTGTAAGTGCAGAGGAAGCAGAGGACAAGGCAGTCGTGCCCTGCTTTACTCTGCTGTGCCTCATGGGTTTCACAGCTCTGTCTGGCTCCTCTGTGTGTGTGTTGTAGCAAAAAGCCCATGAACAAGCCATGGATGGAGCATTTGCCTCCTGAATTTTTGTGCTTTTGTTGATTTGTCGCATAAATGTTATAAAAATGTAGCTTTCTATGTGTTAATATTACATACTGTTGAGGTGGTCTCAGTCCCCTCAGCATTCAGAAGGACTATTTAAAAATTAACTAAAGAGCAGGTTCCACCATTTTATGGCATTACCTGGTTTAACGTGAGCACATGAATTATTAACTCTCTGTCTCGTTAAGTACAAGATCAGTGCCTTTTCCTGTAGATGGGGAGAAAAAAGCATGCAATGTAGGAGTACTCTGTAAAGCAGTAGTAAAATAAAATAATAATAAATAAAATAACCAAGTTCAAAAGTGAATATGAAGTGTAGGCCTTGTGCGGCTCCTTGTGAGGCAGAGGGGCCTTGCCTCAAACCAGTTGAGCCCTCATTGCCAAAGTGCTTATCAAATAAAAGCCATAGAAGTTTGCATGTTTCCAAACTTGTTTGGATGATGAGAAATTTGAGCTGAATAATTTATGTAGAGCAAATGCTGTGAAGGCCTGTGAGCTGTATTTCTGCCCTACCTGTGGAAATCATTTAATCCCAGCATGGTGCATTGACAGTGGTTTTTGGAATTGCCTCTGCAAACACCTTCGAGCTCATCACATCAACTCCCTCAAACAGAGGTGAGGGGCTCAGCTTTGCCATCAGATAGTGCCTGGAAAACAGATATCTATCTCTGTTCCAAGAAAGGCATTCTCCTTTAATCTACAATGTGAAACAGACTCTACAATGTGAACTAGCATTTTTTGTTGATTTCTCTTACTCCTTGGAGTAAGAGAAATCAACCCAAAAGTGAAGAAACAAAAATATTCTCAAATCTGTTTATAAGCAGATTGCCTCTTAGGTTCAGATTGTCTCCATATCATGAATAAATGTAAGTCAGTCACAAAATGCTGTAATCCAGTACTTGATGTGGGGAAGTCTAGTGGTTTATGACTGGCAAAGTCCTTGATATGTACTAGAAATCACTGGGCACTTCTACTTTTCTCATGATGCTTGGAAATAGAGGAAACCAGGGGGGTGATAAGTTTCTTCTTTCTGAAAATGAAATGCCAGCATCATTCTGGGAAGCCAAGTATGTTTTTAGAGTTGTGAAAAAACTGAGTTAAAAAGTCCTGTCTCTACATGGTGATATTGGTGCATTTGACCTGAGCAAATATTAACTAAAGGGCTGTTGGAGGAGTGGAGTTCAGAGGGAAATGAAAAGTGTTCCTGGAGGGTCATTCCCTGTCACTCCTCAGCTCAGCCACTGCCCTTTCCCTTTATCTTCTGCTCACCAAGCACTTGCACTGATCAGTGCCTGCGCACATGAGTGCCTGATGAAATGATAGTCCCCCTGTCCTCAATATTACTGTATTGGGTTTTTCTCTTGTCATTTCATCACTTCTGTCTACCCTATCCTTCCTTTTTTTTTTTTTTTTTTTTTAATTTTTAAAGACTACCTTAGAATCCTAGCTCTGTCAGAAATGGCCACTTCTTCCCCCTGCACCATTTAGAAATCACATGGAGCCAAAAATTTGCAATATTTGGTAATCTGCTACAGGGAAGATGTAGAACAGCTGTTTTTTTCTTGTGAAAGGCAGGAAAAAAGTAAGATCAAAGCATTAACTATTTTCTCTATGTATATATATGTGTGTGTATATATATGTGTGTGTGTATATATATTATATATTTGTTGTGATTTTTTGTTTTGTTTAATTTTGGGGCATTTTTCCTTTCAAGCTTTTCCCCTGTTCTGAGCTATAGTTTTCTTGTGGAGAAGATTCACTTTTCTTCTTCCTTAGTCATTCTTGATCTGTGGCTTTTGTATAGGGCTCCTGTGTGCCCAGCTGATTTTAAGCCTTTGTGAGTGTGGAACAATATTTTGTTCCCAGTGATCTGGATTGAACGAGGCCATTCTCTATCCTCACATGAAGTTCTGTGCCTAAATCACACCATATAAAATCTACATCTCAGCAAAATCTTCAGGCTGCAGCAGTGCACAACTGCAAACTCCCCCAGAGGACCGAAGCATCCCACAAATTGTGGCAAATTTCCCACAAAGTCCTGGAAATTGCAACAAAATTCATGGGAAAAGAGACAGGAAGTGATTTTCCCTGCCTGGGGAGAGCTGTTGTAGAGGTCTGACCTGCAGGTTCTCACAAAAGTTAAAGGGAAAAAAATACATTTTAATGTTGCACTATGGAATATCTCTCTTTTTCCTATTTCCTATTTCAGGGGAAAGCACTAAAAATGTAGTATGTGTTTTAGATGTTTATTTTTCACTGGTGTGATGCAGCTACAGGCACATGTAATAGCACAACAAAAGACAGGGATCCTGGATAACATGACTGCTGCTGATTTTACCTCTAGTGTTTTACCTACAACTTGTCGACTCCCCAAAGTGGCACTGCTTGAACCACTGCCATTTCAAATATTAGCAGAAAGCCACATATTCTTTCATGCTTCGGTTATAAAGGGAGTGTATAAATTATTTAATTGGGAGAAAGTATTGCATTAATATATTTACACTTCTAATGCATTTACAGAAACGTGCTCCTCCCTGGTGAGAGTAATAAAACATCGGTGTAAAGTTGCACCGGAGACACAACTGCGGGTTGAGAGGAGTTCTACCCAGGGAAGCAGCCCCTTTTCATCCTCTTCTAGAAGGTGGTTGCTGCATTTTTAGAGCAAGGCACAGCTGCCTGCTGTACCCTTGCTGGAGCTCTGCCAGAGCCTGCTTTTCCCTCAAGAAACATGTGGTTGCTATACATCCGTCGATTTTTGCCTCGCTGCTCCCTTCATCTCAAGGGCAACTGCTCTCTGCAGATCACTCGTACCCTCCCAAACTGAGTTTGGGATAATGGCCCCGTGGATGCCATGTGTCTTAATCTGATTGCCAATGTCAACTCAAAGGAATGTGCTCCCCTAAAAGTCTTCTAATTTAAGTGCACCGAGGCTTTTGCACTAGTCTAGTTAAGTCGCACCCAGGCTTGTGATCTGCTTAGGCTTATGTTTCACAGGTACAGCTAGAATTCTGAAATATTTTAAACCATATGCCTGTTTGCCTCAAAGAAGAGGCTCTGTTTTTTAAATTTCATTTAATCCTTTCTGGTTTTACACTTTAAGGCAATGGATTCTCAGCTGCTGCAAAAGCATTGAAATTAGAGTCCAGATTAACCACAGACTTCAAGAATAGTATCAATGCTGAAAGTGGTTTTGAATGGGATGTGGGTGTTTACTAGGAATGTTCTGCTGCACCAAACCCACTCTTGAGTTGGATAGGGACTGAGTTAATAAAGGAGTGAGCTAAAAGGGTCAGGGAATACTGTAGGCTCATGTGTGTTCTGTGGCTGTGGTCACAGAAATGTGAATAGGAAATGGCCACCCTGAATAGAGATCATGTGTGCTGTCCACACTTTTCCACAGAGCCAGTGGCAGAGTTATGTGAGTGAGGGCCAGTGGGCAGAGTGACAGCTTTCTGATGTGCTTTCCCACCCTCCTGTGACTGCAGCTCATGGAACTCCAGAGATAAGGATTTATAAAGAGATACCTTTAATGGATATGTTGAGCCACCCCTGGCACTAGGCTTTGGTGGAAAGGAACTGGTGCATCTGTTTAATCAGGAAATGCTCCTCAGATCCAGGTTAGAGGTTTGGATCAAAGCTGGGAAAGAGGAGGTTAAAGGACAGGGTTGGTGCAGCCAGGTTTGGTGTCCTGACCCACTCATGAGGAAATGGAGCCCATCACTGTGCTTTGTGCTTTTGCTGCTGTGGGTTTGCAGGACTGCTCTGGTGGAATTTAGAGAAGGCTGTTAACTACTTCTTATACTTTCTCTTACATTTCTCATCCTGTTCTTTACTTTCTTCATGGCTAGACCTGGGCAGGTAAATAATGAATGTGTTTCGAGCATGCTGCTGGCTGCAGGAAAATCACTCCACCTTCAATTTGTACTCTAGGTAGAACAAATTCATCTTCCAGTCTGAATTCCATCATATTTTTCTTTAAGTCTCGTGAGAAGCTCCATCTGAGTGTGGATTCACTGCTGAGCGTTGGAGACTTTCTCTTGCTACCCTAGAATTTTGCTGTTGACCAAGCCCTGACCAACCTGGTCTGGTGGAAGTTGTCCCTGCCCATGGCATGGGTTTGGAATGAGATGATCTTTAAGGTCCCTTCCAAACCAAATCTTTCTGTGATTCTGTGGAAGTGCATCTATGTTAATACTTAAACTCTGAGGGGACTTGCCAACAAATCTTGGCAATTTCTTTGGCAATTTTTTTTGCTAATGTTATTTTGATGATGCCCATATAGCACCAAAAAATACATACACTTACTAAAAATATTAACAAAACATCTAAAAAACCCTAAAACAACTTAAGCCAAGCAAACCTTCTCTCTCCCAAGCCTGGAGTTCAGTGGAAACATTTCTGATACTTTCTTTTTAATAGGATAAAGATGTGCACTAAAGTGCAACTGGATTTATGACAGAATGACCCTCTGTTCATTTACTGTTTCCAAGAGAGCAGCAGCCTTCAGCACGCTCTTCCCAGCTTCCTGAAAGGTGTTACAGCTCTGCCTCAGAGGTCTCATATCCAGGATAACAGTGATTTACCTTATTTACTCGGAGCTGACCTCCCCTTTAGTATACTGCTCCTTCACTGAGTCAGCTCAATGGGTGCCAGATATTGTTCTCCTGCAGGAAGTTCTTCCTGGAATTCTGCAGCAAACCAAAGGCTGGGAGAGTGGGAAAATGAAAATAAGGTCAACTTTCCCTTAGGACTAGAGAATAGAAGAAATACACTGACACCATTTGGGACCTCCTTCCCAGAAAAATAGAAGCTACAAATATGGCCAGATTACCCAGATTCCAGTACACAATTAGTTCTTACCATTCCTTTCTTTTTCCTAAGATTAATTTAACCTAGCCTGTGTTTTAAAGGAAAGAGTAAAATGATTTATGTCTAGTAAAAGCGCATTTGGAGATTTTTGTCTGATTTTAGTATGCAGAAATATTAATATGTACTGAGTGTTACTCAATACTATCAAGAATTTGCAAAATCAGGGGCATGGCAGATAACTTGCTTAAGGCAGAATAGCATTATTTATTTGTGCTAAGGATTGCACTTTTAGTCCAACTTCAAATAAGCAAATATTTCTGGCAGGTCTTAGCTAACACCCTCCTTGCCATCCAGGGAAAATGCAAGCCATCCCTGACAAGTCCCACAGTTTGAGCCATGCTGAACATGCATCAGTGACAGGCTTGAAGGCATATATATATTTTTAGGATATTTATGGTTCCTTTCACCCCACTTGGCCCCAGTTTCCAGTAATTATGAATCATAGCTTTTGATAAAACAGAAAATAGAAGCAGAGAGGAGAAAGAAGTCGTCCGTATTTCCTAGGAATTGTTGCTGAGCGTCTGTTTGTCAAACACGTCTCCTCTTCACATCTATCTTCACTCTCTCAAAGAGGGCCTGGAGAAAGCTTTGGGTCTGCTTTTTAAGATACAGAGGTTACTGACAAATTGCAGAACGGTGATAAAAACCCCAAGATGACGATGAGGAGGACAGGAATACTGCAGAGTTTGGGCAATAAAAGGAGACAAGAGTTGAAAAGTTACCAAGGAATGTTTCAGAGAAACAAAGGATGTGGTCTTGGGCTCTCCAGAGAGCGCAGTTATTTTATTATATTCTGTTCCTATTATCACTTTTGCTTCGTTCCAGGGAGATTTTCAGCAAATTCAGGAATAGATTTTGGGGCCAGCTATGAGTGCACACAACTCCTCTTGAATTCCACTGGAGTTATTTGTGGGCAACAGAGGGCAAATGTGGCCTTTGGTGGAAGATTTCTGTAGCCAGCTTGCAGTGTCAATATGTCCACACAAAAATGCAAATATCTAAAAGCGACTGCTTTGACCTCTCATTAACACGAAAGGCTCTCAGAGTGATCGGGATGTGTTACTTATGATTTTTTCTCAATCACTCCGATTTTTGAGGCCCTTTCTATCCCTCATGTGTCATAATCATAACTTTTTTATTTATTATTTATTTTTTATTCACTGCACCAGCAAGCACACTTAGTCCCTGTAAAACTGCCTCTAGATCCCCCGTCAGGTACTGTTCCAATTTTATGGCAAATTTCCTGTTTTATGGATTTTTTCTGAAAAACTACTCATGGTATTCTCCAAAGAACATGAACTTTCCTTTAAAACACAAGCAATTGCTGTCCTGTAAATCGTATTTTGCTTTAGTCCTGAGTTTGTCCTTAATTTTGATCTCAAAAATTGTTGGTATTATTTCTTAAAGGTTTTATTTCTATTTTATGTGTTTCTTAGTAGAGTTGTTACTTTGGAGTTTCTTAAAACTATATATATTATATTGTATTCATCTAATTACATAGATGTTATTCAGATATGAGAATAAATCTTATCTACAAACCCCTCCCTCTGCTCAGGCTGTAGTTAAAGCACATGTACAGGATATCACAATTTGAAGTGTGCAAGGCATTTGTGTTTTAATTAGAATCTTAGAGGAGAAACTTGTTCACATGAATTACTAGCTGGATTTTTAGCGGGTTGTATAAATGGTGACAAATTAGATCTTTGTATTCAGGGAGAGTGTGGAGTTACTTGGTGAAAATCACTACATATGTTAAATCTTTTCAGTGTCTGCTATAAATATTGAAGATATGTGGGTATGAAATTATATGAGCGCAAACGACCCAAGAGTAATTAAAATATTTGATCTGCTTCTGTTTGCTGCAAAAAGGAAAAAAAAAAATCTGAATTTTAGACTGTCTTTAAAAGAAAAAAAAAGTGAAGAGAAGATAAGAAACTTCCTCTTACAGCATCAAGGTTTGTGGTGAAATAGGGCAGGGCAGATAAGGTTCAAAGCAGTTAATGAAATCCTTGCAAACCCTGAGGGGCAGCACTTGGTTCATACCCTGATTTCAGTTGTGAGATACCTGAGACACTTTCCCTGTAAACACATGGATTTATCCCAGTGATTTTTGTAGATATTTATTACCCACATGTATTTATGTACATATTTATTTTATGCAGCAATCTGTCTTGCTGAAAATACTTAAAATTTTCCTCCTGAAATAAAGAGATACTCTTGAAGGTGGTTCTTGCAGGTGATATGTTAAAATTTTGGGGTTGTGAAGGTCTATGATGTCTTAGTAACTTGAACTAGAGCACTGGAAGACTGCTTTTCCACCAAAAAAATGATTGCCTGTCTGCGTGTTGGGTGCAGCCAGAGAAATTAAAACTGCTGGCAAGAAAGTGGCTTTTGAGAAAAATAGTTTTTAGATCCAGTGGAATCTGCAAAGGACACTGCATTAGTTATTGGTGAACTGCTCACGCTTGGAAAAATACCCTAATATGTCTGTCTCGAGTACAAGTGCTCATCTTCAAAAATGACACCTCTATTAAATTAACTTGTTTCTGCCAGCCTCTTGTTTACTTAGGGCTGCTTTTGCTGTTCCATAAAATGCCAATAATGGAGATGACTTACGTCATCTCCTTTGACATGTGCTCTTTGATGTGTTTTTATCCCATATGTACAAGAAAGGATTTAGGTCTTCTGATTAGCTCCAAAGACTTGAGTTTTGCTTTTTGCTTGCGTGTCCTTATGACCTCCAGCTCCAATGGTGCTGGATATTTTCAGAGGCAAATTGAAGGGAAAAGCAGCAGCAGGTATCTGCTTGCTGGGAATCAGTTTAGGTATTTAAGTGTACATGCACCTATGGATGTAGATTTATATATATTTACAATATATAAATATATGATCTGCTTTTAGTTTTTCCAGGGGTGGTGGTTGTGATATTAAAATAATAAATGTCTTTAAAGATTAATTTAATCCCTACAAAGCTGTTAAAAGTCTTCAAACAAGTAGTGATATGACTCTTCTTGAAGGATATGGAGATTAGTTTCATTTCTAGGCATGAACTCAACAAGAGTTTCCACTGGTAAACTTTTATGGGAGTTGTTCCCAGGGCTTTTGGACAACTCTAGGCAGCAAATCTCTACTGCTTTAGTTCTCTCTTGAATAATTCTTACTGTGTTGAAGTGCTGTATGCCCCATGTGTGGAGTTAGCAGTGAGTACATGGAAATTTACTTTGCTTATAATACATTATTTTTCTAATTTCATTCTGGTCTCTCAGGTTCTTCAGACTTCCCTTGGTCAGACAGAGTGCTTTTAGTGAGGAGTAAAACTTAAGGTAGTGCTTTGCCAGTGCCCTAAAAAGTCTTAGTGGTAGTAGTGACATATCCTTAAACATCAAATGACAATTCAACAGAGACAATCTTTTCTTATTCATTTAAGCAACTACACCTTGAGGGCAAAGATGTTTGCCAAAATATGGATAATGATTTAACGCCATGGGCAGTGGAGGGAGAGCTGCAGCCTCCACTGCACATCCTGGACACACACAGTGATTAGAGCAAAGAACTTTTTGACTGTAGGAGGCACTGAACTAATCCCACCTCCAAAGGAATCTCCCTAGTTTGCTCTCTCTTTTTAACTTATTGATCAATGTGTTCTTGTAAACCTACTTAATGATTCTTGGTAAACCTAATTAGTGGTTCTTTTACCTTTTGCTTCTGATAAGCTTGCCCTCTGTGTTTTCAGCAAATTTTATTTTCTTCTACTATTTAGGAATGTGTGTTCAGGAGCTGCATTCGGGAAGTAAATGCATTTACTTCAGTATTATCTCAGGAGCTACTGAAATTCAAAATGCAGCACTCAGCAATAACTGTAGGAGAGAAAGGAGTTAAACCTGGGAAGAACAAGTGTCTGTTCTGTAGGTTCTCCAATGTTTGTTCTGGAGATGTGACTCTGTGAGGTGCATATATTTTTTTTAATTGTGGATAAATAACTCCTTAATATTTCCATAGCAATTTCCATTGCTTGAATGGGTGGCTTGACTTCTTTTCTACTTTTCTGGTTTGAACATTTACAGACAATCTTGGCAAAGCCCCTCTCCTACACTGGCTCTCTATGAGCATCTCCCTCCAGATATCACGCAGAGGAGGAAGAAAGAATTGGTGCCTGGGTTTGTTTGTTGTGGTTTGGGTCCCACAGCCGCTCGCGCTGAGCCGGCACATGAGGTTCATCACTTTTGGAGCGCTGGGAGAAAGGAAGCTACTGCTGCTGCTGTGGGGAAATCTGGGAGCTTCCTCTTCCTGCTGGTCAGCCTCTTTCTTCCCCAGCTTGGCCCCTCTCCCAATGGGCTGCTGAGAGCCCAAAGCTCACTGGATGGAATCCTGGCCTAATTAAAACCGGTGCCAAACCTCCCATTGACTCCGAGGCTCTCACCCAGCGCGTCACCGCGTCCAAGGCGCGCCTTGCTCCATTGTTTATGGGATTGTTCCGATGGCTTTTCTTGGGCGCCGCTAAAACGGCTCACAGCTCTCCTCCCCTGCAGACAGGCAGCCGGCTCCAAACCCAGTGTTCATCATCAGGCAGCGTTTTATCAGTTTTAGCACAATATCTTTGTAAACTGGGCCGAAACAAGTCCCAGACTCTCAGCGGTTCCTGCAGTCTGGAAGTGTGAACTTTTCTGGATTTATTTTGTTTTGCTGCTGTGGAGAGGCTGGGAGATCCCCATGTGAAGCCTCCTGCAATGTAATTGCGCACACGTAAATTTTGGCAATGGGAATATATTAAAGAGCTGGTGGAAATAGTAGGAGGATAGGAAAGGAAAGGGTTGAGTCCAGAAAGTATCAGATGCAGCTTCGACAAAGCAAAAACTATCCCAGTTCTCATATGCTACAGTACAGAGGCAATGTCCATGTTGAAGTAAGAACTTTATAGAAATTTACTCTTTGAAGTTGGTGTTGTAAAAATCAGTTAAAAAAACTTGAAGAAACTGGTTATTAATAACTGAAAATGTTGATTTCTTAGAGCTTTTCTTTTTTTCCCCTTTGACTTTCATAATGTATCTGTGTTGGTTTTGCTTTGGTTTCTTTTTTTGAGGAAAAGGGGCCTTTTCACTTGATTAAGCCATCTACTTGAACTTGTTTGGTGCCATGTGTTATAAAAACAGAAGCAGATATAAACATAAAACAAACGATTAAGCAAGTGAAAAGAATTCTGAAATGAAATATTCAGACTTGATTTGTGAGTGGGTCACTCTGTGGTCCCTGTGACCTCAAACACAACAGCAAAACGCGTTTTTGAAAACCACTGGAAAGTAAATAGTGCTCTTGGCTGGTGGTGCTGAGGCACTGGGTCCTGCTCATGTCCTGAGCATCTATGCTGACTTCTGCGGATCCCTTGTCAGGTTGTACTCCCATGTTCTTCCTTCAGGAAAATGATTTGTAAAGCATTCTGGAAATGCTTTCAGTTTAAACTCTTAATGTTTGTTTCCTACAGCTGTTTTAGCAAAAATGGGAGAGAGGTGTTTGATGTGGGGAATTTGATTTGCATCAGGAGTTGTGTGCTGAGATGTACAAGGAGTGCTTCCAAAAGAGATAGGACCAGGTCCTGCCATCCTGGTGCAATTGATGGGCTTTGAGATGTGCAGGAGTGGTAGTCCCAGTAGTACAGACCACCAGCCCATTTGACAACAGGTGTGCCCCTTGGTTTCTGTGTAGGAGAGCATGAAATGCCTTTAATTTGTCATTTACTCTTGGTCCTACAGGATGAATCTGAGTATGCCACAACTTTTGTTTTGCAGTGTGATTTTTGAACCGTGTAGTGCAAAAATGCAGGAAAAAGGGGACTGATGCATCAGGAATTCCCCTGAAAACAAGCTTCTTATCTCCTTTAAAAAAAAGGCAAGTGAGAGAAATTATTTCATAGATTCAATAAACAGTTCAAAGTCTCCTGCAGGACCTCTCATACTATGCATGTTTTTCATTGTTCTTTAATGAGTAAATGACCCGTTAATGTGCACGAGAACATATCAGAAGCACATGGCAGTGAAGAAGCTTGGGTGGCAGTAGATTTGATCAAAGATTTTCAAATCTGACCCCAAGTATTTGATGAAAAAGATTAACATGGAGACAATTTACCAAACAAATACAGCATTAAGAGCCAAGAGACAGGCTGAGGGAATTGAAGGCTCCAGATTGCCCACATAAAGAATATCATTAAACATAAAGAAAACAAAGCCAGGATAAATGTCTGGGATGTGGAGTCCCACAGAACAGGACTTGTGCAGTCGATTGATTTTTTTTCTTCTTTTCTTTAATGCTATTTTTAATATAATATGTAATTCTTTTCTTTTCCTCCCAAATAATAATAATAATAATAAAAGTTCTTCCTGTGACCTGGGTTCTAACCGTGTTACTCTAAGCATTTAAAAAGATTTCTGGAGCAGAATTGGTTAATTAGTGCTTTGTGTTACATATGACCCAACCAGAGATAAAAAGGTTTAAAGGTCTCTTGTAACCCTGCAATGCCATTTGTAACACAAAAATAACCCCCTTTCATTACTGGCATGCCACTGTAGCAGGCAGGTTATTTTTTCCCTTCGCTGCAATGAGGGCAGCTTTCGCATCAGAAGAATTCTTGGCAAATTAATGCGCTACCTCTTGGGCTAATTAAATTAGAAAGGATCAAAAATACAGAGCAGCTTTTGTGGTGGACACAATGTTGTGCTTCATGCATCTTGCTCAGAGAGGAATTTCTGCCATTTAGCCCCTTTTTGCCTCTAGCAGCGTTCTGGACTCTCTAACACAGTCAAGTTCCTAATTTGCCTCAATGAGAGAGAATTATTAACTGATAATAAGAAAAGGAGCATTCACAGCTCCAGGCTGGGCTGTGTGGAAAAGGGTGAGCCACACAGCACCTGAAGCGCATGCAATTTTTATTAATTCCTGCCTAAAACAACGCATTCAGGAGTAAAATTGCTGTGCAAATGACAAAAACAATTATAATTTTGATTCTTCGGTTCTGAAAATATGAACTGCTTTATCTTAAATACGACTAGATTAAACTAGTAATAAGTTCACCTCTCCTTGAGCCTGCACAGAGCAGTTTTGGTTGTGGCAAGCCTATTTCATTTTGAAGTTGGTTCCACTTAAATTGATTGTTCTTGTCTTTAGAAGTATTTTTGAGAGCGAGTGAGGTGTAGTTTTTCATTTATGCCGGCGATGCGAAAGGCAAAACTGCTTTTACTCATTGCAAATAGAAATTGTGCTGCTTGGAGAGAGCAATCTATACAATAAAAGGTATTAAAGTGGATCTAGCATAATGCAAAGCAGTGCAGCAAGGGTGCCTGTAGATGGACATAAGGTTACAGTAGGATATTCTTATTTTTTTATCCCAAGAGCCATTTCTTGTTAGCGCAGGGAGAAGTTCCCTAACAGGCATTGCTGACAGAGTTGGACTGGACTGTGCCCCTCTTCCAAATGCAATTAATGGCCAGGACCAAGCAGGCCTTGCTCTGCCCGCTCTTAGGCAGGGGAAACATTTATTAAAGCTAATGGGAGTTGGCTGGACAGGTGAAAACGGCATGAAGACCCTTCACATAAAGCTTAAAAAATAATTCTTTGTCCAAGAACTACTTAAATTTCTTTGCTTTTGAGATGTTGAAACCTCTGCTTGTTGTTTTTCCACGCAGATACTGTTTTTCTGTGGTCAGTATTTTTGCCTGTAATGGTTCCACTCGCTGCCATACTGGAATCTACAGAGCTTTCTGGGCTCATCTCTATCTGCTTTGTTTTTTGATTTCAAGCATATGTGTTTTTATGTGAGACTGAAAAAGATAAATTCCAAGATTTTGAAATAGACAGGAGGGCAGGTATTGCAAGTTACAGCAGATTCAGGGTAACAGCCTTTTCACTAATGATTCACATGGAGTATGGGACTAGAGAGACTTGGATTTTCTTTTCTGTTTCAGAAAACCAACACTGTGTTGTTTATTGATTTGTATTTCATCAACACGCTCAGCATCTTCTCAAATGACTTTTGCATATATTTAATTTGAAGGGAGGAGAAGCATAAGTGAAAAATCTGGAGTTTGGGTATTTTTTTGGGAAACATTTGAAACATGAACCAGTGTGTGGCACACATGATTTGTGTGACTTGTGACTCTGTCTGCTTTTCTATAATAATTATTATATTAATAATAATAGAAATGCAATGGATGACCACAGTTGTAAAGGCAGCCCCTGTCCTGGAAAATTTTGCAAACTGAAAAATTGTGGAAGAGAAAATAGTAGAGGGAAGGGAGGGTTGAGGCAGAAACAGGCTTGGATACAGGAAGCAGGAGGGAAGCAGTGAGGTGGAAGCAGGATAGGACCCGGTACCCAGTCCCACCACCTGTGCTCTGCTGCTGCTGTTCATCTAAAACCATAAAAATCTTCGGGCAGAATGGAGGGAGGGGAAAAACCCACTGTGAATGAAAGGATTTAAAAACTGATCTCATGGATTCTCTATTTCCTCAAAGGTAAAAAACCTCAAAAAAACCCAACCCACGAAACACTGCAGAGAGTCCAATTATTTCAGTTAATTACTTTTGAAATAAACTATTCTTGATATGTGTAAAGGTAGGAGACTATGATGCATTTTATATCTTTTTAATTAGTTTTCTTTTTCTTCTTTCTTTTTATTAATGTTACAGTACTGATGAAACAAGCCTTCACGGAACCTTTAGAATTGCCAAAAAACCTGGAGATCTGTGATACTGTCCTGGGCTGTTTATTTGTGTGAAAAGGAGGGGGGAAATGAAATCTTGTGTTATTTGGGGCTTGGAAGCCACCTGGTCTAGTGGAAGATGTCCCTGCCATGGGCAGGAGGTTGGAATGAGGTGGTCCTTAAGGTCCTTTTAACCCAAACCATTCCATGATTTCCAGATGTTTAGTGATGAATCAATGAGGTTCTTATGAGTGAGACACTGTGGTGCGGAGTATAACCATGAATAAAAGGCAAAATAAAATTATAGGAAAGTAATTTCTTAACTAGAAGTGAAAAAATATTTTAATCAAATCATTCAGGAGTGGGAATGATCTCTTACAAGTCTGTAGAAGTCTTTTGAAATATTATTTCCTGTACACTCATTAGAGCAATCTGGCAAAAGGAAATGATGATTATGCACATAATTTAGAAAAGAGAAGAAAAACTTGGATATTTCAAGCAAAGCTGAAAGGTTTGTACTAGTCAATCATTATGAAAAGACAAACTCCTGACTCTGCATTTATATGTTTACATGAAATCATTTTGTGGAATAATCACTTTCTGATTCTAGACCCTTACCAGGAAAATTGGGAAACTTGTGCCAAGTGATGGTCTGACTAATTAGTGCAATTTTTAGACTAAAGTTCACTTTCCAGGAACTTCCACAGCACTTGGATGGCAGAGTTTTGTATCCAGGTGACTCCCAGTACTGTAAGACTGGACAGGAAAATCTTCTTGTGAAATCTCCCATGTGCATGCAGAAAAATGAAACCCTGGCTAGTTCTGGTTGCTTTTTATGGTTTGTGATGTGAAATGAGGCTTTTGGCAAAGAAACAATCCATGAATTTTAAAAGGATAGGGAGCCCGCTGTACTTATCCTTTATTCCCAGGTCTCCTATCCTCGGCGCTAGCCCCTTTTACGTTTGGCTTTCACTGTATGAACAGCTTCTGGGATATTTTGTTATTAAGATTTCAATGATTTAAATAAAATATATTTCACATCAGGTTACCACGTGGACAAAAAAGTGAAGCAACCCCATGAAAGCTGCAAAAGTACCACCTATATGCAAGAAATTGTCTCCATAATGGAAAATATTAGGGATAAAAATAATAATAATGGAACATTATAGTGTTTTAAGTAAAATAAATTGAAGTTTATCTGCTGCTACAACTGCATCTCCCAGTTAGCAAATTCCAATGAAATGCTTGGGATTGTAAATCCATCTTTCCTTGGGTCAGCCCTGTGAGGGAAGCAGCCTTGGGAGACTCAGGCAGGACCAAAGGGACTCAGCACTCCAGGGAGCCTGGATCTTCTTCTCCAGAGGTCACCTCCTTACCCCAAACATATGCACACTTTCCTTGAGCAAATTTTGTTGATGTCTGTTTGCTAAACAAATGTTGTCCTAAATACACAAACTGTTGCATGGTTTCAAAGAAAAACCAGTTTGGTACTGATGATTCACTCCCTGAGGCTCTGCCCAGGCAGAGTGATTCCCTTCTGATTTTCTTTCTCTTTTTTTTTTTTTTTTTTCTTTTCTTTTTTTTTCTTTTTTTTTTCCCATGAAATTTCATTTCCTGGCAGTTGCAACATTTCTGAGCTGTATTGTTTGCAGTGGGGAATCCCTTTTTTTAGAGGCCTGTTAAAGTAGATTCAGCTGGTGACTGGGTGTGCTGGAGATGTGGGTTTAAATTTAAGTTTTCCTCAACTTGGAGGTCAGCAATGAAAAAAATGTACTCTGAGCCTGAAAGGTTGGATCTTGTCCTGGGTGTGGGTTAACTGAGGGCCCTTCTGCTCTGCATGGGGGAACTGAGGCCTTGGAATCTTGGAAAAAGGCCTAAAAGGCCTGGCTGGATGGAATTCTGAGCAACCTGGCCTGGTGGAAAGTGTCCCTGCTCATGATAGGGAGGCTGGGATGAGATAAGATTTAAGGCCCTTTCCAGAAGTTCTGTTTTGTTTCCAGTCCAAAGGCATTTTGGGATGATGTAAATTGCTGTAAAAGGAAATTCATTCCATAGTTCTGCTCTTGGATCCTCCTGCAAGTTCAGGATTGTGTGAGGGCTTTGCATCTGTATCTGAGCTTTGTGAATTGTTGTTCCAGCAAGGCACTTTTCCTGTGACAAACTTTTACCTAAATATTGTCCCTGCGGCTTTTTCTCATCTTTGGTATCCTTCTGAGAAATAAAGCAGTTTGCAAGTGACACAAATTCTAGAGGAACTAAGGCAACAGAGAAAATTTTGGTGTCCTGACACCACATTTTGGATTATTTTTGACTTTTTTTTTTTTCCCTCTCCATCTCTGAAATTGCTAATAACAGATGCTTGAATTCTAGTCAAGTGAAAAATTCCAATTGATTTCAAAAGCAGTTGGATTGGATCCTAGCATCAGTTTGGCACCTATGAAAATACAAACATATGCAAGGGCCTCACTTTCAACTGCACTCAAAAACAATAATAAAAAACCCCAAACCAACAGTAAAACTTTTGAAATTACTGATTTAGAAGAAAAATCTTCGATATTTGCAGATATGTCAGATAAGGAATATGAGGTACTAATAAGTTTTGAACAAAAATTTGAATAAAGATTATATTTTCTATTTGTCATGGAATTGCCTTTGACCTCAACATCCTACTTTTTTTATATTTAGGAGTCCTTGGTTCTGAAGGCACCACACTTTGGCTCAGGTTGTTTGATTTGGGTTTACTCTTGGGGTGTTCTCTTCTAGCTGGGCTCAAGCATATGGTTTGATTTTCAAGTGAAGTGACACCACTTCTTACAAATGCACATTACTCATTCCCCATGCAAGTTCAATAAAATCATGGCATCTTTTATTTTTTATTTAAAGCTGACAAAGAAGTCATACTTAAAAACCAATCTAGGAAATTACTTCATTGTCAAAATTATTTCCTCTGATCATTTCCATGCTTTAATTTTTATATTATTCTTACTGTAGCTGTGGTGGTGGACTTTTACCACTGGAATGAATGGGAAAATGACATCATAGTAAAATGTCATGTTGTTTCAGCTCTTAAATGGCTCAACTACAATTAATCAAAATTGGTGTGATCTTTATGAAGTGATATGACCAATAATTTAGGATTTTAATTGCTGCATGAAAAGTGTTATTTTTTTAAAGCCATAAACATTTAGGAATACCTTTTTATTTTTTATAAGAACTGCAGAAATTTGATATTATCAAGTGATTCCAACATCAAATATTGCATGTATGGTGTGAAATGGTAAATGCAATGTTGTTAAGAGATGTCTCCTTTTCTTTGCCCTGTCTGGGAGGATGATGTGCATAATTCTTTGCAAAAGATAACCTGTTTGATGTGAAGTTGCAGTGAGCAGTGTATGGGATGGCAGCCTGCCAATTAGTGATCCATTCTCTAGAAACCCAGTTTGAGGCCGTGCCAACCAGTCACATACATCTTATCTTCAGCATCACAGTGCAGCCTCGTAATTCCTGCAAAATTATGTTTGACGTTAAATTATAAACCCTTAGTGTAATAATAAAAAAAATAAATAACCCTAAAAGCAAATTAAAAATTATGTTTTCACTGGAGCAGGTTATAAGCCCACTAGAAATGTGATCTGTAGTCACCAGTCTATGGGCAAAATTCCATTTCTCAAGCATTGCTTTTTTTTTCCTCCTCCCTCTCTCTACCAAGCAAAAAAAAGCTGCAATTCAGAAGACTAAGTTTTGGTTAGGGCAAAGAGGTATTTTTTTAATTTGAGGTGATGGATAAGAACCTTTTTAAAATTAAAATAACATGTCAGATGTGATGCAGGGGGGTTATCTCTGCCACATCCCTACCCATCAGTAGCTTTGTTCTAAAAAGTGGGGATTTTGCAGGAAAAAAAAGTAGTGAAGAGGTAAAGCAAATGCTTTCCAGATGCTGTTTCAGGACCAAAATCTTGTTTTGTGACCACTGCAATGGTCCAGTGTTGTCCAGGTTTGGGGAAGCAAAGCTTCTTTCTGCCCCATGGATGTGATATAAATGTCATTGTGAGCAAAAGCTCAAAAGTAAACTTCAACCTCTTCAGAGGCTGAGAGAGAAGGATTGGTTACAAGTAGAGTTAGCCATAGTGATATGAAATATTTTATTTATTTATCAGGGTAAATTTCATAAGTTATCTCAGGGCATATTGTGACATCCTTGCATCATGCTAGTTTTGTTTTAAACTTAAGCTAAACAAAAAAAAAATTGATTACCAACAGAATTTGGGAGGATTACTAATTTTCAAAAATATTTTGAAATAAAGAAGATTTCTACCAAACATTTATCCATCCCCCTTCATAACCAAAATTCTATGTCGGGTTCACACTTTTCCTGGTTTGCTGATATTATCTGGCAGAATGATTTTGAAGGACAAAGTCACAGGCTGAAAACATTAAAATTTTGGTGATTTTTCAGTACACAATTATAAAAGTTTGTCATACAAGCAAAAAAAAAAGATAATTAGAATACTTCTGAACAGTCTAAGATTGTTGGCATGTAAAATTCTTCTCATTAGCTAGAATTCAAGCTCCAGTGAAAATGGTTTTAGGAGGCCTTCAGCGCCCAAACATATGAAAATTAATCCAGAATCACTTAAAATGTGACTTTAATTTACTTTACAGAGCAGACTTCTCTTTACACTTGTATCTGGAAGATTTCTTAGCACCTCTAAGTTCATACTTATCACCATCTTCTCACAAAGCTGATGAGGTGTTCATGTTTATTTATAAAGGCCTGAAAAGGGCTTATTGACTCTAAATTTATTCTTAATTGTTTAATTTGTCCTTAAATTGTTTCTTCGTGTGGCCGCAAAGAACATATTGTGTTAACACCAAGATTTGGGAGTTCATCCATTTAAATGCCCCATCTTGGTCCATGCCAGTCTTCTCCTTGCCTGGAGGTGCCCGAAAAAAGGTTGGGATGAGCTCCATTCCCAAAGAAAAGGTTGGGATGAGCTCCATTCCCAAAGAAAAGGTTGGGATGAGCTCCATTCCCAAAGAAAAGGTTGGGATGAGCTCCATTCCCAAAAAAAAGGTTGGGATGAGCTCCATTCCCAAAAAAAAGGTTGGGATGAGCTCCATTCCCAAAAAAAAGGTTGGGATGAGCTCCATTCCCAAAAAGAAAAAGGTTGGGATGAGCTCCATTCTCCAAGAAAATGTTGGGATGAGCTCCATTCTCCAGGGCCAGGCATGGGGCAGTGCAGATTTCCATGGCCGTGGTGCTCCTGAGCCTCCATGAGGTGGCAGGCACCTCTTCCCTGCCTCCAAGATGAGACCTCAGAGCCATTGCCAGGTAACTCCAAACAGTGTTTGCACATCTCCTAGTGCCAAATTAATTCCATCAATGGAAATTAATTTCCTAGCGTGTTTTGGGAAGGAAGAGGTGAATTAATTGCTGTGGACACCACGACACCCTCCAAAGGCCGCACTTAGTCCTGGGCTCAGATTAGCATGGAACCAGTTGTAATTGGGCTCTGCTCCTTTACCATTCAAGAGCTCTTTTGCATGACAACAGGACACTCACATCTCCAAGGGATACCTTTGGCACTTCCGTTGCTCTCATTTCTTAGCACACCCCTGTTCATTACTGAAATCCTGGAACCAAAGCAGGGCATGGGGAGGTCTGTCTGTCTGTCTCTCTGTCTGTCTGCTTTATTTCACCTCAGCAAACTCTGCGCTCCCTCCTTGGCACAGGAAGCATTTACAAAAGTTGTTTAAAGAGCAATTGCTCTTCTTCGCAGGAGAAGCTGGTCTTTGCTCAGAATTTAAATCAGGTTTGTGGCTCAGGAGGGGAATGTGAGGCTTCTGAGCTGTGTTTATGAGCCCAGTGCTACTGATGGGCCTCAGGGAACGAGATCTCAGTGGACTGGCTGTGTGTTTAGGCAGCTCAGTAGCCCCACATTGCTGTTCAGCATTAAAACTGTGTACAGAAAACAGAATTAGGAGATTTAAAAATGCATAAAGTAAATAAGCTCTGAATGCTGTCAAGTAAATGCAACGGTATTGTTGAAACTGCAGATCCTAGAGCCATACTGGTGCAGAAAGTGGGCCCTGTGTCTGTGGCAGAAAAGTTTAACTCAAATTGAAAGTCCCCAGTTGGGGTCTGCTCTGCCTGCACTTGTTTTTGTTGCTCCCTATATGTTTCCTGTGTGTTTTGCTATGAAGTCTCATTCTCTTTATCTGTCTTGACAGATGGAATCAGTAAATGCTACATTATCAAGTTTTATCTAAAAATGTCTTCCATTGATAGCGCATTTATATCGTGTCATAATAGCTCTTTGTACCAAAGCAAGGGGAGCTGGGAAAATCCTAACTAGTGAGTAAGCTTTCATTTTTAAAGTAGTAAAAAAGTTCTTTGTTCTACAGCATCCTATTTTTAGAGTGAACTTAATTAAAGTGAGTTAGGAATTTTGAAATCTGGAATAGGAAAAATTGGGTCATTATTAATTATTATGTATATAATAAATCCAGGGACTGTGGTCTTTTTTCTTCACAATGCACGTGTGTCTTCTCCTTCCTCACAGGCATTTTTCATTACCAGAGGAATCAGCTTCCCTTCTCCAAGGCCCTGGCTTAGCAACTTGCTGAGCTGAGAATCGAGCTGTAAGCACACAAGGAGGACTTTTTTTGGGGGGTTCACTCCAGACCTTGTCAAGGGCATTTCTGTGCTGAATTATACGTAGCACCCTGTCAAAACCCAGCTTTTCTAATGCATCTCTGCAGCCACTTTCCCTCCTCCCAGTCCTTCAACACCTTCTCCCTTTCACCTGCTCCCTGTCAGTCTGCAGTCAAGGAATGTAGGTTTCTGTAAATGGGAAGGTGAAGCTCTCAGGACCACAGGGAGTAATAATGTCCCCAGCTCATATTATTTTCTAGTGGTGTTCATATCCCCTAATCAATATAATTCATGTTGGTTTTCTCTCCCTTTTTTCTTCCTCTGACTCTTTTTCCAGAGTCAGCATTCCTCTTGTCAACTGCTTTTTCTTTCCTGTTTTCTTTCTCCCCATCACCCCCAGCTCCTGAGCTCCCTTGTCACCTCTCTGACCTGGATCCTTTCCTGTAGATGCTTGGTCCTATTGTGAGCTCCCATCTGCCAAATCACCACCTCTGCTGCTGCTACAAGTGTGCAACAGTGTTCACATCTGGACAGATGTGGACAGATGTCACCTGGGCCTTTTTTTGCTTCTGGATCCCTGGGGAAGGGGGTACCCAGGTAAAACAAGGCAGAATTGTCTCAATGCAAACAATTCATTTGCAGTTCCTGGGCTTGGAGTAGCAAATAGGAACTTTTCCAACTTGTACCATGATTTCTATTCCTGTGTGAGCCAAAAAAACACTGAAGAAAGTTGAATTACTTTTTTAAATAAATAGTTTCTACCTTTTTTTTTTGAGTGTAGTTTTAAAAACTCTCAAGGTTTCATTGCATCATTTTTTGAGAAATGAGGAAACACTGGGATATCAGCGGTTTTTCTCTCCTCTTCTCTCAAACTTGTCTGAACTCTTGAGTTGAAGTTTAGTACTGTTTGAGCTTTCCACAAAGATTTCCTAAATAATTTGTTCTAACTATGCCATGTTGGTAAGAGATTCTTCTGGTTTTACTAAGCTGCTAGGGCTGTACTGGTTTGTGCTGTTCAATATCTGTTTTTACCCTCATAATTCTTGGATTATTCCCTGTGACATCCTGTCAAATCTCTTCAGTTTGGGCTCTTGTAAATGATGCCCCTTGGGTTTCTCTGAGTGCCTACAAACAGACAGGAAATGTTCAGCAGTGATTAAAGCCCATCAATAAACTCTGTCAAGTAGCTGCTGTATTTAAAACCATAGGTGAATAGATCTTAGCAGTGGAAAAATTGGTGAGGTAAAGTAATTATGATATTTATTTCTGGGCTACAAAAGAGGAAACAAATACCTACACACATATACCTATATATTTATGAAAAACAATGCACTTAGAAGAATGAAAAAAATAAAATAAATACCAGGTAACTCACAATTTGTATTTTCATTCATCAACCTCTATTTTATTTTAACTGTGAGTAAATTACTGTATGAGTACTGTAAATGTAAATATGAAAAGAAAGAAAATGAGCATTTACAGCCGCCCAACACTTTTTTTTTCACTTGAATATTTGTTTTTCCACACTTGATGTGCAGTTGGAATGGAATTACTGGTAGAGAGATTATTGTTATTGCTGTCAGCTTTCCAGTAACAGGTAAAGGGCAATTGCTTCCTAGGCCAAAATTTCTCTGTGGTAAATGTCAGTTTTGAACTGCTGATCTGAGGCTTCAAATTTGTATCTGATGGGTGCAGAGAAAAAACTTTAAAATCTGCTCTTACATGGCATTAGAAGGAATTCTTCTAAAGTTACTCATGGAGATCAGCTGTGTGTTGAGGGGAAAATGGAGAAAAAAAGAAAAGGTTGTTTTTTCTCTCCAAACCATGCATAAACCTCTTGATAAATCTGAAGATCATGCTTTGTACATGCAGTAACACATCCTCTGTATAATTTTTACAACACATCAACAGATATGTTGCACACTCTCAGGAATTGTGTTGATTTAAGAATTTTGGTGCTGTGGTGGCAGATTTTCAAGGAAGATCAAGTTGAGAAGTGCAAAGACTACCTCAGGGGCTGTCTCTTGTTCAGTTGTGTCTGCTTTTGGATCAAGTGGGTGCAGTTTATTTTGAAAAAGCCCAAATTTTGCTTTGAATGGTCTGTCCAGGAATGAGTTAGCCACTGCCCTGCCTCTAGTTAGGAGTTAGGTTTTTTTTTTTTCTCACTCTGGAGCTTTTAAATATGGATGGAAAGCTGGTTGAAAGGTGAATCCTGTTGTATTTCTGGTTTCTAGAGCCTTCTGCAGCAACCCCTTCTAGCAATGCGTGTCAGGTCTGTGTTTGGGGCTGTTCGTTAATTCAGCTTTGGAACCCCAAATTTTCAAACTGCTCTTAGAGGTGGTCATCTTTTCAGGAAGGAAGAGGGTAAGAGGACAAAAACAAAGAGATTGCATCCAAATTTTTAAACCAGAGCCAAATTTCAAGAGTTATTAAATTCAAGGGATGTGACTTTAGGTGCCAGTTTATTTTAGAGATAGTGGCCAACAAGGTTTAGATCGCTAGTCACTCAGACGCCCAAACTTTGGGATCAGGGCTTGGTTTTGGCCAGGAATTTAGACCTCTCTTTTTCTTGATGCATTTCACATGCATAAAATCTCTGTCTTTCAGTGAGGCCTCAAACACCTGCTGCAGACATTCCTTGCCTTTAGACACCAATATTCAGTTTGCCAACCTATTGCTTCCATCTAGACTTGACAATGACTGCTTAGATACATTTAATTAAAATGATAGACTAGAGTTCAACTAAGAAGTGTTGAGCTAATTCCATTCCGTTAGGGAAGAAATAAGATTAAAATCCAGAAGGGACCTCCCCTCCCTTCCCCATTTCTCCGGAATTACCATCAGCCATGAGATTTTCTCCAAGGTTTCCTGGAAATGCACGAGCCCAAAGCATGCCACAAACACCTACCCTTGAATGGAATGGTCCATCACTCATTCAAACAAACAAAACCCCTTCTGAGCCTAATATCCTTAGTGTCATCGTTAATTATAATATGCAATCATAATCATTTTGGAGGTAGACCTGGGGTTAATTTGGCCAATCAACTGCTGATCATTAACAGTGGCCTATTGAAGTGTATGAAAATGATCCCCTGTAGTTGGTACACGTATGAGGGAAGTAATACATTGTGTTCTTTTTTCCTACAGGCTGTGTGCCAAAATATTCCTTTTCCCTGTGACTCCAATTCACAATTACTGGATACTTTTAGCCCTTATCGTTTTTTTATGAACAGGTGGATAGGAAATTGTTTTGGCATAAAATAAACAGGGAGAGGTGCTGCAAAGGGTTGTCTCTGTTTTAAAGGCTTGTTGCCAGCCTTTTATTATTACGCTTTTTTTAATCTTTCCAGTTTTCTTTTTATAGCAGGGTTTGAAATAATATGCAGGTTTGTTTTGTCAGAAGCATGAAGAACAGGTCTTTTGTGGCATTCAGTTGTGTCACTCTCCTTCTACCTGTGCTGACACTGTGTTGCTCCTCAGGACCTTTGCTTCATTTGACTGGTGAAAACTGATCTTAGCTAAACCTCAAAAGTAAAAAAAAAAAGATGTGTCAAAATCTGAAATCTCCGCTCTTGTGTTTGAGCATCCACAAAGCAGTTAGAGCCTGTTAACATATGTATGTATATGCTAGCATACCTTTAAAATGGAGGGGGATATTTATTTGAAAACATAAATCAATCCAAAACATTTTTCAATTTCACAACATCACAGAGTATACAGTTGCAAAGTAAACAGTTCAAAATGATGAAACGTTGAAATATTTCTAAGGTATCTTAGTGGATAGGCCTGCAGGATACATCTTAATTAGATTAATTGTGTGTCCTGTGATTTGATCACCTTTAGGGAAATCACTAAGAAAGTTTTTTGTATATGAAGCTGTAAATGAAAACAAGTGGATCCAAGAGGTTCCTTTCCACTGACAAATTAATAAGTGGTGACCAAAACGACTTTAATATAAGAGCTGATTCTCAGATAGTGGGAGGCTGAATAAAATTAGATGTCTACAGCAAACATCTCTTTTTCTCATGTCTAAAGAAGGATTTCCCAAATCAAGGCCACCAGTCACAAGTTATGTTTTAACTACAGTGAATTGAACTGGTTCAAAGTAACAGAAAGAAAAAATTATATGAATGATCACATCAATTCTTTCTCTTCTCTTTTTCAGGATTATTGTCTAGGAAAAGGGATACTGTATCTGAAGTGGAGCGAGGTAGTCATAGAGTGAAAGGCAGAAAGGAGCTACAGTTGGAGGATATTTTGATTTTTTTAAAAAACATTTTTGCCCATGTACTAGTGCCGAGGAAACATGAATGGGCACGAACGTCTATTTTTAATGAAAGAAAAGAGTTGATTCACTCTCAGGCAGCAGTAACGTAACTTATTTTCTAACAGCAAGAGCCAAGCATATGGTATTCATCATTAGCAGTAGCAACAGAAGCCGTTTCTGCCGGGCTGGGGCTGCAGAGCCCCGCTCCAGGAGCAAGCCCTGCCTTGCTGGGCTCCCACCTTCCCCTGGCACTCCTGATACCTTTCTTAGGGCTTCCCTAAAAAATAGAGGCCACACAAGACTAAGAGGATAAAAGCTGATGTGTTTATTGAGGGGCCTTCAGGTGCATTAAGCAGATGAACCGTGGCAGTGTTCGCAGGGGTCTTAGGATGAGGGAAGAGGTGAGAATGTTGACTCCATATTTCAGAAGGTTTGATTCATTATTTTATGATGTATTATATTAAAATTATACTAAAAGAATAGAAGAAAGGATTTCATCAGAAGGCTGGCTAAGAATAGAAAAAGAATGATTACAAAGGCTTGTGACTGACAGAGACAGTCCGGACAGCTGGGCTGTGATTGGCCGTTAATTAGAAACAACCACAAGAGACCAATCCCAGATGCACCTGTTGCATTCGACAGCAGCAGATAATCATTGTTTACATTTTGTTCCTGAGGTCTCTCAGCTTCTCAGGAGAAAAAATCCTAAGGAAAGGATTTTTCATAAAATGTGTCTGTGACAATGAGCCCTGCCTGAGGGGCTACACCCAATATGGACAGCAGGTCATGACATTTTCACACTTTTATAAGTTTGGTCCATTTCCATATTGTTGGTTGTAATCTTCCAATTACAGCTTCAGGTAATGAAGTAGTTTACCCCAAGTTTTCTTCTCCCCCAACTTACTTTTTTTTTGCTTTTCCAGACCTTATACTTTTCCTGTCCTTGATTCCCAGGCCTAGAGAGGAATTGTTTTGTCTAATCAAAATGGGAAGGCAGTAGTTAACACTCCATATGGAGTTTAGAGTTATACACTTAGGAATTGTAAGATTACAAATATATGAAAAATAGAAAGCTAAAATCCTATGGCATCACTACCAATGCCTGTGGCCCCAGTGTGTCATCTAAGATACCAACCCCATGAGCTGTTAGTATTTGTGGCCTTCTCAGGGAAACCAGTTCCACAATTAATGGTGTTCCACCTTTGTTTAGCCCTTTTTCATGCTACTGGCTATGAGCTGTATTCATCTATAGGGCTATCAGGTCTATCTGAAGAAACACTATATGACAAGAAGAGCTTTTTATTTATTTTTCCCACCTCCTCTCTTAGTAATTGGCTGGGCAGCTTGTAGATGTGAATCAAAGCTGGAGCTGTCAGTGAGCAGCTTTTAAAATGTCCTTACCATTCCCCATTATCATTATGCTTACACACTACACCAGCAGCTAAGCTTTGGCTTGATAGCCGCAGCCATCATCTCTATTCCTCTATAGCTTTCAAAATGTTCCTGCAAAACAGAAATTCCTGGCAGTGCATCAGGATGGAGACAAATGTTTAATATCCATGTTGCTAATGGTAAAACTGAGACACAGCTTGTTCTAAGTGGCCAAACCCAAGTGTTTCAGGCAGTGAGAGATCTCCATGTGGCTAGCAGCCCTGCTGGGTTCCTGTCACTCCAGCCCTTGCTGGAACAGCCCCACTCCTGCTCCTGCACACACCTCAGTGCACTCATCAATGACCTTGGGTGTGCTCTCAGCAGCTACTGTGGTGCTGCATTAAATCCTGCTTGAGATGAGAGGAGGTTTATTCAGATATCATGCTGGATGGTAAACTTTTTGCTGCCTTGCAATGGGGTTTGGAGTGGGGAAAACTTGAGTTCTGGACTTTATTTTATTTGTGGATACTCAGCGGTTGGAGGTGAGGTGCATGTAAATTGTTTATAAAAGAGTAGAGTTGCTAAAATTGCACATAAACTACAAAAAATGCTGAGCTGAGGCCCTGGCACAGGGTGGCCAAAGAAGCTGTGGCCTCATGCCTGGAAATGTCCAAGGCCAGGCTGGACAGAGCTTGGAGCAACCTGGGATAGTGGAAGGTGTCCCTCCCCATGGCAGGGGGTGGAATGAGATGTGCTTTAAGGCCCCTTCCAATCCAACCTATTCAATGATTTTATAATCAAATGTAACCTTTATTGCCTGTTTACACTCTCCTTCACAACTTTTAGTCTTATGAAAAGTCACTTATTCCTCAACATCAAGCTCTCTTCTGTTCATTTCTGTATTCATTTAAACTGAGAGATAAATCCAACCACGGGTTGGCCTGGGAGCACTCTATTGTTGTTGTCCTCAAAATTCCAATTCAGTTTGTACTTTGTTTTTACAAAATCCCCTGATGTTGCATAAAACATTGTTATGTTGTGCTGTTACTAGATTGTGTCAAATCAGGAAAATAATTGGAGGCTGCCATTCATCTCAGAATATTTTAATTAGTGGATTTCTTTATCTGTCTTAAATTACAAACAACTTCCTCCTTGAAACTAGAAAAGTGTGGAGGGCCTCATTAGTTCTGTCTGTGTGTTGCACTTAAGCACTACTAGAAATTTAAGTCAGTGACTGAAATGTGAGTTTTGCTTTCAGTACCTTTATGTTCCAGTCTCCCCTTTCCTCCACCACCCCCCCTGTTTTCCATTTGAAGCACAATGCTTCTCTCTTCCCTTTTCTGTTAAAGGCTGGTTTGTAATGATGGTAGGATTATGTGAATACTAATACAGGTATTTGTATTCTCCAAAGGGAAGGCAACATCGGTTCTGGTCTTTAAATATGTACAACAGTTTATGACTTTCATGAAATATTGGAGGAATGCAGAGATGAGAAGTTTAGTAGTATGGTAAGAGCCAAAATCCAAACAATGCTTCAAAGGCTTTAAAAATAAATCTTTATGTTGGTGTTGACAAAACTGAAGTAGTGCCATTTGAGACAGATTTTTCCATTGAGAGGCAATTTCAAAAGAGCAATTATATTCGTATTTGGCCAAAGTGGTGTCCTATCTGAGGCCACCTAGACACAGACCAAGATGAATTAATGCACCAGCCTCTATCCAGAGCCAAGGGACTTCTGTTGCTTCCAAGGAAGATTCCCTTCTCACATGCAAGCTTGTAGAAGAGCTGATGATTTGTTCCATAGTAAAAAAACCTCCCAGATACTCTAAGATGAAAAAAATCTGTATTTCTACTTTGGACCATTTTGCTCACCAAAATTTGGGTATCTTCTTGGCTGAGGCAAACCATTAGCCCTTGTTTGATACCAAGTCCTGAAAGTCATTAATGCAACAAATTAATGGTTTAGGGCAAGCTTTAGGGGATTTTTTTTTTTTAATGGTAGGTTATTTCTTCTTCAATCCCTTTGAATTTTTTTCAATCCTTGTGAATATTTGTGAGAAAACTGAACTGACTCAGCTTTTTACTTGAAAAGGAAGATGTGATGTGTCCAGCCCCTGTGGTTAGGTGATGCTGAATGCCCAACTAGGAAATCCTGTGATCCACCAAATAAGGTGGTAAATTTTACCCGTCAGCCTTATAGCTTGCAGAAAAGCAGAAGCAATTGAGATAATCAATGAAATTGGAACAAAACCCCAAAAACAAACAAAAAAAAAAAAAACCCAAAACGCAAACAAACAAAAAAGCTGGGGAAAAATGTGGGAAGCAGAGAATTTCCCTTGCAAATCTAAGGCTATGAATTTCCATCCTTACTTGTACCTCTTGGGGAGAGGAAGAGGAGGGGGATTAGATGAGATGGCTCTGCTCTGCCTTTTTATTCTCTGGGGAAGAGGGGATGCAGCATCCTGGACCTTCAGACTTGTGGCTGTTATGGGATGGTCTGAGCACTTTGGAGATTTGGTGGGAGCAGGCAAATTTTTACCAGTTTTTGTTGCCAAGCTACACACCACAAATGTGTCTGTAAGCCCTGAGAAATAAATATGACTGCAGCTTTGTTTATAAGTGGCATAAAAACAACAGAGACAGCCAGTCAACCAGCTTTTATAAATTATAATTTTAAACTGAAAACATAATTTGAGGTCAAGGCTGCTGCTCTGCTGCTCTGATTTCCAGGAATTTTTTTTTTCTTTTAATTTTAATTCTTTTAATTGATTTTTTACCTCCTGCTCCATCATGAACTTTTACCCATGTTCAAATATTGAAAGAAGAAATAAATGAGGAATAAGGAGTACTGTTCTTAAAGGATAAAAGGTGAGGATTTAAAATTAAATTGTGGGGTATTTTTAGTCTTTGAGCAACTTCATGTTTTCCTGAGGTAAAAGGTGTGCAGCCCTTTAGATTTTGTTGCTCTATTTTGGGACCTCAGCTGTTTGTGTGGAGCCAAAATGGCCTTTGAAGCACATTAGGGAACAAAGATTTCTAATCAGTTATTTAAATAAAAAAACCCCCGCTAAATTCCTAGCAATAATTCCAATACTGCTGTAAAATTCTCCCAAAATAAAAGGTGTGGTGCTTGCATCCCTGACATTGGTAGCAGATATAAGAATTTGTATGAACTTTTACTAATTAATCTCAACTGTTTATTTAAATTGAACAATATTTGCTTTTGTTGTTTATCATGCAGATGTCCTCCCTTTAGGTTTTTTTTTTCCCTCTTTTAAAGCTTTTAAGGCTTTTTACTGCTGCCTAATCCCTTCCAACGTACTGTATATCACATTTATGAAATGTATGGGTAGCAGAGAGCAGCAGACAACTTTGTTTTTAAACAAAGACCCCAGGATAAGGGGCAATGTTTTTCCCCTCACAGGTGATGGAGTACGTACAAAGAATGCAGCGGATAATGGCAGTCCTGTCCTCTGAACAGATGGTGATGGTCCTGTTGCTAGGATAAGGCCTGAAGAATTTAGTTTTTAATTCCACATTATTTGCCTCAGTGCCATGAATATCCCTAGGTTTCCTCGGGCAAAAATACAACAAATACACAGAAAGAGAAAGAGAAGTGACATGCGGATAGAAAAGGAGACAGAGCACGGGAAAGGACTGGAGCCAGGTCAATAGAAGCTTTTGGGAAAATGTCTGCTCAGCTGTCTGCAATCACCTGGGTTTGAAAGGCAGGCAGGAAGGAAGATTGGTTTGGCATGAGAACGAGGCCTTTGATGCTTTAGATACCACAGAGAAAAATACGCATTTCTTCCCATTAGAAGTCTGTTGACTTTCCTAATTAAGATAAACATGTTTCTGAAGAAGTTAGCTCTCACAGTACTACATTTGTAAAAACAACCATGCTTTTAAAATATATACACAGACAAGGACGTGTGCCAAGAACTAGTGCTGGTGTGGTCTTACAAATCACTTTACAGGAATATTTTTAAATCATTGCTTTATTTAAAAGTGAGTGGATTTCATTCCCTCCAGTCAATTAAATATCTAATTTCAACTCAAGTAGATAATAACCAAAGTATTTTTATATAAATGAATGAACAGTTAGAAAACTGTTAAACACACAGCCCTCAAGCATGAAAAATATATTCGTTTAACTGTTTTATTCTTTTATCACTAATTTACTACAGAGATTTTTGCATTTACATCATTTTAAGTTTTGGCACTGGGGGAAAGAAATCTTATTTAAAAAAAATTAATTCAGATTGAAATTCTCAAAGATCCCTGTGCCACCTGAATTATTCCATCAACCATATTAAGGATGTGGTGGACAGTGCTGGGGAAGTTGTGATTTTTCCACAATGGCAATTTTGAAAAAAAACCCAAAACTATGAAAACTTCCATGACCCAGTTCCCACAAGAAAGCACGTGTTAAATGTTAAAAAACATGTTGAATTCATATAAAGACACAGTGCCTGAAAAATGTACAATACCTGAGGTTTGGGGGATTAATTGCAATATTCTCCTCTTTCTAGGTGCCTGCACAAAGCCAGGCTGTATTAAGTGATTTAAAGGAGTCCCATAAAAGATGCTCTGGGATTGGTGAGTGTCTGCTTCAAATTGTTGATTTTTCCTCTGTAGGGATTCTGGTAATTGGGATGTAATCCACGCCATCCTCATTACGATTTATCACACAACAATGTCATGAGAAGGAGGTTACATGGTGCAAACATCTCATATTTTGTGAAATATGATTTGTATGAATATTTTGTAAAAATAATTTGAGAAAAATGTGGATGAGACTATTTGGGACAGAGAATGCACTGTGTACCAAAATACATCGTATATGTTATTTATATTGTGTGTGTTTACGCATATATGTAATTCATGTTTTTGTCCTCAAAAAATTGACAAAAATTAATTTTATCAATAATGGGGTGTTATGTTTCAGGCAGGGTTTCAAAACCACCACATTTGGAACAGAAACTTTTCCTGGTCTTCAAGCAGTTTCTGTTTTCATTATTTTTCCAGAAATATTATTGAGTAATATAAAATGGATCAGAATTTATTGATATTCAGTTCTTTGGGTATCGCATTGTCTTGGAACCTCATAATCACCAAACAGGCAAGAAAATAATAATGAAAATTAATCACGAACACACTCTCACTAATATATTTTATTTCCAAGCACCCCTTTATTTTTACCTCAGTTTTTGGTGAAACTGGTGATTGGCTCATAGAATTCCTTCTCCCTCATCTTCATCATATTGAAAAATATTCAATCAGCTTGTTGAATATTTTCTTTCTTAGCTCTCTAGATGTTACCTGGCTGTTCTCAATTCTCATTTTTTCAGGGCATAGTCATTCATTCTACCACATTCAAAGGAATAATAGAATTCTGCTCAATATTAAATGTTCATCAGAGAGATGTCTTGGGTGCAGATGCCATCTGACTACCTGAGGGACACAACTCCAACCTCTACATGTCTTGGTGAGGCTGCTGAATCAATGTATTTTTCAGTTTATTGTACGAAATGATGGGGTGAATTTGGTTCACAGCCCTTCATATGTAAATAAATAAAAATACCTCTGAAACTTGATAGGAGATGAAAGAAACCATTTCCGTCGGAGAGAGGCAGAAGTGGTTTCCCATGCCGTGTGCTTTGTGATACACACAGAAGCCTTTGTGGCTCATCTTGTTTATCCTTCCTATTCTAAGCAGGAGTCAGACACAAGCCTTAAAATGGGATAATGTGTCACTTCTGACATTGCTCTTTTGCTGTAGTTTGTGTTCTTGCCTTAAATATTGGCTGTTCTTTTAGAAGCCTGTTGTGAAGGGAGATGTATGTGCTATTCTTAATTCCTGGTTCTTATCATACTCTGTGATCTTTTCAGATTATTAGCATGGAATTCAGATTAGAAAATTTTTTATGTTTTAATCTCGTTACAATGGTACATAAATTTCCTCAAAAACTGAGTTTTCTTTGCTTTCTAATCTTAGACCAATTTTTTTTTTAATACAAAAGCAAAAGGTGCCAGTGGCACAGCTACCCCATGTAATGAAACACATAGATTTCTCTTCTACTTATTTTATTTCTCGCATTCATCATTCATATTTAATGCCACAGGCATTTGACTTCTTAATTCCCTATATTGAATTGAAGAGGCATGCACAGCATGCACTCCAGTTTAATGACTGGTAATTCTTCTTCATTGATGACACACTTTTTCACCTGGGAAACTTGTGGTGCCAAACTTCCCCTCACATGTGTGATGCAGTCAGTATCCTTAACAAGGTGGTGATGGCTGGAGAGTGGAATGACTGGAAAGTGTAAGGTCCTAACCTTAAATGCCTCTTGAACTAAAAGAACATTAGTCTAAGGGTTTTTCTGGTGATAGATATGTATATATTTATTATTTTATTCTGTAGTTGAACCTCAATTACTGTTTTTACTCCTGCTGACTCTAGGACATGCCTTTTTGCTTATTCGTTTTCTTTTTGTGAGCCAAACTTCGAGTAATACACAACTTTCCTGCCCTAAGATAATTAGCATTAATCTACTGAGTAGGTTTGGCAATAATATTTCTAACAAAAAGGTTTTGTAGACTTCAGCAGGACTAGAAGATCATATGAAGGATAAATTACAGTGTCTGACGTCAGTATTTTGGACAAAGATATGATGGACTAAGCACTATCCTGAACATTATTGTTTATTTACAGACATCTCACAGGACTGTTGTAGTTAAGGTTAGTTACTTGTAAAAGCCCAAGATTTTGGAATAAAATATTCTGTAGAACTACAAAGCATTAAGGCCGTTATAAGAACATTGCACCTTTTCAGGTTTTCAAAGCACTTTAGAAGCATTTGCCAACCCTCATAACACTGAAACATGGGAAGTCTTATCTTTTATTGATTTCCCAAGTGGGTTGACTGAGACATTGAAGAGTCCTGGTTTGCTAACTGCGAGCACTCTGATAGCCAAATGCAACGTCTGAAGGAAAACAAAAAATGACACTCAACTTCCCCTCCAACTATTACAGGGAAACCTTTTGGAGAGCTTCCCTGAGGAAAACAGAGGGAAAGACACAGCGATGAAGTCGCCTGGTTATTCAGGCAGAGCACTCCTGAATGGGAGCAGGAGGATGTGGAGGGATTTTGCAATTAGAGTCAGCTCCAGAGTAGAGGAATATTCTTCATTCAAAACTTGTCAAGGTGTGATTTTCATGAGGACAGGTGGCATGTGGATGGAAAGGGAGAGAATTTTTTTGGAAGAGGAGGGCTAGGTAAAATGATAAGTCCAGTTTGGTTCTTTGTGTTGCAGGAAAGGTGGATCTTTCTGATCCTTTCCCATCTGACATCACTTTTTGAGCAAGCTCCAAGAAGTGAAAGAAGTTATACTTGAGTGAGTGCAGTGATCACAGAAAATGAGTGTTATTCTGCTCATGAATAGTGATTTAATTGTAGTCTTGGTAGTTGCCTTGAAGTTTGCCTTTGGAATATATCCTAAAGGACTAAAAAATAAATTAATGGTGCATGTTGGAAAGGATCTGCAAACATTTCAGCATAGAAGTACGAAGCTAATGTCTGGGAGGGATTTCAGAGGTCATCTAGTTGCAACTCCTGTCCCAAGGCAGGAGCAGCTCTACCTAAAATGTGCTTTGGTGGTCAGGTGGTTTTTTAGCCTTGGAAATTTTTCATTATTTTCATAACTTTCCAATAGTTCTCCCTTCCACCCACCGCCCTTGAAGATCTTAATGTATTTAGTGTTCTGATTTATCTTTAGCAGTTAGAAATATCTCAGAAAGTGGTTGTTAATAAATCATTAAAAGTTTGCATCTCATTTCATTTCCTTGCTGCTCTACTACTCTTTATTTCCAACCACAGTACAAAATCATTTTGAAAACAGAAGGAGGAATCTTTCAAAACCGAATCAAGTCTAAATGGTGGGTATAAACCCAGAGATTTTTTCTTCCTTTTCCTGGAATGCTCTTTGTTATTCGAGTTATTTGCTTAGATTAAAGATTTCTTAGCCTGATCTTGTTTTATCTGGCATTGGTGAAGAAGAAATAATCTTGCATGCGAGGCTTTACAAGCTGCATATCTTGAACGTGGAGTCGCTTCACCAATAGGGCTTTCCTGGGAATAGGGAATAGCAAGGTTGAATATAAGGCTTGATAACTACAGATATTTTCAGTAGCACCAAAGGAGGTATGGGAAGTGATGAAAAAACTTATGAAAGGTAAACGGACTATAATTCATACTAAATATCTCCCCTTGTGCAGAAGCTCTTTTTAAATTACTCAGATAAATGAGCTCATTTATGGAATATTTTGTACTGCATGAACTTATATGGGCACCTGTCATGTATATATATTTTTAATACTGAACTCATATAGACGGCTTAAAGTCCCCCTTGCCCTTTAGTAAATTTAAATCTCCCACAAAGCTGCTGTACAGTAGTCATAAAGAAACATTTATGGTTCAACATAATTTCCCTTCATTTCTTTTTCTCTTTCTTTAAAAAAAAAAGGCAGTTTAAAAGTAATAAAGCACTTCCTTCTGTAAATCTTTGATCTTTTTTCTTCCTAAGGGAAGATTAATTTGTAAATATGCTAATGGATTTGTATAATATGAAACCTTCATAAGAAAAACTACATTAGTTCATATGAATGAACACATCTATCTTATTCAATTTATAAACTAATGGCTGAGAGCATCAACAATGCATTCTGCTCAGTCTCATGTCCAAAATCACTGCCTGTGTTTCAAAGACAGCACTGAATTTTGCAAAAAAATATAAATTTGGCCAATTTTATTTTCACTATTTTTAAAAAAATTTGTTTGCAATGGTGAAATTTGCTGCTGCTCCAGCCAGGTGAATACCCTGCTCTGAAGAAATCCCATGTGGTGGGAGTTGCATTATGTGGATGTAATGCACCCAGCTGCACGCCTTCCTGATGGATCCGGGTGGTTTCCAGCAGGGTGCTGAGCCTGTAAGCACAGGGATCCCTCAGACAGGCGCCCTCAGAAGCTGAATGGCAGCAAAAGGGTTCATCCAGGTTGCTTACAAGCTGACCCTCACCAGCTTCTCACGGGGTTAGTGATCCTGCCCCTTTCCTTCCAGCTGGAAGCCCTGGAGGATGTTGGTTCCAGCACTGCAGCAGCTGGATGCAGTGATCCTTGTGGATCCCTTCCAGTGCTGCTGTGTCTCTCTATTTCCCAAGCCACTGGGGCTGCATTGGGCCCAAACTGCCCTCTCTGCTCTGTGGCAGGAGGAGATGGGACACGGGCAAGGATTTAATGGAGGGATTCCACCCAAGCTGCACACAAAAACAGTGAAAATTTGTTCATTGGAAAGTTTTCATACTTGTTTGTGTCCTGGGTGCCTCTAGGCAACGCAGAGCTCCTTCTTCATTCCCCTTTTCTCTCCCCAAGCCCATATTTCACCTCTTCCAGTGTTTTTGCCTTTATTTGATTTATTTTGGTGCTTGGCTGAGATGCCATGAAGGGTTGAGGTTTACTCCAGTGAGGCTGTGGCACCTCTTCTGGGACAATGGGACTGGCAGTGGAGAGGACACAGAGAGGCTGGAGCAGAACCTTCTGTGTCTATAATTTTCTTTCTGACCAGGTCTCTTTGCTACTTAATTTTCTCTGTGATATTTTTCTCCTGGTATTCGTCTTTTCTTTTCTGAATGGAACAATCCTAATAGAAACCTGACATTAAGTGAATGTAAAAATCAGAGTCTGTGTGTTGATTCAGAGGGGCTGTGCATGGTCATGCCATGGCACCCTATCCCACAGGGAAATGCTGCTCTTAGCCATGGGCTCATCTCTCTGCCTCTCCATAAGGAAGAAATCCACATACTTTGGTTGATTCCATTCAATATATTTAAATAAGAACTGTGTGTGGAAGATTTAAACTGATTTTGAATTTAGCCCTAATTTTGATCCAATTTTGTTTGCAAAATGAAGCTTACCATCAGCGGAGTCCGAGTGGTGCCCTTGTACCTCTAAGCACCTCTAAGCTTTTCAGGGTGATTTTTCAGGCCTGGTTTATTAAGGTAAGCACATATATGCTGAACTTCAAGCCAGCATAGCCAATGAAGGATTGTTTGATGTGCTGGGGGTACTCAGTGCTGCCATCGTTAGCAGCCTCTTTTCCCAAGGGCTGACAGATTTGTGTCCAGCTCCCGTGGCTTTCATCCTGCTGCCATAAACAAAAGGTGTGCATTTCTTCAGGCCTGGAGCTTACCCAGACCCCTTCCCTCATTTGATGCTCTCGTGCTCTGGATAAGAATGGAATTGTAATGTGCACCTTGAGGCTGGAGAGAAGGAGCACAGGGAGGCAACCCACAGCTGATTCCTAATAGGGGTGGGTGGGGAGGAAGTGTCAAATGCTGCTCAGAATAGATGAATATTACAAAGGGCTCTGGAAAGATCAGAAATAGCAGCGATTCAGATTTTTTTTTCTTTTTTTCCCTTTCTTTTCTGTCCAGGAAATTCTTTCCAGGGCTTCCCAAGGAGAGTGGGGATGGAGGGTGAGCAGAGGGAAACTGGTGGGAGAGACGTGGCCGCTGTAATGAACAGAGCTGAGCCTGCCATGCCAGAGAGTCTGTTCTCTTTAAAAAAGGAAAAGGCAGGGGGTGGAGGGAGGCTCAGGCTTTTCTCTAGCAAACTTTTCTTCCCAACAGTCAAAAATAATAGAAAGTAGGCATAGAAGAGATCTGTTAATTGATCTTGTCCATATCTTGCCCAACACAGGGTTATTCCCTGCAGCATATTTACTAGTGCTGAGTTCAGCTTTGTTTTTGAAACCTCCAGTGACAATCTCCCGAGGGAAGTGGTGAAAGCCTGACTCTACAGCCTACTACATCTCCTTGTCGATCTGCTTTGCAGAGGGAGACTCTCACAAACCAGGAAATATTTTCTGACATTCAGCCTACACCCCTCATATTCTTTTTTTTTTTCATTTCTGTCTTATTAATTCTATTTATACTCCTCTGTATCATGCAAAATAATGTCTTTCCAGGAGCACATCACGAGTTCTACCACCAAAAGGTTATGTTCTTGAGAAAAAGGAGCTTTGCTTCATGTTGATTCTTTCTCAACCAAAGTAAATGCATAATTTAATTCCCTGATCTATTACTGGCTCATAGGTGGTTGTTAAACAACTGCAGGTAATTTTAGGTAAGCCTCTAAACTCAAGATATTCTACATAAAGAGCAAATAAATCAATAGGATAAATCCTTAATGCTTTTTAAAATTTAATTTCTAAGATCTATTTTTTTTTTGCTTCACTTCATCAGTAGAAGCCTTTCTGCAAAGCATGTCCTTTCTCATTGCCTTTCCCCCACTCCTAATCTTAGCACAAGATCACGATTTGGTCAAGGTCCTATTTAAATAGTTTTGGGGTTGCCAACATGGTGTGTTCTGATATTCAGATCTCATAATCCAATTTTGAAATTAAAGAGCTCGGGGCAAAAACACTCGCACAACTGAAATGCATGTTTTTGAGCACTGTGCCAGTGTTTTCTTAAGGATAATATACCAAACCTCCTCTTTCTCTTCCCAATTAATACAACAAATGTCATTTGCACAAAATCTCCCTTTTTAACTCATGCCCCGTGTGAGCACGAGAGGCAGCGGAAATGTAAGCTGGGCTGTGATTTCAGGGAAGGTATCTGAATTCCAGCTGAATGCAGAAAATATGCAGAAGAGCAACTGATTTATAGTGCCTCGTTTGCTGTCTTAGCAGAACGATGTTCTCTGTATTCCCAACAATAAAAGCAACAGCAAAGAAAAAAATAAGTCGACGTGTTTCCCCCCCCATACCAAGGCTTTTCTCCCCTCTGCCCAAGTCATTATTCCAAGTTTCTCAGTATTAAATCTAAAGGTTCATCAACTCACATCTTTACAGCTCTGTCTTTCTGTATACAGGACCCTGTCTGCCTGTTTCCTCTATTGCACTATTTTGTTTGTACTACTGTAATCATTTTGCTGGCCCAGATCTGTGTGGGTGTGCTGGCAGCTTTACAACAAAGTTACATGGGAACTGAGTTAAGGTTGAATATTTATTAGAAGAAGCCATCTGGCGTCAGGCTGTCTGTACAGGGGGGCTTATTTCTTTAGTAGTCTCTCCTTTTTCTCTCTAGCTCTTCCTCCCTCTCTCTCCGTTTCTCATTTACGTGCCGCATATATGTGAAAAGTGGAACACACATCTTGACATATTGATTTGATTCTTGATATTTATAGCAATTAACCCCGCTCATGAGATTATCCCTGTCGCCTCACCCCGTACCCCTCTCTCTTTCCCCCTCTCTGTTCCCGTGGTGGGGGATGCTGGGGGTCTGTTCCCATGGTGGCAGCCCCCCGGATGCTGCAGGGCTCCCTTCCCTCTCATGCTGCTTCCCACAGCTCCAGCTTTGCTCAAACATCTCCCTCCTGCTCCTTCCACACTTTCCCTCCTCCAGCTCGTGAGCTCATAAAAGAGTGCAGCGCTCCAAAAAAACTCCCGGCTCACCATATTAAACAAACTGGCCAGCAGAAGGGTGTCCGTGCTATTTCACCATTTGTATGACATCGCCAGGCTTCAAAGTGCAGCCCCAAATTGCCAAAAGATGTTTACTTTACTTGCTTAAGAGCTCCTCGTAATTCAATTGTTCTCTCTCCCGCAGTAGAAGCACACATGTATCCTGAGCCCTGCTCTTGTTGAGCTCCCACTGGTTATTTACCCACGGGCTTTCCTCCCTTGTTTTTTACACAGTGCTTGACTTTTTTAATTTTTTTTTTTTTTTTCTGTCTCAAGGTAATTTGTTTTTTCTGGGGTGCTCAACCACAAGGACCTTGAAACATGCAGCTGTCTGGCTGAAATTTTTCCCCCCTCAGTGACAGAAAATTAGTGTTTTTTTCAAAATAATACTTTTTTCTTTTTTTTTGTGTTTTTTCTTTTTTTTTTTTTAACATGCACAAAGTTGGACATCCAAAACTGTTGGTCACCTTGGAAGACCTTGACCTATTTTTCCTAGCAGGCCAGGGAAGCTGATGCAGTCAAGCTGGCAGCCCTTTCCCACCATTCCTGAATTTTGTAAGCTAATATTCCGGCCTCACAGCCTTGCATAACCTCCCTGCTCGTCGGTGTGGTGGTTTTGGTGGCCATGCCAGGTGGGAGAAGAGGAGCACTGGGCAGCAGAGATTCTTTCCACTGACACAAACAGTGAGTCACTACTGTCCTGTGATTATTCCTTGGCCTTCCTTTGCCAGATTTGCCTGCGGGGATGAAAGGAAAGTCCTTTCCCCATGACCTGTTCTGGGGGTTAGCAGCCTCCCAAGCTCTGGCACAGCACAACACGTGGGCTGGTTCTGAGCAGGGCAAAGCAAGGAATGAGGGCTGGGAGCCATGGGGGCTCCAAGGATGTAAACTGGGAGATGTGGTGGTTCCCAGCCTCAGCCTCCCACTGCCTTTCTGCTGGCTGGGAGATTGGCAGCCTGTTGTCTCCTCCCCCAGGTAGGGTCTGCGGGCTTGTCGTGTCTTTCTGTGTGTTTAATCTGGGAAAGAAAAGAAATAAGGATGTTTCCATGTGGTGCGATAGGATGGATGAGCAACAGCCCTGCTCGGGAGCAATGCAAGGAGGAGAAGATTGTGAGGCATGGGTGATGAAGGAGGACGGAGAGAGGAGATGCTGAGCTCACCTTCCTTTCTCTTTTCTGAGTTGAAATGAAGGAGGCTGCTCATCTTCACTAGCCTGTGGTAATTCTTTATCTGTAATATGAAAGGGGGGCAAGACAATTACTCTGGTGAGCACCAGTGGCTTTATCTCCTCATTCTCCATCAAAATGGGAGATAGCGAATCATGGAATCATGCAGGCTTTGTTTTCCATGCTTTATGCACAATGACATGAGTCAACCCTGGGTGTGAAGCCCACCAGATTTCCATTGCCCAGCAGGCTGGAAAGGCTGTGTTTAAATCAGTGGGCAACAGACACTGACATTGCTGCTGCTGTTAATTCATTTGTCCTTTGTCAAATGAAGTCATCTTAAGTCATCCTGCATGATGATGATGGCCTTCTACAAGTATTGCAAAGCAAAGGTTGATGTTGGTAGTAGAATTCTGTGAGATGTTTAGAAGAAAAGTTGTGTAAAAGTGTTTCTGTTGTCAGGCCCACAAGTCTGGCAGTGATGCTTTCTCACTGGTATAAACCCTATTTTATGTACCGAAAAAGGGGCAGAGCTGCTCATTACTGGTGTGAACAAAATATATAAAAAGAGGGTTGAGTTCAGGTTTGCTTTAAAGCTTTTTGCACTTATCAACTTCCCATGCTCTCTGGACAGGCAGCCCGAGTATTAATCTCTGGTGAAATATGTCAGTGCTTGCCCTGGGCTGGTGTTACACAGACCAGACCAGATCTGATAATGCCTGAGCAAGGACAGTGATGGGGCAGCAGCTTCTCACAGGGATGAGAAAGCAGCCCTGAGACAGGATGAGTGTTCAGGATGGAGCAGGACATGGGGGAACCTCAGACTGAGCACTTTAAGCGGTGGGTACTGTCACCAATTAAAATAACCATAAAAAGCCAGACATTCCTCACTGGAATAACTCATAACAGATCCCCAGCACTGAGTTACCTTTCAGCAGAGCTCTGCAATGTGTAGATCTGATCAGGAAAAGAGGCAGAGAAAAGCTTTTTTCCCATCCCAGACCACACCATCTCATTAGTGTCACTCTGTGATGCCCCTTCTCAGGCTCTTTCCCCATTTCTGAAACCAGTACAGTCTTTCAGCAATCCATTTTTTAGTGCCCCCTCCTTTCTAGGACAGAAGGGAATAAAAGAAGGGAAGGGAATAGAAGCCAAGGAATAACCCTTCTGTCTGATCTGGAGGTAACTCACAAAGCTAGTGAATCGCAGCATCACCTGTCAGCTCTCCTGTCCTGTAAAAACACCAAATTTGGCCCACTGTGCTCTAGGCAAGGACAGGGTAGTCCCCCAGAATAAAGGAAAGAGGAGATAGAAATGCAGAAAGCAGGACCACTGTTTAGGTCTTTAAAAAAAAAATTACACCCAGAAATCCCCAGAGAAGTTAATCTAAAGTGTAAGCACAAAGTAGGGGAGTGTGTGTCTTAATATGTGCCTTCAAGTTGACAAGTAGCTTGATTTCCAGCACCAGAAGTGAGTAAATACTTTAGTTTTGTCTGTTCCCACCTTTCCAGGTGTAGTCATTAAAAAGTTTCTGTTGAGCCTTTCTCCTGTTTGATCAAATTTTCCTCCAGCTAAACTTACTACTTTTCGTTTTTAAACAAGAGTATAAAGGTGCTGGCATGCATTTGAATGAAAAATACGAGTTTAATAATAATAGCACAGTAAAATACAGACTTCAAAACATGAATCCAGGCAGTGTGATTTGTGTTGGAAGAGCTGAGGGTCTGAGCTGTAGTAGAACCACGTGGCCCCTGTGGTGGAGCAAAGCCTCCCAGCCCCACGGTTATTCAGGGAGGGAGCCAAGTAACACAGTTAAATAACAACTGTGCTAAAATCCTCCTTGCTTTAGTGCTTTGTGAAAAAAGATGGGGTTGTGACAAGAATGTGTCTATTTTGAATTTTTGTGTATGAAGTGTTTTGGTACCAAACCCAGTCTGTGCAGTTTCCATATTCTGTTCTAATGGCTGTTTTTTACTGCAGTGAAACATCCTTGGGACCCTAAAACTTATTTTTTCAGATGTTAGAGTGCCCAAACGGGCCAGCTACAGATAAGACCCTTTTATTAGAGGGATTTTTGCTGCATCTCCCATCCCTCAGAGCACCCTGGCTGCTCCCATGGGGCTGCACCAGCCCCAGAAACTCCACTTATGAAACAGAACATGGTTTAAAACCCAAACTCTTCTCTCTGCTGCTCGTTTAGTCCAACAAAATGTGTTTTATTGTTGTTTCTTGACTTTTTCTTTGCAGACACAATTCCTCTGGGCTATTGTTATTTCAACAAAAGAGGGGGAGGATAGGCTCAGAGAGTCACTCTGTGGCTTTCTGGTGAGGAATTAAGAAATACTCTAACAGTTTAATAATGATAATCTCCAAATAGTTCATAACGGCATTAAGGGTAATTAATGACATTTGAACAGTAAGAGTACTTAATCCCTAGGGAAATGTGATAACCACAATTTTATTTACATCTGAAGTTGTTTCAAAGGTAAAGGGAAAAGAGTAATCTGTTTTTTAAAATGGTTTCGTACTTGCACTCTTTCAGATTTTTTCCTTAATTTATTGTAAGCAAATAAAAATAATAGCTTTCTTTTGGCCAATAATAAAAACTGCATTCCATGTTAGATACAGCATTAGGTTAAAAATAAAGAGGAACTCTTCTATACTTCCTGTGGGATTAAGATTTTCTGAAAATTATAAATCACCAGTGATACTGTGGTTTACAAAGAAGGATAACTACTTCTAAAAGACCCACATATTTACATTTTAAAAACATTTTTCATAGCCTTTAGAGCCATTAAAACAACCTAAATAATTTTGAGGATAAATGCTGTGTGCTTTACCTTTTATGTTTAAGCAGTACTTCTTATTTTCTCTGCACGCAGCTGACCTCCCTAAACCTTTGAAAAACGCTGTTACATCCTTTTACGTTTTCACATTTTTTACAATGAGGGGAAAAAGAACTCCTGTGATAGTTTTGGAGATAATACTCGAAGCAGCCTGATTCAAATGTTTAGCTTTGGAAAGTCAACAGAAGGAAAAGGCTTTCGTTGACCTTGGGTTTTAAGAATAAATAGGATAACACCTGATTCAAGACAGGAAGCTTTGGCTGGGGTAAATATGCAGAGCAAAGCAGAGGGTGTCAATCCAGTTTAGCATTTGAATGCAGCCTCTGCTCTTTTGGTTATGCTCTTGAGCCTGTTTCTACTTTTGGCTCTTGCATTCCACAGAACTTCTGTAAAATCAGCAGGGACAGTGCTAATAAATTTATAATGTTGTTTTGTATTTCTGAACATAGTACCTCAGTAATTAGGTGAAATATTTATGATGAATATAAAACAATGCAAATTCATTTGTTTGCCTGAAAGCCAGCTTGTTATTTATTTAGATTTATCTTTGAATGATTCTTAAATTGAATCACAGTATGAATGAGGGTGATATTTAAAGCAGAGAAAATTTGCTATAGTGTATTGATGCATTACCCTGTATTAGCTAGTGTTAAAGCTATGCAGAAGATAATTAAAAACAAAAACCCCCAGAAACCAGAAAAACCCCACTTTGATCTGAGAATAATTCCTTTTTTTGTCTGATTTTTGGTAGGAATTCCACAAGCTGAATTAATTCCCCGCTGCTGAAATCTTTAATAGATCTTATGTTTCATTACAGCAAGCTGTACATATGTGAACTGGATCCTGAATTACAGGACAGGTAGGAGTAGTTTCAGCCTAATGTGATCTAATTTTCACCTCAGCTGGCTGTGTTTTCCTTCATGGGCTACTACTTCCAGTACTTTTTGTCATTTACTATTTTCAGTCCCCTAACTAATTCTAATCCAAGGAATGTAGTGACCTATGAAAGGAAATGTCTGCGCAAAGTGTCCCTGTGTTGATGATTATGAACTAAATTGTTTACTTCGTTTGGATTTTTTTCCCTTCCCTAAGTGAAAAATACCTTCCAAAATTAACTTCCTTTGCAAACATAATACTGTTGCTCTCCTCAGCTTTTCTGCTCCACAGTCATCATGTTCATATCATGACTAAAGAAGGTTATCTTAAGGTAAAAAAATAAAAAGAAAAATATATATTCAGTTTGAAAAAGATGTTTTATTTTGGTGTGAAAAAGTGTGCATCCACTAATAGGAGCAGCTATAGATTTTTTATGATATTTTATCTAATATTGGGTCGACTGCTAAGGTGATGAAATATTATAGAGGCTCACAGCTGGGAAGACTTCACTAATAAGCACTTTAGCAGTGTGTGATGTGAAAATATCTTCTGCTGCTTGCTTGATCTTGGTTTTGGCAAAAAAGCCCTGAGTAATCAAAGATGACCAACTCTTACATGAATTGACCAAGCACAATTTCCAAAAGGTTCTATCTCACTGTCAAATCTACAACCATTACCTGGGTGTTTGGGGAGCATATGGCCATTACTTGGGAGCTTTATTTCTCGGTTTTATCATCATTTAATGTTTATTTTATGAGCATATAAATAGATTTTAAAATAGCTTTGCCTCATTACACGACGGCATCTAGGCTGCGATGTTCAGACCGAGAGCAGGGCTCCTGGACAGAAGCAGGGAATGAAGTTTGTGCCTTATGGTGTCTCGTGTTGCCACCAAATGTGCTGCCGCCAGAGCACATGGACTGTGATTCAGGAGCAGGTGGGGACAGGAATGAGCTCTGTGTGTCATCTGGGACATGTTCAGCCCAAGGTGGAGGTAGGCACTTGCAAGGATTTGCAGGTTGGAATTTCAGTTTTTTTCATTGGCTTCCCAATATCTTAAGAAGGAGATAAAGAGGTCTAGAGAAAATGTGGGACCTCTCTATAAGGAAATGGGAAATCTGCTTACCTGGAATATGGAGAAGGTTGAGCTTCAATTTTTAAAGAGGGGGGAAAAAAGGAAGGTGCTCAGCAAGATGATGGAGGGGATCCTCCTGGAGACCATGTAGAAAATAAGGAAATAAGGAGGTGATTTGTGACAGCCAACATGGATTCACTACAGGCAAACAGTGGCAGATGTGATAGGGTTAGAGTGTTATGGATAAGGAAAGAGTGACTGATCTCATCTACCCAGAATTGTACAGAGCATTTGATGCTGTCCTGCAGGACACCCTTGTCTCTAAACTGGAGGGATTTAAAGGACTGCATTTTCAATAAATCACCCATGCCTGCTGCTCACTTTCTGGGCTCTTAAAAATTATCTGAAACACGCTGAAAACATAGAGGAGTGCTCAGTAAATTTAGTTGGCTTGAAATGTGCTACTGTGTGTTACTATGAGAATGCTGTTCAGAGTCTCTTGCTTCCACACGCGTCTTTTGGAAAACAATTTCCTTTTTGGAAATGCAAATCAGACACTACGGTTTGATGCCATAGCAGAACTGGGAAGTTTGAGTCTGATACAGAAATATTAGTCACAGAAGAGGTAATTGAGTGCTGTGCTATGAAATTTATTACTGAAGAAATTTCATTTGTGATTCCGCCTTAGAAAATTAAAACCCACACATGATGGGCAGTCCTTGTTCCTTTTCCTGTTCCTATGCTAAAAGGTCTTGCTAAAATTTCATTCTTTTACAGGCATTCCCAGAAAAAAGATGAAGCTGTCAGCTTGAGTAAGTACAGCAATGCTCCTCCTCTTCAAACCTCAGTGGCACGAAATTTTCAGCTTTTTTTCATTTTTAAGATATAAAAAATTATTTCTCCTGGTGAATTGCCCATATGGAGAGATTTGAAGAAATATATGAGGCATATTCATAGCAAAGAAGAGGCAAACATTCCCACTCTCTCAATTACTTTTGATTAAAAAAAAGAGGTATTTTTGAGCAAATCTCATAATTTTAGGGCTTTCTCAAAGCTTCAGAGCCTTGAGCTGGCAATGGCACAGAGGTGGGGGTGTGTCGTGGAATGGTATGGGAGGTGAAGTCCTGTGATCATTTTCTGTCCAACTCCAGAAAGGAGGCTAAAAAAACCCTCTTTGAAGGAATATTTTGGCTGATGTTATATTTCCTGGTATTCCCGGATCACATGTGCCATGGAGTCACGAGATTGTTCAAAAATCTAAAAATAGAGCTCAAAATACTCAAAATAGGAACCTCGGTGGTATAAATAACAATTTAAATCAGGGTGCATAAATAGCTTGTGTTATTTATTTTTGTGCCCCTGTCTCTGTGGCGGGGCAGTTTTGGCAGAGGTGCCCCAGCTCACGCTGTCACTCCTCGAGCTCTGCTGCTTCTTTGGGCTCCCTCATCCCTTCCCAGACCCCAAGATCACCATGAAACTCATGGTTATGGTTGGCCTTCACATAAGAATAGCATGGTTTGGGTTGGAATGGATTCTAAAGATTGTCATTGCAAGCCCCTGCTATGTGCAGGGACATCTTCCACTATCCCAGGTGGCTCCAAGCCCCATCCAGTGTGGCCTTGGACACAGGAATGGAGCAGCCACAGCTTCTCTGGGCAATCTGTGTCCGTCCTCACAGTAAAGACTTTTTTTTTTTTTTTTTGCTAATATCTAGTCTAAACCCATTTTCCTACTCTTTGGAGCCATTCCTCTTTGTCCTGACTTTTTTAAATAGCCTCTCTCCATGTTTTCTGTAGGTTCCCTTCTGATTCTGGAATTAGGTCACACTGAGGATTCTCTTCTCCACGGTGAACATTCCCAATACTCTCAGCATTTCCTCACAGAGGTGCTCCAACCCTGAAATTTGCTCTGTGGTCTCCTCTAGACTCACTCCAAGATGTCCTTCCTGTGCTGGGGACACCAGAGCTGAAGGCAGCAGTGCCTGGACTCACCAGGGTGGAGTAGAGGGGCAGGGTGACCTCCCCAAATGTTTGGTCAATATAAATAGTAATATTTTATTGAGCAGACACACTAAGCCTTTGGCCTTGTTTTGCTGATGTCATTTTCGAAAAATAGTTGGAAGTGGCCCATGAGAAGTTAAAAGTGCATTTATTCTGAGAAAAAGTAAAAAAGGAAAATTAAAAATATATATATTTTTTATAATAATGACATAAAATGTGAGATGGGCTTTGCCATTGAGCCCTCAGTATGTTTTTAGTGAGGGACTAGTCGTTCTACCTCCACCCCCACAAGAAACCCACCCCAAACCCACATTTATGTTGTTAATAGCATAACTGCCTCAGCCCCAAGATGTGATTCTCTGCTGTGGTTGACAGTGCTGGGGAAATAGCTGGCTAAGTGATTCTTGGATTTTAAACCACAAAATGCTGATCATGAGTCCAACATTCACTTTTCAACTTTGGGAGGATCGGGATTTTGACCTCAGGAAAGGCACAGTGCCTGTACTTATTAACATCTTGTGGATATCTTTTTCTTTTAAGGAAGGTCTATAGGAATAGACCATAAGACATAAAGAAAAAAAAATCACAGACTCTAAGCTAGTCATGGTAATAATGAAGAATGACAAAAAGGTGAAAAGGAGAACTCAGAAGCCAAATTTTACCCAGAAATTGAACTGCAGATATTTTCACTGGTCTTATTGGCTTTCCAAAAGCCACTTTGTGCTAACAGAGTTTTATGTCCATAGATTTAAGTGGAGATCAGATGCTATGCCAGTAGCAAAAATTTGTTTTAATTACAAGATGAAAATAATTTTTTAGTGGAAATTGAAGTCGTTTAGGTCTCAATCCTGCAAAGAGTTTTATACTTGTGTTTAATTAGTGTTAATGTCTCTAAGTAGTCCCATGATGAATCCTATTGATGAAAATGGTGCTGCTCAGTTTGGGTACAGCTAAACATAAAAATATGTCTTTGCAGGGTTAAGGCTTGGTTTGCAATTGCACAGATTGAATTTTCACTTGAGGTCTTGAAAGCTTGAGTTCTGTGTTACAAATATATTTTGATTTTACTGTTTTATTGCCCTGGTCACTAAGATAAGGGCTGGATACGGTAACCTGTTGATTCAAGTACTCAGCTACAAATAGTTTTGTGTTTAAGAAAAGGTTTTAAATCCTGGTCTGATTTTCACCCTCTCTTAGCCTGTCATTCCCACTAACAAAAGTATTTCCACTGTCCCTCAGAGTAAAGCAAAGCAAAAGCAAATTATTGAGAGTAGCCACCTGCTTCTGTACTTTAGATCATGTAATCAAAGAACATGAGCACTGCAGTGATGGAACATTCATTTCAGATAGCAAATGATTTATCAGATATTGAGAGGAACAGTGTCTTCAGTGTTTTGAGAAACAGTGATCCTTGCTTATCAGCGGGTAACCATGAAAAGGTCAAATATTCTGAATTTTTGATTGCACGCTGCATTTGCTGTAACTCAATACTTCCCCCAAATTAAAAAACAAATGAGGCCAGAAGATGTTTGTCCCATTAGCAATGTGTAAGTGAAAGTCTGCAAATAATTAGATATCTAGGATACAGTAAACTGGTAAACATCTTAAATTATTAAAGATATTAATAAGGAACACTGAGGAGTTATTTTTCCAACTAAGAAATGATTTCCTGATGAAAGGGAGAGAAATTATTCTGTGTTAGTGAAAAATTTGTACATGCTGATGCTGAAAAGTCCATGAAATTAAGTAAATTTCCAAGTGATAAAACTTTATTGTCCTAGAAAAACATATATATATATATTTGAGAGACATCTGTGAGCACCTATTCCCATAATCTCTCTCAACCTTTTGAATTTCTATTACAATTTTTCTTAAAATTCAGACTGTCAAAGTGACTCTTTTCACTAGGAAAATGGGGATTGCACACACCAGGTTGGGTAGCTTTGGGTGGGGATGTGTCTCTGTGGGTATTTTATCATGAGTTATGCCAGACTAAAATTAGAGTTTTTCCCTACCTGGTGTTCTATCTGCCTTTGTTCTGCTGTAAACATGAGGAGAGATATCAACTTCCTTACATTTAAAATAGCCTTATATTCTTGTTTTGCTGCATGATGAAGGCTGGAAAAAAAACCCCACTTTATTTTATTTATTTTCCTCTCAGCATCTTCCAAGTGCTATTTTACCATACCACTAGAGTTTTGGGTTTTTTTAAACTGCTTCCTTCTCTCTCTTTTTCTCCCAACAGCCACCACATCAACCAAATCTACAGGAGTTCTTCAGAATAAACCCTTTCAAACATGAAGATCATTGTTTCACTGAAACCTGCCTCATGAACCTGCCCAAAATCTCCTAGTAGTGAGGAAAATTATTTTCCTTAAAAAGCTGTCGTCCTGGTACTGCATTTATTGGCAAAATCTGAAGGCTTCCTTGCTTTTTCATGGGATTTTCCTGACCCAATGCAGCACGTGGTGGTGCTGGAGAAGAAATGTGGGTGTGCTGCAGAAACTCTTGCAGCTGAAAGAAAAGCACGTGAAGAAATGGATGGTGTCTTCAACAATAGCAAAACATAACTGGAATTAAGTGCACATCTGCCAATGATGGTCAAGGTAATGCAAAATTATAAATGTTGACAAGAGAGACCCGGTCCTGCCTTGGCTGGCAGGTGAAGTCTCAGAGACAAGAGTTGTGTCATCAGCTTTGTGTTCATTTCAATGAACCTGGTGAAAAGGAAGAAGTGAAACTTACTTCAGTGCTCAAGACAAACATCCTTTCTTACCTTCTCTGGTTACTAGTAGGTTGGAAATTTCTTTTTAGGTAACTTAATTTGAAGTGTGATATCAACTGTTATACTTTTGAGACTTTCCTTTGTAGTTAGAATAATATAATATATTGTAAGCATGAAGAATGTTGGATCTGCACTTCACTGTCTATTGGCTTATATTAAAATACTAAGTTGAAGAGACCTGTACTTTTCTTCTAAATCCCCAACCAAGATTTTAAACCAAAATCAAGGTTTCAATCCAAACTTTTAGACTTGGTTCTTGCATTTCAGGTATTAACCAGTGTCTACGGGCAGTATAGAATAAGCTGGCTGAAAATAGTTTGCCTTGGTTGCCAGTTTTCTATGGTTTCTACAACCATGAAAAAAAAAATAGAATATAATTTTTTTCTTAGTGTTTAATTCCTCAAAGTGGCGAAAATAAGTGCCTTTTCATATAATTTAGAAAGGCATTGAAAATACAAATATCTTGAGTGTTGCTGGATATTAAGATCTTTCCTTGTGCAAATAACCAGTGTGTCTTCAGAGAGAATTTGTGGGAAGGCCTGTGAAAAGCCTTTATCTCTCTTGACCACTGTTCTCCTATCGCATCCTACACATCCTGTCCTACCTTTGCTGGCCACAAGGTATTTGAAATGTTTCTTTTCTTTGTTTTTAATATATTTTTTTTTTTTAAATCATTCCCTGACCATTGTCTTCATTTGCTTGTATTTTCGTGCAAGAAGACTCTCCACCAAGGGCTGAATTTGGTCCTCCACACATGGGACCCAGCCACTGCTGTATCAAATGCTCATCACCTCCAGATTATCTCCAGATTATCAATCTGGAGTTTGGAGTGAAAGATCTTTGATAGCCATGGAGGAGCAGTGCAAGTGACACATGCATGGGCAGCTGGAGGGCAGAGGGACCAGGAGAGGTTTCACCAGCAAAAGTTGAGAAATAGAGAAGGGAATTGTTGCACTGCTGGTTCTGAGAGGAAAAAAAAACCAACAAACTCTCCAAAAGACAAAAAACCAAAGTTCTGCAGTTGATTTATATTTCTATTATAGGCTTATCCTGTTAACTTGTTCTTAGAGAAGAGCTGTTCCCTGAGGTACAATTTATCCTTTTTAGAAACTCTCCTCCCCCAGGAAAGTTGCAACAGTGGAAAGAACAAAAGTTGGGACGGTGTTTGAAGGAGGAATCTAAGAAAAGTGGTTGAGCAGCTGGATTCAAAGCTGCATGCAAAGAAAAACTCTTTTGGGTGCAGGCACTCAGTGTAAATAGCTGAGAAGCACTTGTTTCTCAAAGAGGAGGGCTTCATGAGAATTGTAATTGTCATTTTAGAGGTTTTCAACCAAATGCTGTTAAGGTGGTGTTTTGAGAACTACAAAAAGAACATTAGGAGCGATTCTAACTATTCATATTGTTCTGGTTTGCTTCTTCTCCATGTGGAGCACAGAGGATGTAAATGTAGCAGGTGATTGGATGGGTGCAAGGGATAAGAAAGAGAAAGCTGAGTAAAGAGCTTGAAGGGTACAGGAGATCTTTGCATCCATGAGGACTCAGCTGCTGAGTCAGGCCCGTGGCTACGTGCACCCTCAAGAAATACACATGTGCTGATAGAAAACAGATTTAAAAGGTAATCGTGAAATTGCTTCAGAGCTCTGGATGTGTTTGGAAGGTTGTGACTGGTTGTCAGTGATGTCATAACCATATTTATTATAGCTCATAAATGGATGGGTCTGACTGTTTTCCTTATTTTAATGTATAAATTGCAGTTTATAATGGCAATAAAACACGCCAGGCTGTGCATTTCAGGGTGATTATTGCATTTCTCAGGTGGTTAAAGTTACTCTAACTGCCTTTTAGCTCAGATTTCAATGGTATTTGCCCAGTGTTCAGGCCATTTTTACTTGTATTTTTATGTACAAACCTCAAATTAAAGTGTTTTATTGCTTTTTAATTAAAATGTTGAAGTGTAAAGAAGGAATGGTCACAGGCAGATAGAGAGGCACAGTAGTAGGTGTTTTGATGTGAGAGGGGAGTGTGTGAGAAGGGAGATGGGGAGAGGGGAGTCTGCAGGGCCTGTCACTGGTTTTGGGTATTTTACAGGTACCCACTACTGGTTCCAGTAAACACGAGGCTGAATGGAAACATTTGTGAGCCAAAGGCATCGGTGTCTGCCTCATAAAATCTCAAACTGAGAAATGAGGGATTAAACGGCTGTGAACCTTTAATTAAGTGCTCAGCACCAACGTGCCCTCCTGCTGGAGGCTGAGCTGTGCTGATTGTCCCCACACAGGAGCTTGTGGGGAGCTCAGGCCCAAGGTGTTCCTGATTTTCAAGGCAGAGAGAAGTGCTGTGCTCTCCCTCTCTGAGACAGACCCAAACCCAGTGGCAATGGTGGGTTTTTAGTGGAATGCAGTTATTCTGGGAGAAGTAAATTCCTGGCTATGTGAGTGAATTAATTCACCAGTTTGGGCCGAGCGCAGGGTGAAAGTTCTGCTCCTGAAATCCTTTTGGGTGATGTCATGTCTAAGAGCCTGCAAAGCACCAAGGTCCTGGTGTCACGTGTGTGTGTGGAGTGGTGGCTTTGTGTGAAGGGAAGGACAGACCCACCAGGACACTGGGACAGGGCTGCTCCTTGTGATGGAGCCACCATTCCATTCCTCCACACGCTTATTGATACCACCTTGTTCCTCCTCTAACACAGAATCCTGGAACAACCCACCATGTGGATGGTTTTTCTCAAAAGAGAGAAAATATTATCCCATAAACATGCAAGGTGGAAGAGACCAAAGAGGCACCAGATGGAAAATTTAAGTTCTCACAAGAAAATGGAGGATATGGTGGACAGCATATGTAATGGAGAGCAGGTTAGGAGATGTTGTTATTGCATTAAATAGAAGGTTTGAAGGAGAACTGTAGGTAAAATAAGAACCTCCATATACTGTCAAAGGAAAAGAAGAGGAAGAAAGTGGAGGGGAGGTATTACTTGTGAGATTTCCCCCATTAAAAACAATGTAAAAGGAGGGTGTGCAGTACAATGTACAGCTGCAGTGAAGCGTTGGGGTGGCTTTAGGCACAGTCAAGTGAATTGGGATGGAGCTACAAAGGTAGAAGAGCTGAAGAAGTAGACCAATGAATTTGCAAATATCAATACAAATAAGTAGATATGGGGCTTAAACCAACAAATTTTAACATTCATGTTATCACTGAAAACTCATCCTTGATGACCTAAGAGGTCTTTTCCAGTCCAAATGATTCTCTGGAATGCTGTCTTGCTGGAGGTGAAGCTCCTTCCTGCCTTGATCCTGTGAGCTTCTCAGAGAGTGGTGAAGATGTGTGGCACACCAGGACAGAGCATCCACAAGGCTCCTGCTCCTCTGCAAGGCTCTGAATCTGAGAAAAATTATGGCCATGTCTCAGGTTTGTGGTCATATTTCAATTTTAGGAGTTTCCATCTTGAGGCACGGCCATTGCAGCTCTTTGGGTGTGTTGAGTTTTGCAGTCCATGATTGTTGAGGGGCTGGATATTTGTATAGAGAATTACAGAATAATTTAGGCTGGAAAAGATTTCCAAAACCATTGAACCCAGTCTGTGACTAATCTCCCACTTGTCACCCGGACCAGAGCACATCCAGTTGGTCCTTGGACACCTTCAGGGATGGGGAATCCTCCACCATCTCCCCTACCAGTGTTTGGATGCTACACACAGTCCAAAGTCTTTAATTGAGATTATCTCTTCTGGTGCATCTTTACAGGAATGAGTGTCAGAGGGCTCTCGTTTGTATCATATTGGTACAAATTTAAATAAATTAAGAACTAAAATCATGACTATTCACATGGGTAAGGGCATGAGTTTTATAAATTTAAATTAGGGATTGAGTCTTTCATTAAAGAGAAAAAACCCTCCACTCGAACAGACCAAAACCCAACTGGTCTTGCTGCCTAATTTTACACAAAAAATGTACATAAAATAATTTTTTAAAGGCAGGTTTTTTTCTGCCCCATTGTTTCCCCTATCTTTATTTTTATTTCTCCTGTGCAAAATATCCCTCTTGCATACCTCCCCTTTCTTCCCATGCAAGAATGGAAGAAATGCTTAATGGGAACCAAAGCACGTTAGGAATATTAAGGAAAAATTACAGTATATACTCTATGAAATGAAATGCATCTTTTGTGAATAAATCCCCCCAGAAATCTTATATTTCCAGGCATCCACTTACATACCTTCATGTAACAACTTATACATTCGTAAAACATTCATTGAAAGCAGCTCTGCAGTTTTATAGAAAACAACATGCCAGGGATGCAAGAATCTTGCCAGTTCTGTGAAAAATGACACCAATTAAAGCTTAAATTGCTTGTTTTCTCATAAGGTACATATTTTCATAACTTTGAAATCAAATAATTGCTGCTTTTATATTAAATACAATAAAACAAAAAGGATGCTAGTTTAGAGGAACTGCTACAAGCATTTTAATATAATTTTCCCACCATTTAAAGTCACAAAATATGGAAAACAAGTCAAGTATGCAAAGTTCCAAGGAGATAGAGAAACTCCTTCAGATTATTACATCATTTGTCTTTTGTGTCAGGAAATGTGTATGTGATTTCATTGTTTGATTAAATGCCAAAAAAAAAGGCATATTGCACTTATCTAACTGATTACAGATTTTATTCATCTGAAAAAGTATTTGTTCGTACTTTGACATTAGAAAGCAATATTTTTTTTAATGCTCCAAACAAGCATTTTCAAAAAAATTATAATCCTAACTTCCCAGGCTTGCTTTTTATTTTGTATTAACAATGCACTGTACTAAAATTTCCCATACTGGAACACAGTCCCTAGTGGTTTTCAAGCTATAAACTGAGTAAACAGTCCCTTTCTTATTGAGTGTCTGTGTGAGTGCATGTTGTTTCTGGAATACATCATATTCATTTGCAGAAACCCTGTGTATGGATCTTTAACACTTTTTCCCCCTTTTTTTTTTTTTCCGAGGTACCTAAAATAATGGCTTTTTAAGACAGTAATAAAGCCATGTAACTTGTGGGGAAAAGCACACTGTGGCTCACAATCTGAATTAAACGTGTGTCATTGGGGGTAAGTTTCATTTAAAATACCTATTTCTGCTAATTATTCAAAATGCTAATGCTGTGCTGCTGTACTATCTTTGATTTGTGTTAGCATGTTTCTGGCAATGCTGCGCTAAGAATATAGGAAAATCAACTAAAAATATTTCTGCATTGAGTTCCTTGGGTTTTTTTAGTAAGAGCAGAGAAAGGTGGCACTTATCGGTGACATTTTTTGGACTCTCACCATATCAGGGTTGACAAACTAAGCTTTACATAATGAAGGCACCTTAAAAAAAGCCTCAACAGAAATAATTTGAGGAGAAACACGAAGCTTCATCTAGGGACTTCAAGGTCAGATACCATTGGCCTGGCCTCCATTAACCCCCACAGGAAATCTTCCAGAATCCTTATTTTATCTTGAGTGGGTGTTCCCAAACTATCAGTCTTTTTTCTTTTTTTTTTTTTAATTTTTTTTTTTTATTTTTTTCTCCACCAAAATAGAGACACAGTTTCCTTTAAAAGACATGAATTTCATCTGGTAGAACATTTTAACAATGTTTACATGCCACGGAGAAATTTTCAGGGAGAATGGTGATATTTTAAATTGCTCTATTAACAAAACTCTGCCTAAATTTGGAAGAGGGAAAAAGATTTGAGAACTTAGTAAACGATTAATAGTAAGATATTAAAAGACAGCTAAGTGTTCTCAGTCACTGGGGAAAATAAACTGGGATGGTATAATGAGATCCCTACAGTCTTGTGATCAATCCAAAGTAGCAAGAATGTAATACCAATGGGTTAACTAATTATTTGTATATATTTAAAAAGTCTCTCAGTAGTCTGAATCATGTCCAATGTGAATGCTGAGGATTACATGATCTATTATTAACCCATTAGTATTGTGCTTTCGGTGTTCTTTGGCAACAAAAAGCTCCAACAGGAATAAACTGTCTAAAATATGTGTCTTTTTAATAAAGTGGGTAATTTATTTTTTTTTTTTTGATGGGGAGGGAGAGTGTATCTTATTTATAGTGTCATTTTAAACTCAAGTTACAACGTCTTAGATTTAAGAGACAGGCCAGCAATGCAGGCAAGGGTGTCTCCTGCAAGGAGACAGAGATTAATGCCATGTGTACTGATGATTCTCCACCACAATTTAGGATTCTGGTGGCGCCATGACGCCCGTTTTTTATGGTGGTTTGCCAAGAGAAAATTACTTAAACCAATTGTGAATGCGTTCCTGTTATACTTTTACACAACCACATTTCTGTACATAAATAGCATAATGAGTATTTTTTAAATGATCTCTCATTCCAGATTCACCTACTTTGCATAAAACGTCAAGCACAGGAAGGAGTTGAGATTTTGTTTGTGCTTCTCTTCTTTTCTTTTTTTTTCTTTTTCCTAACTGAGAAAGGTTTTCACATGGGAATATACTTTTTCCCCCCCCCTTCCTTCTTTCTCCATGACAACTGACCACAATTGAAGTAGATTCTTCTTAACATACTGTAATGTGAGAATTTTCTTCAGCTGGAGGGTGTTTTAGTTTCCTAAATTGAAAGCTGTTCTACTTCACTGCATAAAATGTGAACATGAATGTTAGGATCAGTACCTTTGCCAGGTGGGAACTGGGACAGCTTGAAGGCCCTCAAAACCAGTTGTTTTTAAGACTTTACACATTTGAGGTTGAAAGCTGACTTGTTCTAAGCTGAAATGTTCTAAACCCAATAAGATATTTGGATATTAAGGAGAATCTACATCAGGCAAACAGAATATTTTAAAGTACTTTTGCTAACTGCACAATTGTTTTTATCAATTTACTTGTTTCAAAATTTTGCAAAGAGTGCATTTATTCTTTTTTGCCCCAGTCTATGAAGGGGGTTTTCTGGAGCTGTCTATTTTATGGCATTATTTTTGTGAGGCTGCTCTAGGTCAATAAAGCAAGATTTATTAGTGGCTTTTAGAAATGCTGGTATTCTAATAATTGCTGTATTTTTAGGAGTGAGTCTCTTTGTTGCCTGAGCCACTTAATCTGTCTCCATGAGTTTGATTCCTGGTTGTGTCCCTATTTGAAGGCAATTCTCAAGTGCAAGTGTGCTCATGCTGGGTGAGGGAGCTCGCAGAGCTGCTCTGTCCCTCTGAGGGTTTTGAAAACTCAAAATGAAATGCAAGTATCTGGAGCGATATTTAATGGGAGGAGGGCTGTGTGTGAGGATGATGGGCTTGGAGGCCGCCTCTGCTTCTGGTTCTGCTGTGCTCTGAAAGATTTGTAATTCTTTTAAAGTCAGTGGCTTCCTACTGTGACTGTGAGAACTATGGTAATCAAGCCTGAAGCATTTGAATGACAATGTTGTCATGTTTAAATATTAATCTGACTGGAGCAGATAGAGATATATTGCTGGGAGAGAATAATGTGTGTCTATAAATAAGGTCTTTGACCAAGGCCAAAACGAGCACTCTCCCTTCATCCTTAGGCATGGAAAGTTCTTCCTGGTCTGACAGAAGGCTTGGAGGGGGGGTCTGATGAACAAAAATCTTTAGTCAGAGTTGTAGTTTTCATGAAGAAAATGTCAATGTGTGTGCTGAGGAGAGGGTTTTGTTTGCTTTCTTACAAGCATTGCAACAAATAATGGAGTTCACACAAAACACAGCAAAGCAGCTGGGTCTGACCACATTTCCATTTTTATAGTGCTCATGGTGGAGAGGTGTTTACTAAGCAGGTCTCTACAGAAAAAAAAGGCAGTCTCCAGTACACCTCTGTGTGTTCTTTATCATAATATTTTGGTTTGGAAATTAGAGATTGATTTAAAATTGTGACGCTTGAAAAATAATTTCCTCTTGATGTGCAATTAAGTTTGGTGTTTAAGCATAACTTCAGCGTCAGAATAACAGATTTCTGGTGCTCTGTGTGGTTCCTGCAGTTAATGCACCCAGTTGTATCAATATCCACTGTTACACCCCTGCAAATACGAGGGGTGGTCTTGGAAGGGCACTTGCTCTGAAAATTGGGGAAATATTCCAGGGAAAATGAAGAAGGAGGACTAGGAGATTAAACAGTTTGGTAGTCAGGATAGAAGAGGTTTCCCAGCAATTTAGGGGCAATTACTGGAAATTATGAAGGTTTAGCATTGTGAAAAGAGAGAGAGAGAGGGCTTTAGAAAAGAGATGGAAGGGCCAAGTACACAGGACAGAGAGGTCAAGAGGAAGATTGGCAGGACAGCCAAAGAGTTTTCCTCCAGAGAGAAGCAGAAAGGGATGACTTCCTAAAATAGAAAGCCCAAAGAGTATCATCAAAGGATTCAGCTGTGGGAAACCTGTCCAGCTAGAGAGGCAGCAAGTCTCAGATGTTTATTATTTTTTGGAATGCTGCAAGATGTAAAGCAGTCAATTTCAATTAAAATAAAAACATGTTTAGATTCAGAGTAACAAATTTGCCTTTCAGATTTTCTTCAGAAAACTTTTGCTACAGTTCAAAAAACCCAAAGTTATCTCAGGGTCCTTACATGTCAGAAACTGCCCAGTTATTTGAAGCATAGTTGAAAATGGGGGTAGGGAACAGCATTGCAGAAATATGGAATAAGAAAAATTTATAATTTAAATTATCAAATATAAAGTGCAGCCCAGTTTGACTCTTATCACTGGGTAACATTTTCAGGCTCACTCATTTTTTAACTGCTCAAGTACCTTTATGATCACCTGTCATATGTGTGTCACTGACATCAGCTTGAAAAATCAGGGCTTGCTGTTAGAATTTTGCAGCAACAAGTAATATCTGTTACTTTTTCCAAGTGTATGAGATAATACAGTGTACATCAACTGCTGCTGCTGGAGAAACATTGACTTGTGATGTAGCTATGCTTGATAGCTTAATTATTCATTGCTTTGTTCCTTTTTGCTTTTATAAAATTGGTTTCTGTCAGGTTTGAAGTATGTCAGCTCAAGATCCAAACATGGATCATACTTGCAAAGTCAGCTGTACAAAAGTCTTCACTTAATGAACATGTTTGCTTTATTTTTGTGCTTCTATAAATAATGCATAATGTAAATTTCTGTGGTCTAGGGTCCCTTTCCCAGAGGGGAGGTAGTTCTGGTGCAGGAATTTAGAAAGTTAAATCATTGTTGCTTCTGCTGAAGGCTCTGCAGCTTTATGTGAGATGCTCTCTAGAACACCTTACTCAAGGGAACTTACATTTTTGGCTGCCAAATGTATGGAGAGGGCACATAAATAATAAGGCAAGGGTTGGGTGTTTGTGGAAGTTGTACCCATATCTATCACAAAGCCTTTTTCTGCAGGCCTCTGGTTTAAGGGGAACCTAAAAAATTCTGCCTCTTATGCATAAATGTTTGTTTGACACTTTGTCAAATTATCTGGGTAGCCCCATAAAAACTTGATGCTGTGGTTTTTATCAATTTTATATCCAGAATAAAGAGGAAGAAGTTACTATTTTGCCAAATACACATTTAAGCCTTCAGCCTTTTGGTGAGAGTTGGGACATTTCAACACTAGTACGTAAGCAGGAAAAGAAATCCAAAATGTCCTTGTAAGGAAGCATCTGTTTACTAATGATGCTTGGCTATTCCAAAGCCAGCCCTGTGTACTGGGCTGATTGCAACAGGATTTCAGAGGAAAAGAGGCAGAATATTTGGATGAATTTATGTGAATTTAACAGAAGCAAATTTTAGTAGTAGAGACTGATGTGTTTGTGAGAGCTGTGTGAGAACGGTGTTGCAGAACAATAATCCTAGAACAATGATACCTAGGTTGCTTTCAGTGGGACCAAAGCCCACATTTGCTCAATTAATCTACACTTTCTAGCTAACCATGAAGTTTTGCACACCATCTCCCCACCAACCCAACACTGGTGTTAATCATAAGCATTGGTTATTTCTTGTTTGAGGAGCAGAGCTTTCAGGGAGGGCTCTGGGAAAGGAGCAACCAAGCCCTACTGTCATGTTCAGCTGACACAGCTGTTTATTGTACAACCTCTCCTCCCTGCTTGGACCATTGCCATGGATGATTTAAGTGTGTTTGGACTCCTGGTGGGTGCAGGAGCCTTGCTGGGCCGTCTCCACTGGGACCGGTGACAGAAGAGGGCATCAGTCGTGCTCGCTGGTTGGCAAACCCATGCAACGCCAAGAGTGAGGAAATTAAAATCTAATGCTCCTCAAATGGGCAGCCTGACGCATAATGGAGATGGGGCAGCGAGCCTGGGTATGTCAGGAACATCATTTTAACCCGACAAGACACATGTAACCAGGCATGACACGCTGCCCTGCTGGCACGGGCACGCTGCGTCTGGAACAAAGGCACTTTGCTGCAAATCAGATTCCCCTCACCCCAAACGAATTTCAGCTTGCAGGATTTCATGATTAACAGGCTTTCTAGGATATTTACAACTTTCTGGAGAGAGAGCACCTTTTTTTTCTTTTTTTTTTTTTTTGGTAAGAAAAAAGTGAAATGGAACACACACATTGCCTTTGAAATGTAGCCATAGCAAGGTCATATATTTAGGTGTTACATATTAAAATATTGATTTTTTTAGAATATAAAACCCCTGCTTACAATAAATACAATGCAAGTCATAACCTTTATTATAAAAATATTCCAGTGTTCCACAGTAAAGGGTCATTAACATTGCTATACTGTAGGGTTTGATCATTACTGGAGGATACTATGTTTTGTTTTTAATCAGGCAGTGATTTATATAGAAACTTATTAACAACCAAGATATGGCTCATTTCTGATCTCTGACATGCTTAAAAGATGTTGCAAATTAAGGGATTGATCCTGTAGATGGCTGAGCTGATAGGAAGAAATGTCAATAAGCAAAGTGCTCACTCTGTCACTGGCCTGTGCCTTTCACATCAGTAGATGTGCAGCACTGAGATGCTAGAGCTGATCCCAATGTCCCTGTACTTTAGAGGGACTTTAGAAGCATATGATTCTTTATTTTATTTCAATTCTGGTTGAACTCTGGTTGAGAGTTGCTTTTTCTTTGAAGTGGAGAAAGCCTCACCCCTAAGAATGCTTTGGGATTTCTCACTCGAGGTGTTGGCTTTCCATCCTCTGGTACTCAGCGTGTGTGGGCAGACATGGGGAATGGAGAGCTTTGGGAAGGGCTGGTGGTGACCAAAGGTGGCTGGGGGCATGGCTGTGAGGGTGAGGGACAGCAGGGAGATGGTGTCCATCACACAGAGATTCTCCAGCTCCTCGTAGTGAGGACCGGAGCTCACAGCCTCTTTAGTGGGCAAAGTGGACTTTGATGGGCTTCTTCCTACTCAAGATATTCTGTGATTCTCAGTGCTGAAAATTCAGCCTCACACTGACAAGGACAGTTCAAACAGCTTTATGTGATCACTTATCATGCCTTTAATTAATTAATTTAAATTATTCAGGCTGCATTGCATCACCCTCCAAGAGCAGTTCAGCCAGGTTTGTGCTGGGGTACTCTTGGCTCCTGCCAGCATCAGCAGTGCTCACAGAACCACTCTCAGGGATAAGAAACAGTGTCCCCCAGCTGTATGACACAGCCCACCTTCCTGGAATGAGGATCTGCTGTGCTGGGATCCCCTGGGATGGGCATTGCTGAAGCCTTTGGGATGGCAATAGCAGAGCCAAGGGTGCTGAGTGCAGGAAAGTGCCACATGGCAATTAAAATGACTGCTGGAAATGGAGAGTTCCTGGCTGAAAAAACCTGCCTTCAAATAAGTCCCTTTATGTGAGGAAATCTGTCATGTCGAGTGTTACCCAAGAAAATTTCATAGAGGGGAGCAAAAATCTTCCTGTGCCAGATTGATCCTGCTGCACATGCATTACTTATTAACGTGGGTCAGTTTGGTTTGAGGGGTTTTTAAAATATTTTTTTTAGGTAGTGAATGTTTTCCATTATTTTAATTGGGAAAAGCCTGATAAAAGCAAATGTACACTTCACGTGTCGGAGAACACGCTATAGCTTTTTTATTCTCATGTGAAACCTGCTTATATGTCACTTTATATGATTTTCTTTTTAAATTTTATTAGCTGAGTTTTAGTGCTCTTTAAAGTAAAAGTGATAGCAACCAGGTGCATTATGGGGTGGATGACACAGCCCTGCCAACACACCTATGTGAATAATTCCCACATTTCCAGGCTCAGCCGTTTGTGCAGGACCAGGCAGATGTTTTGTGCTGCTGATGCACAGAAGGCTCTCAGGCAGACACCACCAGTCTGATTTTGAGACCATAAACTGTATGCCACTTCTCTAAAGTGAAATACAGCAATTAAAAAAAAAATTGTCGTTCACTGATTTCACATTTTTGTGCGCATAATTTTTTTCTAATATTTTTCAGTTCTGATGAGAATTTTAAAAATTGAACATATCAAACCCTCCCTACTTTACTTGCTTGCCCTGGTTACTCAAATAGAGAGAATGCCAGTTTGTCTCTTGAACAACCAAAAACAAGTATATGAATTTTTGAGGATAATGAGAGGCACAAACTGCACCCCATGCAGTCACTGCTGCCTGTACCTACACGAGCCTCTTACTGCTTAAAATTTTATATGGTTATTTCTTTTTAAACACCTCAGCAGATTGAAGCAAAGATTTTTGCAACCTGAGTTTAAAGACAAAAAAAAAAAAAAAGAAAAAAGAAAAAAATAAACCCAAAAAAAGCCTTATATTCTTTTTTCTTCCAGCCTTTGATCCTGGCTCTCCAGTCGTGGGAACCAGGAGAAGTCATCTCCTGTGAACTGTGAGTAGGAAGCTGCGAGGGAATCAGCAGATGAGTTTGAAGGTTAGGCCTTGTTTATGCTGGGGATTAAGTCATTTGTGGTCAGTACCCAAGGCAGCTGGGCTGCTGCAGGCTCCCAGCTCCCATCAGATGACATTCCTGCAGGGAGATTCCTGCAGGGCGTTTCACTCTGCAGGGTGAATCCAGACCTGCTCCTGTCCTTGTGTTCAGATTGGAGCAGAGTCCTTGGGTGAATGGAAAACTTCAGAGAATAAAAGGGTCCTGGAAGGGATTGATCAAAACCATCATTTTATGGGTGTAGTAATAAACAGCCAAGCCAAGCCTGAGCTGCAGAAAAGCTGCTCCGTGTTTCTCAAGGTCCTGAAGGAAAAAACAATCAGCAGATAGGGAAGTGAAAGGGGGAAGAAATCTCCTAAATTCCTGCAATGCTCTGTCTGTGGGACCATTTCAAATATCTGCCTACATTTGGGAATATCCTGGGTTGTGCTCTGAAAGTTTAAGATTTTTTTCCAAAGGTGGTTTTATTGCCAATCACGATTAGGGTAGATTTACTTTTTTCTAGCAGGCACATGGTTAAAATCTTTCTGTGCTTCTAAATTTAAATCCGCTTCCCAGTAGTACTATCCAGGTCTCATTCCTTCTCTATTTCTCTTCCTTTTTTTTCTGTTCCTCTCCCTTTTTCTCCCTCTGTCACTGTGGATTTGATGGGGCTCCAAGTTACAACTGGATGCTGTTGAGATCTGTGCCGAGTTGCACCAACACTCTCTGTAAAGTTTTAGTTTCGTGGACCGCTATACAGCGACTTTTTATGTGTCTAAGAAATGGAAACATTTTGTCTCGTATTAAAAAAAAAAAAAAAGAAATATTTTTATACTGTGCTCCATTCACAGACCACATCAGAGGTATTCTAAGAATAGAATAGATCAAATATATTTTATGGAAATATAATGAGAAAAGGATGTGTTCCCAAAACTCACTCTGAACAAAGGAATGCAACATAGTCAGGAATACTTTAATGCGCCTAACAATTTTCTCATGTGAAAGGCTGAAGGAACAGTCTTGGTTTGAAGAAATCTTCCAATTCTCCCCAGGCACCCTGAACTTGAAATCAGAACTAGGAAAGCTATATATTACAAAAAAAAAGAAAATGTATGGAAAAAGTGACTGAGGGCATTAACCATAAAAGACGTTTTGAAAAGAAAAATAACATCAATATGAAACATTTTGTCATGTTCCATTTCATTGATCATATATTTATTTTATGTGCTCTGGAGCGCTGAAGCTTAGATGTAACTACATTTCAGGAGCCTCATATTAGACCTGTCATTTTCTTTGTGGTGAAAACTAAATAGCAAGGAAAAAAAATAGAATAGATTGCAATTATTAGATTTGGGTTGGATTCCTCTGGATTCTCCTTAAAAACTTAAAAAAATAAAAAAAAGGGAGCTTGGAAAAAGAGACATTACATTAACAGCTATTATAGGCACTGCCTGTGTGACAGATAGAGAAGTAGGAGGTACACCTACAATGTAAAATAATGCATCTTTTCCACGGTAATGCAATATGTTCACCTTAAATAGGCTTGTAATTAAACCTGCCACTGTTGATTAGATCAACCATGTAGGAAAGATGCATTTGTATTAGTTCTAATTAAATCTCTTTCAAACAAGTTGGAGTTATGGATTGTTTTTTCCACTCCCCAATACAATAAACATGTATTTCAGATGCTGCACGTGGCTACCCCGTAGTAGATCTCTGCATAAAAGCCTTTTCTGTAGCTGGTCTCTGATCTCATGTTTCTTCTGCCTCAGGACTGAACTTCCTTTCTAGGCAAAGCCCTCAATGATTTAAATTTGGATTTTTACAGGAGCATGATGGATGGAATCAGGCCATTCTGAGCACCATAAAAAACTTGTTTTAGCGTTGGTAAGGAAAAAATATTTATTATAACTCAGGTTTTTGAGTCTTAATGTGTTTTCCAAGAAGCATAAGGCTGGTTTAGAAATTCCTGGTGGAGAGAAGTGGAGTAGGGAAGGCCTGAGCTTGAGGAGCTCTGGCAGGTTCTGGCACACTCTTGCCACTTTCTCCAGTGGTGGGTGGCATTACTCACACTCAGCATCTCTGAATGTTGCTGGTCTAAAGCCCAGTGAGATCCACTGTGTTCTCAGAACCCCTCTTAGAGTCTGACACCCTGTTAAAGATAAAAGTTACACTCTCCTTGGACTGTCTGGAGTGAGGATTTTGGCACTAAATGGAAATTTTCAGGTATACCAAGCAATGCAATCTATAAATGCTAACCAAGTCCCACTGTGGTGGTAATTTATTTTGGGGCATTTTGTGCAGTTCAGGTTTTCAAAGGAGTGAGTCCAGGGGAATATCATCAGCCTTTCTCTCAGTTCATCATCCCTCCTCTCAGGGCAGAGCAGGTTGTAGGCACACAGTGAAAATGGAGGGGTTGGAGACTCTGGGCTCCTTTCTGGTGCTTTTGGGCTTTCTCCTTGTCATGGTGCTGCTGGCTTTGTGTGGGCAGGTGCCAAAGCCCTTCCTCCGAGGCAGGATGAGTCTGGAGGGCAGAGGTCCATCCTGGGACTGTCCCCAGGATGAGAGGATGGCCAGGGATGCTGATTCACCTCTGGGCACAGCATGGCTCTGCTCCTTTGGACTCCTCCCTTGCTGCCGGCAGCCAAGTGGGTCAGGAATTGTGATCATGGCTCTGTGAATGCCAAACTTTATTTCTGAAACAGCCCAAGAGCACTGAAAACCTCCAGGAACCAAGAGTGCTCTGTTTCACATTGTAACACAACTGGAGAAAAAAAAATAAATAACTTGTACTGTGTTTTCATATTGATTTTCCTTCTCTTGGTGCAGCATTTTCAATTTAAATGGCAGCAGAGTGAGGCACAGAATGGGAAGGAATGTTCTGAGCCCTGCAACTGGGAAAAGAGCCTGGTTTTCTGATTTTGTGTCCGTGTTACCCAATTAAATTTTGTCACTGTCCTGTGATTTCATGTCCAGTGCAGTATTGCTTCCACAGAAAAGCCAATTACAGAATAAGATAAGAGTGACAGTGCCTATATTTAATTACTACTATATAATATATTCAGGAAGAAGATTTTTTTCCGTAAAACTTTTTTAGTCAACATGAAGGAAGAGTTTCTGCTGATTTTTATTGTCATAAGACAGAATATTATTTCATGCTACTATTGAACTATATTTAACTTGCATCTATCTACAACAGAAAACTTGAAAATCAGTTTGTTAGATTTTATTGCTCCTTTTTATCTCATAAGCATTTTCCTCAAGTACCATTAAATAATGATACAATTTTTAGAATATCAGTTATCAGATGGTAAAAGTTTAATTTTTGTTTTTGTGTTGTGTGTTTTGTCCTCTTTGTATTTCTTAGCTGCGGGGGAAATCTTCTACCTTCAAGAAACCTGATATTTTGGACCAGATCCCTGTCTGAACAGGTTGTGTGCTGCCCTTTTCAAAATCAAGCTATCAGAGGATGCCCTTCAGCAGAAGTGTTAAGAGGACTTGGTGAGCTTAACATGTTTCGCCTGCTTAATTTAATTTGGAAAAACTCAACCAGAAAATGAAGTTATTAACAGGTTGGTACATTCAGAGATAAGATGATGTCACAGGAAAGCAGTCAAGTGGGCAGCTTGTCAAAATATAAAATATGTATCTGTCAGAATCAAATGATAGATAAGCTGTGGCTGGGTGTAGGATGCAGTGAAAATAGTGTGCTAAAAATTGAAGCCGAATCCCACCAGTCTGGAGCACAAGTTTTAGTAACTATTGTGGTGAGCAGAAATACAACAATCCTGGGGACGTGAACTGTGCTGCTGGAACACATTGCTGTGTGCAGTTCCTGCCCAGTAGCCAGAAATCCATCACCATGAGACCTCCAAGGGACAGCAGAGACCTTGGAAGAGTGGCTGTTCCAAAGATGGGAACTGAAACCAGCCATGGGGTGCCCAATTTTGGAGGATGTGGAGCTGGTGGGGAGAGTCCAGAGGGTTCCATGGAGCTGCTCCCAGGGCTGGAGCCAGGGTGGGAGAGCTGTGGGTGCTCACCTGGAGAGGAGAAGGCTCCAGGCAGAGCTCAGAGCCCCTGGCACGGCCTGAAGGGGCTCCAGGAGAGCTGGAGAGACACTGGGGTCAAGGGATGGAGGGACAGGAGCCAGGGAATGGCTTCACATTGACAGAGAGCAGGTTTAGATTAGAGAATATGAAGAAATTTTTCCCTTTGAGGGCCAGGTGAGGGTGCCCAGAGAAACTGTGGCTGCCCCTGAATCCCTGGAGGCGTCCAAGGCCAGGTTGGATGGAGCTGGGATAGTGGAAGATGTCCCTGCCCATGGCAGGAGAGTTGGAACAAGATGTGCCTTAATGGTCCCTTCCAACCCAAACCATTCAATGTGTCTGTAACTAAAATTGGGACACACCATTAGCCCAGATATGCCAAAATGAGCATTAGTAAATCTTTCCCTGGGTAACTTGGAAAGTTTTGAGGGCTTCAAATGTGAGGATAATCTGTCTGGCCAATGTAATGAGCGTTTCAGTGTTGGAGAGGTCAGATGAAAGAGAGGAGCCTCCAGTGTATTCTCCAGGAACGTGTACATGTCGTGTTCCATCACAGTGCCCTTCCTGCCTTCTGGTTTGTCGTCTCAAATAGCTGGCACCAGGAGGTTACAGCCAATAAACTTGGGAATTTTAAATGGCAATTTGGAGTCTCGTATGAGCTAAACAGAATAGGCCACTTAGCAAGGAATGCAGTTGAAGTCCCAAATATTGTGATGGCAAAATGAAAGAAATACCATTACAATGAAAGTCAGTATTGTGTTATCATTGAATTTGGGAAAATGATCCTGTTTGTGTGGAACTTCATTCACTGCAAGTTGCAAAACTGAGCATAAAGGCTGTAAACTCTTGGGGACAGCTCATGAAATGTGCCTGTTTGCTCGGGATCTTCCATGATGCAGAGTTTGTGATGGGAATTCTCAGGACTAACAGAATACAAAGAGTAGAAGCCCTAAATAAAATGCTGCTCTTTTATTTAAAGGTCAGAAGGGACCGGTCTGACCCCTTGATCTATAGGCCATAGTGCTTTTTTCACTAACTTCACCATGATAGTTCCAATTTATGCTTCAGTTTAAATGGTTCCTAAAGACTCAGCTTGAGATATATTCTTCCTCAGGAAAACAATAATAATGAGGTTTTCTATTGTAAATATTTTTCAGTATAGAAAATATTTATCACCTAAATTCCTGTGGCCTTCTGACCTTCAGAATTTGGTTCTTATTATTTATGCCTGAACAAATTTAACTTTTATCAAAATCCTTCTCTTTCATAAATGAAACAGGTGAAGTTTAAATCTGTAACAGCTCTTCAAAATTGTCTTTTTTTTTTGTTTTGGTTTTTTTTTCTCCCCTGAGGTAATTCCAACAAGTTTGCTAGGCATTTTATTGTGCTATTTGCAGAACTGAGCATTTTTGGGTTTAATTTGATGGGGATTTTTTTGTTTTGTTTTCTAATAGTTTCCCCAGCACTGTATACTGGGGAGACAGCAACACTGTGCTGCTGTTATCCTCCATTTTATGTATACTCAAGGATCACATTCTTGCTTTTGGAACTTCAAGCTGTTGGCATTTTATGTGCTATACTTAGTCTATATCATGTTAATTTTTTATTTAACAATAATTTTAATGGTGATACAGAATGATGTATAGTACTGCTGTACAAATTTAAAACATCATAGATATGTATAAACTCCAAAAGTGGAACATAGAATGCATTTTTTGGTTAAAATCTGAAAATAAATCACAAATATCCTGGCATGAGGGGCTCTGTTTTAGACTTGTGTAACGACAATGCTCTCGTAATTGAAAGAAAAAAAAGAAAAAGGAAATTTGGGAGACTGTTAGTCTACATGTGGCATACTTTTTTTCCCTTGAGTTGAAAAAAAAAAAGCCCATTGACACATTTGGACTGAAAAACCCTTTTCTGCACATGTTTTATATATGTGGGTTTATTACACAGATCATGTGTCTTAATTGGGTAATTTATATTGTGTTATCCAAAGAAGATGTTCTTGTTCAATTGGATACACAATGAAAGTTTCAAGAAAACTCATTAATCCTGTTTTTACAGAGATCAGAGCATGGCCATGGAATAACAACAGCTACAAATATATCTCCATATGCTGAGGCAGTTACCTACGAGATCGTGTTCCCTGGATAGTGGTGTTTGTAAATATAGATGTATACACAACACAGGTAGGGATGAATCATACCTTTAGTGGGAATTTTTCTTCCTGATTCTCTTCCTGAAGCTAAATATATTAGATTTATCCACTGTGCGTCTTTTGATGCAAAAATGTATTTACAAATCAAACTGATCTCAATGAGGAACTTTCAGTCGTTTTGTTATCTCAGACAATTTGAGCACTGATGTTTCAGTGGGGTAAGGGCAACTTGAATTTGAGCTCTCCTGACCTGTTTTTTCCTCCTTCCCACAGAACCTTGATATTTTCTAAATGAATATTTTGTTTCCTTGTACTAATCTGACACTGTTCACCCAGAAACTGAATCTAGTAATTGCTGGTTAGGCTAATTAAGATTTCTTGGTTTCTCTCCCCCTTTGTCATTAAAGCTGGATTTGAGCTTCACATACCCTTGCAATTACTTTGAAATTCCAAGTCTCCTTGCAAATACTTTGAGAAATCTGAAAGCTAAATGGTTCCCAAGTTTAAAATAGGATGTTCCCTAGTTGAAAGGCAAAAAAGCAATATTGTTATATTTGTATTCTGATGAAATTCATTATGTACAATATAATTTGTGTCTCCATAACAATCTACTCTTCTTCAATTAGGGATTAAGCTAGATACTGTATTTTCTCTAGATCTTTTTAGTAATTTTTTTTTCATTGAAAATACAGAAGGAATTTGAAGTGTTTGTTACTGGCAGTAAAATATATGTTTGCCGAGTTCCTCTTCTGTTTATTGTAAATCAGCTACAGAACAGCAATCCATGGCATCAATCCAGGAAACTGAGAATATGAAGTTAGGCAGTAAAAAATGAAGAAAAAATCGTGTTTATAAATCTCTATGAACATCTTCCTTGCTATGCACTGAGGACCTGTTCCAGCTCCCTTTGAAGCCAACAAGAAAACTCCCACCAACTTCCAGTGGGATTTGGCCCCTGATTTCCCACATTTGTGTCCAGTTTGGGCTGGGATAGTGCAGGCAGAGCACTGTAACTGATGGGATTGGTGCAAGGACCAGTGCATTGTGGAAGGAAGATGAAGAGATAAAGGTGTTTATCACACCAATTCCATTTTTCATGGGAACATGAGCACTGGAAATGGTGCCACATTGTTGGCCAATTTGTTGATGTGCTACAAGCCCTCACTGCTGTCCACAACTTCAGTCCCCTCAAGAACATCTGAAGTGTAACCTAGGAGAAATCTGTTGTAATTTGCACTCCTGCTCTCTGTATTTATAAGCCTACAATATTGTAAGTTTTTGCTGTGGGTGGACAAGCAACATCCACTCATATCAAAGCAGATACAAGTACAGATAAATATAACTTTATACATTCATTTTTATATAACTTATGCAAATGTATGCACAAGTTAGTCACAGTCCCCAGGCTGGCAGCAGCTCTGATGTGGCCATTGTTGTAGCTCATTTTGGACACCAGTGTTGGACAATCCTCCAAGAAGAGCTTTGCATGTGAGTTAGTGTGCAAGAGCAAGGTTTGGCTGGATGGAGATGGCAGGATGGGACAGAGAGGAGCACAGTCACGGCAATTCATCATCCCTCCAGCCAAGGCATGGCTTAGGCAAGCTTCATGTGAAGGCTCCAAGTGTTTTTTCTCTTGAGGGCATTGCCAAGAGGGCTTGAAGTCTGAAAACTATAATCTAAGCAGTAGGGACCAAGTTATTAATGGATGTTTAGGAGGAACTGGCTTGTGGATGGACTGCAGCCCACACTAGCATCTGTATTTTCACAGAATGATTTGAGTTAAAGATCCCATAGATGTCCCATAGGCAGGGACATCTTCCACTTGACCAGGTTGCTTCCAGCCCCATCCAACCCTCAGCTTCATCTCCCCATCAGCCACCTCCTATGACAGCTAGAGTGCTGTTCTCCACTTTTAAATTAAACAAAACATTATCTTTTACCCCATTGCAACACTAATTGCTCCAGAAAAGAAGAATTTTCTCTAGCACTTGCTGTACTGACCATCTTAAAAAACAAATCAAAGACTATAGACACAGCAGCTTATTGTTCTTTTCTGTGTGAACTTATCTGTTCCCCAAAGACTAAACAGAATAAAAGGGACAGTTTTGGTATGTGGGGTTCAGTTGTCAAAATTAGTATTCTTAATGTTCTTCCTTATTTTAAACACCCATGAATAACTTGGTCCCTACTGCTTAGATTATAGATTTTAGTGTATGAATTTTAATAATTCTAATTAATGGTGCTATCTTTATTATATTACTTTGTACTTGGGTTCACTCTTTCATCACAAGATCTCAAAGCACTCTATTAAGCTGCACCAAATCTTTGTAAAGTAGATGAATTTTAGCCTATTGAGTTTATGTATTGGATAAGTGTAGTAAAGGGAATGAACAGTTTCTCCAAAGTTCATTTCAGAGCTTTGCATTGATTCTCTGCAATATTTAAACACTGGGAAAATTAGGCTCCAGAAAACTTGACTCCCACTTCTACCCGCTAAATTATGGATCTCTTTACTCCCCATTTTGAATTTCAAGTAATCTTTGAAAAATTTGTATTCGTGAGTCTTCAAATATGAATAGTGATAATTATATCAATATTATTAATATGCACAATTAAAAGAAATAAATCTACATTTTCAAAGCTTTGATGTGCTTACAAAAACTGAACTTTTAACTGAAAGTGTGTTCTTAAATCACGTATGTATTACAGAAATCTGTTAAGACAGTCTCACAAAGATCTGCATATGCTCAGAGCAATGATTCATGTGCTCCTGCAGCTATGCCCTGGGAGCATCACAGAAATCTGAGGGAATGGACCTGCCCAGCACCTCACAGGTTTTTCCTCAAACCAGTTTTGTTGTGTTTGTTAATTATGGTAATTTTTAAAAATCATATTTATTTATATACATATTTATAATTTTTTGTGTGATCTTTATGGTGTTGTAGTTATGTGCTGTAAGAATAACCACCTGGAGATTCTGTCTGCTAAATCCACACCAGATCTCTCTGGTGGACTGTTATCTCTGATAATGTCCCCTTTCAAATCCACCAATCATTGTGGATGTTGTAGTACTTTTCTTAAAAGTTCTTCCTCTCCTTTCCCACTACTCTACACCAAGATGAGAGCTGGTCATTCACCACATGGATTTCCTTCTTCTAAAGGATTTTCATATTTGAGACTTGTTAAATAGTTCAAACTGCTACATCATTACTCTTTCTTTTCCATTTGGGCATTTTAAGACACTTACTTAGCTGGTTTAAAAATAATAAAGTTGTGACCTTTAGTTGACATTCCAAACTCCTGTTTTGAAGGCTGTGCTTATATTTTGAGGTTGCTGCCTAGGAAAATCCAGACTAACTGAACTGACTAATTCTGAGTGCTTACCTCCTTTCAATGCATTTTTGGGGTGGGGAGTTTGAGTGTAAAGGAGCATGTTTTAGAACCAGTCTCTGCCCAGGCTGCTGAAGGCAGAAGGTGCCTGAGAGTGAAACAAAAATGTTTTGAAGAGCAGGATTGGACTCCCTGTCTCTTCTGCACTAACCACCAACAGCTGGAGAACAGGCTGCAAGAGGCAAGGGGATCACGTCTCATGGACACGTGAGCAAAGTTTCCTTAGCAAAGTTTCCAGGGGAAAGGTACAGGTTTTTTACTTGATTCTATTTAAATATGATAGAACTTCTACAGATCTTTGTAAAATATGTAAGTTGCAGTCCACGGACTTTCTGTATCAGGTAAGTGTGGCAATATGTGGGGCTTTTTTTTTTTGTTTCTAGCTATTTTTACCAAATTGCTGAACAATGCAGCTAAGCATCAACAGGGACTTAGGTGGGAGGGGGAGATAAGAAAAGTTGAGGGAAAGACAAAAGTGTGTCTGTAGTTGTCCAGGCAGTCTTCAGACTTTTGCACTATGACTTCAAACCCTGGCATCAGTGAATTCTGCCTATTCCAGCAGCAGTTTTGGTCAGGGCAGCAGTACATGGGAGGATGTCCCATTGCAATTCATGGTTCTCAGTAGTGATGGCACAGTGCCTGTACCTATCTGATTCCAGTTCATGTGTGGTCAGAACGTGTTTGATCTCTTCCAGAAGACAAGGAGCATCCCACAACCACCTTAATATCATCCACTCTGGCATCTGCTGAAACATCTGGTGGTGGCTGGTGCTGGAGACGTTACAGTGGATGTGTTGGGAAACCCGTCTGGCTCAGGATGAGAGTTTTTCTGCTCCTCTGTGCTCCACAGCATTGGGGGATCTGGAAGTCCTTCACGCTCTGACCTTTTGGAAGTTGGAATGCTTGGTGCAGAGCTGGCAATGAAAAAAACAGCATTTCCTGCTTAAAACTTGGTGAGGCATATTTTTATTTTAATTGTGTACTTATAACCACTTGTTAAAAATGAGGTATTTTACACTATTACCTTAGACCATTGTATTTTAGTATAAAAACCCACTCTGTTTCTCAGTGATACTCTTTTGCAGAACGTAGTTATGTGGGGATAGTGTTGACTAGTAATTATTTACTTGGTCAGACTGGTTAGTTTACCCTCAAACCATGCATTTCATTTTAACAGTGGCATCTTAAATAGTTATTTAGAGAAGAGCTGCAGAAGACAGCAACTTCACAGAGGAGGGGAAGAAAAAAAAATCCAAATAAAAAAACAACAACCCACCACACACAAGTTGGAAGGGCTTAGAATAAATTATTGCATGTCATTCTGTGGGAAAATCTTCCCGTACGGATGCTGTGTTGTTCGCAATGCGAGTGCCAGATCCACTCAGCTCTGCTTTGCACTTCTGTCACCCTTATCACTCATGAGACAATCCTCCTCTACTGTAAGTGCTACCCCCAGCGGCATGTATTCATGTCTAGGGCTCGCATGCTCCTGCTGAAGTCAGGCACCCAAGAGGCACGGGATGAATTGACAGTATAGGCAGATGCTTTCAGCAAAGGAACCAGGATGTTAAAAGAGCTTTAGCGCGGTTATTGTTTTGCCAGGCAAATCCATGTACTTGTCATCAAGGTGTTCAGGAGTATTTCAGCCTCGTCGTACAAGCTGAATACAAGAGCTGTAATCAAGAGTTACATCATTTGGTGAGACAAGACCTTGAGGAATACAGCAAAGGGAAATGTGCATAATTAGAGCAGTTCAGTTACAAGGGAAAGGGGCTTTGATAGTGCTAGAAATGCAGCTGAAACATGCAGCCTCCATTGCCCTGTCATCAGGCATTAGATGGTAGATGTCAATGGGCCAGGGGGATCTCAGGATCCAATGGAGGAGCGTGGGGGTCCCTCTTTCAACCTTTCCAGCCCTCAGGAAAACATCTAAGGTGACCATCTGCTGAGCCACAAGGTCTCCATTTGTGGACAAACACCAAACCAGAGATTTAAAAAGGAGGCACTAACTGAAAAGAGAAAAAAATTAAAAAGCAGTTTGTTTTGATAGCTTTTCTCAGAAAAGAATGCTGAGAAATAGGAGCATGACCAATTCCTCTGCCACCTCAAAATTCCTGTAAGGGAAGAGGCTGACATGAAGAGGGGCCAGACGTGGTGACAGGGAACACGTCGTAGGTCGTCAAATGCCTTGGGGCCAAAGCACTTCCCATGGTGATTTCCACACTAAGAAAGTTGCCAAAATCCTTCCTAGAAATTTCACTTGGGGGAATAAAAAAAAAATAAAAACCAACTTTAGTGACACCCGTTCTAAGTATGCAACATCCAGCCTGCTTTATTTAGATTTTTCACAAAATATTTATCACTGCCATAGTGATATCTATCCTAAAAAAAGAGACGATGTTTCAAAGCAATTTGACCTTCTCTAGACCCTATCCAGAGACATCTCTATTCTTGCACGTGTATTATTGGCAAATGTTTTGAATTTTTGAGTTTGTAGAGGAAAATGTTCAACATCTCAGGGATTCTTGAGCCATGGGAGACTGCTTTCCACCCACCACTGAGTAGGTTACCAGACAATACTGAATGTTTAAGTATCAAATATGCTGTAACTATCCCTGGACGTGCAGTGAATTAATTATGTTGCTTTTTCATTGTTCTTTTTATTATAAGGCAAAGCTTGCTGGTGAGGCAGTGTGTCAGTGGGGCATTTCCAAGGAACACCACTCAGAGAGCACTGGAGGAAGGATTTCAGCACTGATGCTCTTCCAAGACATCAGCACCAGCTGGCATCACTGGCGTTCATCTTTTGGGTGAGACTCTGTCTGGAATCCTCTCTCTCTCTCAAAGGAAACACTGCAGGTGAGTTCTTCTGAGATGAACTGATTTCATGATGATATAAAACTCAAGGTTAGACCTTTTTTTCCTTGAGGCTGCTGGCTGAGCCCTGCTGGGTGCTGTGGAACGCCAGCAGTGCTATGAATATCAGGAATGCTAATAATGGGGTCCCATTTCTAACTTGGGAACAAAGGTTTCATTGCGTGCACATAACTTCCACGGGCAGGCATTCCTCTTGTCTTGCTGGATGTGGGGTGTGGCTCTGCGTGAATAACCCCAGTCCTTTAAAAGAGTACTGGAAGACAGTCAAAGAATTGTTTCTTTGCCAATAACTGTAGTGTGGGGAGGCGCCAGGCTCAGGTTTTAATCCTGCAAATGATTCCAATGCAGGGAAGGAGGTAAATATAGAGTGCAATCTGAGATCTTGGTCTTCGTTGGGTTTGGAGGTCTGTTGACTGGGGGTTTTATTGCTGTGCTCTTGAGGGTTTTTTTAAATTTCGTTTTTTAGTAGTTTAATTAATTTACCTTAATTTCCTCTGGACAATTCATAGTGTTTCTTGTTACTAATTGACTCCAGGGTGTTTAATATGTTTAAGCCAATAGCAGTGGTCAGAGGAACGGTATCTAAAGACCGCATGGAGAGCATCTGCATATTTGATCTTGTTTGCCCCAGATTCCTGGCTCTCGCTGTCTTAGGGATACCCAAGAGGGTCACAGTTGTCATAAGCATGTCTTAAGTGGGTGCTTCAGAATTGCCCTGGGATGGTGTTGAGCCAATGCAGCAGCTTCCTCACGTGAAGTATGCGCAGCGGAAGAGGGAGCAAGGGAGGAGGAATGCGTGGCATTCCCCTCCGTCTCTCTGGCACAATTGTCCTGGTGGTCCTGTTTCAGCTGGTGGAATCCAGAACAGCCCCGTGGCTGTGCTAGGGCTTGTGAAGCTCCTTTTTCTGACCCTTATATGGCACAGGTTCACAGCACGACTGGCAGGGTGGGTTTGCAGCTCCGCCTCCTCTCTGCTCAGCCACAACGAGCCCAAACGTGACGTGTTTAGGAATCTGGCCCTATATTTCCAAACTCCATGCAAATATGGTAATAATAGCTAAACTGACATTTGCTTTCACTTCTGTATAGTATGTCTTTAATATGATTACTACCCTTAACATTTAAAGGAACTTTGACAGTTATGTAATCCCTTCAACATTTAAGTACAACAGGAATTTATTATTAAGTGCAGTGGCTGGAAATGGAGCACTTTTTTCATTCACACTATAAACAGTTATGTTGGATTAGTAATCCTGCTTGTCAGAGTTGTTCACTGTTTGATATTAATCAGTAGGTTTATGAAAGGTGCAATAGAAGGCAGAAATGAGCAGTGGAGAAGTAGTAAACCTTGGTTCCATAAAATCAGACTCTATGTATTGCTCAGGTTCACAACACTTCTTGCAGTGACCTCAGACTGAGGAGAAAAGAAGGGCTGCATTATGGTAGTGGTGGCTCTAATATATGTTTTGGTAAACATATATTTAGTTTCTTGCTATAAAAACGCAATAGCTGGTAGTGATAAAAGCCCGGTCTTTTGAGAACATTTTTAGGTTGTTTTGTAAAGAGCGTGTTTTTCAGATTGTTGTGTAGATGGAACATGATACAACCTAGCAAAACACTTAATGATCAAATATTACATGACAAAATGAATATTGTCTCCTTTTGGTGCTTATCCACTATTAAAATCATGTGCAAATCACTTCACCTGAATATTTCTACCTAATTTGTGGGCTGTTATCTTTGAGCTGCATAATTAATTTCTGTATCTTGCAAACACTGTTGCACTGCAGGTTTGTTGTTGGTTTTTTTTTTTCTTTTCTTTTTGAACACTTCTGAGTCTCTAGTACATATTCATGCAGCACGTACAGAGGAGCCAGGTCCTGTGGTTGGAAATGTCATCCTGTGAGATCTTTAGATGATCAAAGTGACAATGACACCATTGTAATGCAACATGTCTCCAAACAGTGCATAATAAATTACCATGATTGGTTAATGAACATGCATGATTAATGAAACAAAATATAGACATATAATAAAGGGTTTTTTGTAAATGTCAGTCATCTTCCTTGTTCAAATGCTTCTGGATATGTCCCTTATGCACCTTGCAGAACAGTTGACACATATATGTTTGTAGATATACTGTAGTGAAATCAAGATACAGTATATAACCTTCCACTTAGAAGCGAAATTTAACTTGAATAGCATATTTGACAGATTTCAATGCCTAGGTTTGTTTCAAGTTAATTTTTCCCCCTTATTTCTGAAATCTTGCTTATTACAGCTTTGTTTTGGCATTGATAAAAAAGAAATCTTCATTGAATAACATTGGACTTTGTTAAACTATGTATATCTTTCGCTGATCACTTTTAAAGCATTAGTTTTTTAAATTCTTGGGGCTAAATTTAGCATTTACTTATGGTAGGATCAAAAGTGTCAGAAATCTGCATCACTGCCTCATTATCAATCACTGGGATATTTTGGGAGAAGCAGTTTGATTTGCATTGTCGGACCTCCTACCTAGCATCACAGAAGGCTGTGCATCAATAAAATTAACTTTTGTCACTCAAACTAAATTGGGCTGAGGCGCCCCTGCCAGAACAGCTCATGTGCGTGCAAGGAGCGCGGCTGATCCCGGAAACGCTCGAACCTTGTTTGGGAAGGCAGAATAAAATAATTAATCCCCTTCTGGGTGCTGTCCCAGAGCTTTCTTTATGTCTCAAAAGAAATCCAGTCGGAAGGTGATAGATCCCCCTCACACAGAGCCAGGAAAATGAAAGGTCTGGATCCAACCAGCCCAGCGATGGGCTGGACCAGACCCTGCCTGCTCCGTCGTGGTGTGCCCAGCTGTGCCTCACCTGTGGAAGCCTTGGAGCTGTGATTTACAGTGCAGCCGCCCTTTGCTCAGCTCCCCGTTGCTCTGGAGGAAGTTGCTGCAGCTCTTTGCAGTGCAGAACATACCTCTCATCTCCTGCCAGCTCTGCAGAGCAGAGCCGTTCCCGACGGCAGGATCACCACCCTCGTCGCCTCCTCCACCGCTCGCCAAGCGGGATGCGCTGCTCTTCCAACATCTGGAGGTCTGCTCTGCAGCGTGGGGTGCCTGGGGTTCACACGCTCCCCTTCTCCATGGATCCAGTTCCAGCCATGCTGGGAGCCCTTCCCAGTGAAGCCCAGCATGGCTGGCTGTCCTTGCTGCCAGCGGGCCACGGCAGCAAGGCAATAAAAAGACAAAAAGTCACAGCCTTCCTACAACATCTATTATTTTGTACTGGAGGTTGTGTGAGCAAGAGTGGAGGGAGGTGAATGTGTCCTGCCTGGCTGCATCCTGCCTTGCAGCCAACCCACGCAAGAGACAGAGTTGACTTTTCTTGGGCCTTTTTGGCAGAAGAAACAGTTCTGTTAAGTCTTACCCATTCTGAAACACTTTGTGTGGTTTCAAGATAAAAGTGAGTGTATGTTCCTAGGCATCAGCTTCTAAATAGCAGATCATCATTCAGTAACTGCTTTTTTCACCTCTCCTCTCCAAAATTTCTTTCAGGTGCCCAGCACTGTGCTGTAATTATGCATGCTATCAGCTGCTAAAGATATGTTCATAATGCATCCAGTCTTCCTTCCTCCTGTGAATTCATCCGTAGCCCACTGATAGGTCCTCATCCATGTTTACTGATAGATTTTGTTATTCTTTTGTGATTCATGATGAAGAATGGTGGTTTTCTGTGTTTCTGGGGTTTTGGTTGATTTGTTTGGGATTTAAGTTGCTCTGTAGCTGCAGTTTGCCCCAGGAACTGAAGAAACCACTGAGCTTTTTATCCCCTCAGGAAAAAGGTAACAATTTTTGGAGAGACTGCAAAAAGGCAGGATTAGGGGATTTCAGAAAATGTAAACCTTTTCCTTTTTGTGTTGTACAGTCCTTTCCCAAGATGTCATTCCTAAGGAAAATATGCTACTGTAGTGTAGATGGATGAAAAGTTTAAATCTGAGTTTGAACAAAGTCAGTACATGTGCACTCTTCATCATTTAAATAATTGTTTCAGTATCATCTGTGAAACAAATATTTAGACTTTGATCTACTTTTAAAGCCAGTTATTTCTTGAAAATTTTCCTAAGCACTTTCCCCATTTCCTGAACCAAGGAAATGATTTTTCAAAGCCTAAGTCAGCTTGTTTTATCTCAGAGGAAATAATGTTATTTTAGTGTACCTGGTAGGGCCAACTGAAATATTAAGAAGCCTAAAATGCTTGCTTTTTGGGCAAAGATTTCTAAAAGGGTAAATCCAAACAGGACAAAATAATTCCTTTTAAACCCTTAAGCAAATGAAATGTACAGATTTGCACTGTCTTTTCAATAATATTCTTCAAATTCTAATTAACAAGTAAACCAGGCCACATGCAAATTCAAATGAAATTTTATTAAATTTTATCAAATTAATGGTATGGGACATGAAAGGAAATAATCTTAAAAATATCAGCAGAACACTTACTAGTAATAATGTTAATTGACTTCTCTTTGCTCTATACTACTGTGGGGGCTTGGACAAATCAGTCAGAAATATAGAGATGGACTTGTATGAATTGCACTCTGAGCTGGGTGAGAAATAGCTTCAAGAGGTTGAACTATTTCATGGCAAGATATGAGACAAAATATTAAGAATGGCAACATTTGGTAAACCAACTTTCACCTTTTCAATGCTAATAACAATCAAGCTTCATTTTGACATTAACAAATAACTTGTATCTTTCCAAACTTTTTAAAATCTAAAATTGCTTGTTAAATTAATTGCAGGAAGAAAAATGGGATGCTCCATTAAAAAAAAAAAAAAAAAAAACAGACTGCTCACCTCTGTGGTCCTGGTGTAGGTCATTTTGACTAATCATGGGATGAGCTCTGTTGGTGTTTGGAACCAAGTTCCAAAGATGAATTAGTGGCATCACTTGGAAACAGATTTTACAACTGAAAGTAAATAAACTGCAAAAAATCTAATCCTGAAGACAAAATTAATTAGTATGAGAGCAATTTATCAAAGCATCCATAAAAATAGGAAAGCTACCACTGGTTTGAAGCAAACAGTCCCTTCCTTTCCTTTCAGTGTTTAGCCTTTAAAATAGTAGGTAATTTCTAATACTTGCACGCTCTGTTTTTTCTTTAAATTTATTCATTTGTAACTGACTCTGAGCAGTCTTTCTGTCTAAAAGGCATTTGTAACACCACCTAATTTCTTTCTACTTTTTTTCTAGGTTAAGAGTATCCATAGGTATCTATCCAGGACATATTTATTCGATGGTTAGAAAGTAAACCAAACTGTTGTCTAGTGTAGACTTTATTTTGGGAGCAAACATAAACACGAAGAAACTATAATCCTGGTGTAATGTAGGAATCTAATTAAGACTAATGAGGCAACATTAAATTTAATGTATGATGCATTTTATATGCCTTACCATTAGAGCTGCAGCAAGCTGTTTGTCAGAGCGTCGAACTTTGGTGAATAAGCCCCTCAAGGCATTGTTAAACAATTGGGGTTCAGGCCTTCTCCTGCCCATTAGGTTGTGGTGGGCTTGGAAAAATGTAGATATAAATGGAAATTTGGGTAGGGGGAGAGAAGAAAAGGGGGGAGGCCTCAAGAAGTTCTGCCCATCTTTGAATGGCTCAGCAAGCTGATAAATGGGAAGATAAATGGATGGCTGCGTGTGACACCCTCGAGGAGGTACCAGGCTGGGACAGAAGGGAGGAGGGCCAAGTGTAATGTGTGAACTGCTGTTTGAGAGACACCTATAGCAATGGGAGTGGGAAACGAGCTGGGATTTAAGTGACACAGCTTATCAAGAAGAATTGGCATGGTGATCATTGCTTAACAGCTAATTAACAGTATGGTTAATTATTTTATCTTTTTTTTTTAATTCTTATTAAATTCAAGAAGTTCAGTAAGTCCTTACATGTATTTAACTGTACAGAAAAATAGAAGTATAGCTCCAGGTATAGATTTTGCTCTCCAGAATCCTTCCTCCCAATAGAAATTGAAGGCTCCTCCTACAATACAAACAAAACTTTTAACAACGATTTATCACATAATCCTTCATAAACTTTAAGTCCCCATTACTGGAGAGATTTAAGACTTGTAGATGTGACACTTGGGGACATGGGTTAGTGTTGGGCTTGGCAGTGATGGGCTAACAGTTCAACTTGATGATTCAGAGGGCTTTCCCAACATAAATGATTTTGTATTTTCCTTAACATGCAGGGAAGTATACAAGATACAATGAAGGTAAAGATGAGTTTCAATGAAGAATGGTGCTGAAGAACGGGGAGATTTTTGGAGGAGCATGTAATGAGTTGACTTCATGGGTTTGCAGTATAAACCGATGCTATGGTGATGGGTTGGAAGTGCAGGCAGAGCTGCAGTTGGACAAGTTCATGGGCTCTGGTGTTAATTGGTGATTGCCAGCTGCTGTGAGACTGGGCCAGCCATGGGAAGAAGGTGAGGTAAGGAGGATTTAATTGGCGTGGGGAGAGGGGATGGGGAGGGCTGGTGTCAAAGTGCACTTCAACCCTGCCGCTCCAAAAGCTGTGTTTCAGCCTACTACATCCTGGAAATTCATTCCAGTTTATATTATTGCATGTGTTAGTGATGGCTTGAGTGTTTGAGACTTTGAAGTATTTAATCTACACATGAAATTGGAATTTTTTTTTCTTTCTTTCTTTTTTTTTTCTTCCTGTGGAATATAGCCATGGAAACCTGTAGTCTGTGCTGGAAAATAAGTGACTGGGAATGTGACTAACTTGCTGCAAGACGTTATTGTAAGTGCAAGCACCAAGTTATACTTTTGACAACAAACAAATGTCATGTGCTGGGTTGGAATTAGAGATTCAGCAGTCAGGCTGGTCTGAGGAAAACGAAGGAATGTCAGGATGACTGGCAGTGGTGCTACAGGAAAATTGCAAAGCTACCTATTGCACAGGTTTGAGCTGGGGGAATGAGTTATTCCTTGCAGAAACATCAGAGAGCACCATGAAAGCTCAGCTGGGGGCAGAAAAGAAAACAATGCTGCCAAAGGGGCTTCAGGGGGGTGGGAAGGAGCGACGTGTTCACAAGTGTTTGGGGATTGACCTCACTCAGCTGCTATGGAAGTGTGGGTGGGGGGCACGGCTTCAAGGCCAGCAGATGTAGGCTGATGCTGAGAGTTTTTACAGTCCCCTGGTGTGTGGGGGACATGCTGGGACCACCCCATTGTACCTGACCCAGCTGCCTGAGAGATGGAGAGGAAAAGCACAGGCAAGGGGGGTGGTTTTCCCACCACAACCTGCTCTGCTCTTTCCCTTCCCAAAGAGAATGCCTGCATGTCCCATCCTGTACAAACCTGAGTGAGGTTTATGCTGTTGTGTCTGCTCCCTGTTCAGTGTTGAACTGAAGGTAGATGGAGAATGAATTCAAACAGGGAGATGTGAAGGTTTATGGAAGCAGACAGCTCCTGTGACCCCTCCATTCCTCTTCCCCTTGTGCTCGTCTATCCATAGGAAAAAAAAGCCAGCAAACTGCAGAAAGTGCAAATTTATAGTTAGGAGAGTGAGTAATTAATACTAATTCTAATTTCATCAATACCAATTCCTGAACTTTTTTTGTGACTGAGCTAGAAATATGCACACTTTTCAATGGTATAGATCATATTTTTTCCCTTTAGGATTTTATCTTTTCCTTGACCATGTCACACTCTGCTCAGCTTTTGCCAGCTGGGTGCTCTCTTCCTGTGTTTGGATCCTGTGGATCAGAGTTTTGGGATGCACTCCCAGCTTGGCCTCACTGCTCTGGCCTCCAGGGCAGCCTGTGCCCCACTGAGGTTTGTAACACAAAAGTTTAAACAAATATTGCAACCAAATCGGGCTAAGACATTTGCAAGGCTCCTTAAATCCCACCACTTGGTGTTTAAGCCAATTCTAGGGAAAATGTGATAGATAAACCTACCTGCCTCTCCTAGTTGTGTATGAGTGTTGTTTGGATTTAGGTCAAATTCCTTGCATGAGATAAACATCCTTTTTATCTCGGCATCCTGTTGCAAATGGCTTTTCCTTTAGGAATGGATTCTCACCCTCCTCTGCAGCCAACTTCCTTCTGCTTTCCCACTGAAACTACCGTGGCATTACCATAGCTTGGGATTTCTGTCTGGGATGTTAGGACAAACAAGGATGCCATAAACTTTGGGAAGTGTTTGGTCTGCTAGAAAAGCATCAGATGAGCTCCAAATAGGATTCATAAATTGTGCAGGGATCTGGTGGTTGTCAGAAGCCCTTAGTTCTATTTACTGCCAACGTGGCCACAATGCAGTGGGAACTGCTAACTTTCCTGGTGCAGCGTTTTTCCTGCTGGGGTGTGGGATGTGTTCTCAAAATCCATCTGGCCATTACTTGTTTCCCCGTCACAACAAGCAGTCAAGGTGGTTTTTACATAACCAGCCTTCTGATGGAAGAAAAGAGGTGATTCTTGCCCAAAACTGTTCCAGGGCTCCCTCCATCCCTGCCTGTTTGGCTGAGCTCAGCTCCTGCAGGCACTGAGCTGGCTCAGGGAAAGGTTGGTCTGTGTCTGCTCCCTTGAACCTCTTCCCTCTGTAGGGAGCCTCTTTCAAACGCTAAATCACCAGCGATGATCTGTGAGAGACTGATCCTCCTCACCTCTTCAATAGGTAAATTGCCCTTTTAGAAGAGTGATCCATGCTCCTGTCCTCATTTTTCATATCTCACTTAAAAAAAAAAAAAAAAAAAAAACAGAAAAGAAAAAATAATCTTCCAGGGACTTTGACTTAAGCAAAAGGCACTTTAGAGTCTTTTTCTAATGTCATTCTAAAGTTAAAAAACAATTTGACTTCAAGGGAGATACAGCCCAATTTTTTAAAAACTTAATAGGATTAGTCATGGGAACTATTTTTAGCAAAAGTTCAACTTTATCCATGTATTTTAATGTGGGAAAAGTGTGTCCTTTTCCCTCTGCTAATGTTTGATGTATTCCAGCCCTCCTGCGAGTGTGTTTGAGTATCTTAGGGGCTCTGGAGTGGAGGAGAACTTCCTCTCGGATTCTCTCTGTTTTCTTTCGTGAAAATGACATTCCTAAGCTGTTTCACTTTCTGACAGGAAATGGAGCCTTGCCAAAAATGATTAAAGTCCAAGAAAGCATAACAGTTCCAAAGCTGCAGCAGTTCTTTAGGAGTCCCGAGTTTGACATTGTGTCAAACAAATGTGAAATATTGTTTAATAAATTTGAATAATACAGGGAAAGGGAAAAATGGTTCTTGGCTTATAATGCTGGTGCTCTTTATTAAGTCTGTAAAGGCCTGCCTAGCTCTAATAAATTGAAATATATACATAAATATACTTGTGCATGGATAACAGTTTAATATTGTAATATATAATGAACGGCCCACAGGCACCCCCCACATGCAGACATTGATTTATTCATGCTATGGCCATATATATATTGATATGTGTGTGTAGACTCCCTCACAAGTTTGTATATATTTATACACGGAATTACCATTCACAGGCAACTCCTGTGCCTGCTTCATATAAGAAATATCATAAGCATTATTTATAAGGTGTGACCTGACATTATGACTTTATAAAACTACTAATCTAATGCTAGATAAAATACAATTGTTAACGGTTTCTCCATGGTTTTTAATTCTGTGTTTGTTTAAAAGAATTATTTTGAGGCCTCTGCAAATGCCAAATTACCTTATCATGTAATTCCAGCGTTACTGGAAGGGCTGTGCTGAGGTTCAGGAAAACAGTGGGAATTCTATGGCACCCAAGAGCCTGGCTCTGCCACCTCTCCCCATTTAACAACTCTCTCTGCCAGGAGGGCTTCCAGCCACTGAGAGTTTGACAGTTTTCAATATTAGGGTATTAACGCAACAGTTCTATCAAAATGAGCCAGACTTCTAAGAAATTCCTGTGCCGTCAAACCCAAGTGTGAAAAAGTCCTGCCAGGCTCCAGTAGTCCTAAGGTTACTTCTGAGAATCCACAAACACCCTTCAGCATTTGTAACTTGGCTCCCAATTTTATTTTGGATTTTGGTTGCACTGCATTCACAAAAACCACATTTTTAAGTTGCTTTCTGGCCACAAGATCAGGAATTTAGTTTTTTCTTTTCCTTCATGATTTTAATATTAAAGTTGGATTACATCATCACCAGATTTCAGGAGCTCTGAATTTTAAAATTAGTCTAATGACTTAAGGCTCAGTAAAATTGAAACAGTTGGCAACTTTTCTAGAAAACATGAGAAGTTGCTTTGTTGGTTCTTGCAAGAAAACTTCACTTGTTTCCCCTGTGTCAGATACATTACTTCTCCACCAAAATATATCAAATATTCAGGAACGTATAAAATAATAAAAATGTTCTCCTGACACGGTCTCGAAGGCAAAGCATTCTTTAAGTGAGGTGCATTTCAAAGCAAAGCTGTGGGAAAGGTTTCTATTTTTCATCCTTTGTACGGAATTGCGGTGCTATTTGATTAAAAGGAGCCCTCTCTAATAGTTTTTCTAATGGCATTTGAGATTTCAGGTCGGTGAAGTTGAGCCGGCACCGTCGGTGCCGCCATTCACCGAGGACAGCGATTCGCGGCCGCTCTTCAGACGAGCTAAATTGATCAGACAAGTCAGTCAATGTCATTGAGCACTATTTGTCACTTCATAAGCAGCTACAATCTGCTGCTCTATAAATGCAGAAGGACCGTCGAATAAATCACATCAACCAGTGGGAGTAGATAGTATCCCTTCATCCATAATTGGAGCGGTCCTCTCCTGTCACATTCGCTCATTTCCCGCGATTCCGGCGCGGATTGACACTGACAAAGAAAGAGCAGCCGCTGTCAGAGGAGCTGGAGTCTGTCTGCTGCTCTGCTCTCCCCACTAATAGATATCTATCATAATATTGTATTAACATCACAAAAAATCAGACTTAGAGCTGCGCTATCTGGGTGTATCGATGACATATGCAGGGGTTTCTCCTGGGTTGCGGGGAAGGCTGATTGATGCAGAAGGAAAGCTCCTGATTAAAACCACTTACCAAATCCATCAGCCACAGGAATATTTACTGCTGCTGTGTGCTGCTGGTTTCACAGAAAAAAATATGATTAAAAAAAAAATAAAATAATGAGAATGTGGTTTGTTGTAAATCGACCTTCTAGAAATGTGTTAATTATTATTTGCTGGTGAAGGGTTACGTTGTGGAATTATTCCTATGAAGTGGTTTCATGGTTAAATAGTTACCAAAATAATTAGGAAATGGAACACCTTGAAAAAATATTATTGTCTGTTTAGCAAAAAAAAAGAACCCAAACTTCTCTCCGGTTCCTGCTTGGTTTGGCAAATATGTATTTTCTAAGTGAACAGATGAAATCAGAACAGAGTATTTATTACAAAGGTGTTCCAGGCTAGGAACTTTTTTTGCTGGAGAAATGCTGGGTGGTTTTTACCAGGAATATGTTGGATTAATCAGCTCTCTCAGTCCTGGAGAGAAATCACAGTGGAATACCCAAACTGCTGTGTAGTCACATGTAAATCTCTCTGACAACCTGGAGGCACGGATCATTTGTTCAGCGTTTGGTTCCAACAACAAGCTCGTGGAGGAAAATACCTTGTTTGCTTATAAAAAGATTGTAGCTGAATACATAATTGCTGAGAACAGAGCACTGGGATACCAGATCTCCAGGATGAGGATCTGGATTCTTTATTTTGGGGGAGAAAAGTCCTTAAGTCAGTTTCCCTGTGTATAAACAAAGCTTCACATTGCGTGTCTTGTGGGAAAGTAGTGAAATTCTTTCTTTTTAAAGGTGCTTGGTGTAAATGTCATGTTCCTGGCTGGAGTCTTTGCTGGGCCCAAAGGCAAAGCCTAATATCAAATGTTTGCTACAATTTTCAGTCTGGGACGTCTCTTGACCCGTGTGCACAGATGATGAACAATTTCTCCTTTCTGGGTTGGCTTCTTTGCCTCTTGGTGCAGAAGTTGTCCTGAAAGCACGCCAGGAACCTAAGTCATAGGTAAGCAGTAGAAATTGTTTTATTTATGAAAGATGCAGCTCTGTTAATATGCACATAAATTCCACTAGAAGTACAGTTCAAAAGAAAACACAAAGCAGTAGATCACAAAAGTATTCATCATTAAATACAAGACTTTGACTTGTTTTTAGATGGAAATAATAGAAATGTTACGCTTAAAACCAAAATGTGAGACAAATCCATGTGCATTGGAGAACTGAGCAGCATCCAGAGGAGGCAGCTTACACAGGAGTGAATTCATTGTCAACATCTGATACTGAAAAGGTCAATAGTTAATTAAATAATCCATCACCTTAGGATAGAGAGCCGTCCTCACTTCTGACAATCAATGGCAGAAATATTAAAAGGTCAGAAAATGAGTTACTATATATTGTGTTTTCTTACTGTGTGTTATAAAGATGTGGCCTGTGTTGAATGGTGCGGGCATGAAGACAGGTGGGAAGAAATATTAGCTGTTGCCCAAATATTTTCTTAGATGCTCTTTTACCAGGCTTCTTTATGTGTGGGCTTCTGAATCGATGGACCTCAAAGATGTAGTAAACTTTTACAATGACAATTTAAGACTGTATCATAGAATTTATAACATGCTTTCTTTAATTATAAGTGTCTTTTCAGGAGCATTTTTCTCCTGCACTGCTTGAGGTTATGCTGGGTTAAACTCAGTGAGCGTGCTGATATTCAGGTTTTGTTTAGATATAGGGTAGATATGGGGTTACTTTGGGAGCTCAAGAGGCAGTTATGGTGCTTATTTCCTAGATCTGATGGGTATAGCAGGGTAAACAGAGTCCACTCAATGACTGCTGATTGTGTTGTTTTGCAAGGACGTGGTGTATACCTGGTTCCAGGGTTATCCACATAAATAATTGCATTACTTATTATAGGGTAATGTTTTTGAACAATAAGTGTTTATAAATAGTTTAAATTAATTACAATAATGGTGTTGCCATAAATATTTTTTGCTTTTTCTGGTCGTCTTTTGCAAAAATCTTTTCCTCCCTGGTTGTGGGGCGACTCCTGCATTGTGTTTGTCAGATGATGAGTGTGGGTGACTTGGTGCATTTTTCCATTCCTTTCTTAGAACAAGCTGAAGTGTTCTTGTTTTCTGAATGAAAACTGGGTTTTCCATATGAAGGAAAACAACTGACTGATGTTTCTGTGCCCAGCACAGCTGGAAGGGACTCCTTTGAGTGACACCCTTCTCACCCTCTCCAACTGCCCTTCCATGTTGGGACCCTCCAAAATAAAGGAAAGGCTACAAATACACTAGGACAGAAATGTGCTTCTCTGTTCTCCCACAGTGCAGGAACAATATGTATTTATTAATCTTCTCTTTGTTTCTAAATATTCTTACTTTTACTTTCCTGGTACGTAGCTTTTGCCCTGAGCGTAAAAGTCATAGCGCTGAATTCCGGCAAGCGTTATATGATTATTTTATCTCTCACTATAAAGAGTTTTGAAAGACTTTGTATGAGAGGCAATATAAAAATAAATTGAATTGAACTATGGCTTCACCTCCCCACTTTTTTAGTGCAGAAACCTTTAGAGCAAAAACTGCAATATAAGGACAAAGGAGGAGATTAAGGCTGTGTCATGAAAGAGGTGACACTGGGTGACAGGTCCGACCCTGCCTGAGCAGTCTGGTGGGTTTGCAGTCGGCTGTGTATTAATTAGATTTTAAGCATGTTCACAACTGGGGAAAAGCCTGTTTGTATTTTTAGTGGGAAGGTTATTTTAAGCCATGAGAAAGGTATTAGGTATTATCTACTGTGGTGCATTTATATAAACAAAGGTCTACCTGATGGCTGTGCAAACATCTGTTCTGTTCTTACCCAACATTGCACGGTTCATTAACACTTACCCTGTTGGCCTCTGAAAGGCCAGTTCTGGAAGCACATAATCTTACTTACAGATCCACAGTTGCAATAATCTGACTTTTAAAAGAAAATATTCTTAGCTTGGGGGTAATGAGGGGTTTCTTTGCTGTTTTTTGTTTGTTTGTTTAGTGTGTGTGAGTCCCACAGTAAAAATATGATTTTATGTTTTACAATGCCAGCTCAATAAATTACATTAATAAATTACTCCTGGTTCATGAGAAGTGCTGTATTTTGACAATATCAGCCAACCTTACCATTTGTTTAAGCAGGAAAAGTGGGGAGCCAAAATAAAGCTGTTACAGAAGAAATCTCAAGAATGTTTATGAAACTTTGCTCTAGCTACATTTATTAGGAGTAGAAGAGTAGTCTTAATTTGTCATGCAGAATTCCAGGGGAGTGAGTAATTTCTAGAGCTTCTCTAAATGCCAGGACTTAATATTTTTCAGCAGCAATTTGTTTGTAAACAGGGACTAAATTGTATAGGTTGCAATGTGACAAAAAGGTGTCTAGGATTTGTCATCTTCTCCTAACAGCTGTTGGGTTTATTTTATAGCATCTCATGGGGTTTTTTGGATAAATGCTGTGCTGATGGTAAGCAAAAGCACCCTGAGGATCTCCAGTGGTGGGCACGCACAAAGTTTAACTGTAATAAGCTGTTTGTCAGGGATTTGCTCTCCAATGGATCTGCTCCCCAGGGTCGCAGCAATTCCCACCAGGGTGTCCATGTGTCACCTTCAGAGAAACCCACACTGAACAGGAGGCAAACTCCAGGCAAGATGGCAATCTCCCTTCTGGCAGGGAGAATTTTATGATGTGAAGAAGGGAATCGGAGCTTCCTAAGGAGGATTTTTAAGGGAATGGAGCTCATGAATTTTACTTGCCAGTTTCCCTGGTGCTGCAGGAACCCCGGATATTTTTTTCTTGTCTCCCCCAGCTCTTTTTCTTATCTTGTGACATACTATAGTTGTAGGTTTTGGTCTTTTATTTGGTAATCTGAGGCAACATCTTTGTTTGTGATGTACATGCAGTGCTGGGTTCATGGTTGGACTCAATGACCTTAGAGGTTTTTCCCAACTTTAATGATCCTAGTGAGCAGTGGAGATGCAGTTGGTGCTGAGCACCTCAAATCAACCCCATTTGTTTTTTGGGGCTAGCCTTGGACTGGATGTGTCCCATGGCCTGGCTCCCTTGCACTGATGGAATGCTTTGGGTTGCCCTTGGTGTGCACCAGCATTTTAGTGCCATTCTAAGGATACCCAGCAAGTGGTTTCCAGATACTTCTTTGCAATGAGATGGGCAGCAGGGACTGGAAGATGTCTTTCAGAAGTTCTTGACTGAAGAGAAAATTCCTGCACAGGCACACACCTGAACGTTAGACATTAGAACATTTGTGGCCTTTCCTTACATATCACAATGAGCTGTGTTCTCAAAACTCTTCAATATTAGATGTGTCTAGTTTGTTTAAAATAATTCCCATGCCTTCACTCAGTCTTTGTGTAGGAGGTGAATTTCTCCATAGGTGCCATCAGTGCATCCCTAGGCTGAACGTGAGCACAGCAGAAACCTCAGTAAATTCATGGAAACCACATTTCAGGCACATTATTACCTCGGGAGGGAGATGAGCCTGCCTTGCACTAAACATGTGCTTTCTTGGATTCTTTCAGAGGTTTTTCATATGTGAGTAATGTGGCAGTGACTGAAGCAGCAGCACATCAGTTCTCATGGTCCCCTGCTCCCCAGATCGATTACACCCTGTCACAGCAGCGCAGCACAAGTCATCGTCTGAGGGGAAAACCCACTCCTTTCTCACTGCATTCCCGGCCCCTTCAGAACCTCTGCCAGCACATGCTAGCCCTGATAACATTTTAAGATACTGCTCTGCTGAAATGAAAGCCTTGCTTGCAAGGCCGCGCTGTCTGAAGTTCCCCCATCCCTCATTTAAATCCAGGGTAATTAGCCCAACTGCAGACCTTGTTGTTATACATGCTGAAGTATAATGGCTGCTATTATAGCAGCTTGCAGCAGCAGAGATATATGATTTTGAACGATATGTCAAGGAAAAATAAACATGTTTCATTTCTTCATTAGATAATGTTTATTTATAGCACAATATACATCTACCTCCACTGTACCATTAAAGTTTTGACTGCCTTTTAACTATAAAATTTGATATTGTTGTGGCAGCTGCACTACTCAAATGATTGCTGTAGTACAGCTGTTATCAAAGAGTAAGATTTATAGCTGCCCTACATGGTGTAAAGATATGTACATATTTACTTTGTGTTTTACTACTTGTGTCCTATATTTTAATGACACAAGGTGAGATGAAATAGTGAAATAATAAACTCTTTTTGCTGCCTCAAAAGCGAATGGCACTATTTGTTTAAAGTTTGGTGTTAAATTATCTATTGTGCTATGACAAATTTTTTTCCCTCTGCTATTTTGGTTTATTTAAATATATTTTACATGTTAGTAGCAATCTTGGAGGGGTTTTTTTTTACACTTTTTTTACTTTTCAGAGAAGTGCTCTGGAACTGGAGTGAGAACAACATGCTTGATGAAACATGTCAAGCTACGTTATATTGTAGGTAAGGATCAATATTTTAACCCTTGGGTAGGTTGTTGGAGCACAGTGAGCAGCAGCTTCCCTCATTGGTGCTTTTCTGGGAAAATCAGATGGATGTGTAAATGGGGCACCAATATCCACTTTATGGGGCTGCTGCCCCACATGACCCTATTGCAGCAGGTCTCTGAGCAATACACCACGTATGGAAAGAGGCTCAGAAATTCTCTTGGTAAAGGAAGGGGTGAGAAACTCTGTCCAGCCCAATGGCCATGTCCGGACCATCAGCACAAATCACTTACAGCCAGTGCTGAGCTCTACTGCCCAAACCCAAGGCTGGTTTCCATGAGATTCCAATTTTCTAACCACAGCATTTGCAGAGTAGGCACCTTTGGCTGCTGTTTTGATTTTTTTAGCGACCAATGTCTTTTTACATATCCTTCTTTTTATTTTTCTACTAGTTGGATCTCAATAAGGACTGCCTAATCAAAAGGGCCCGCAAGAAGAACTGGGTTATTTCATGAAGGCTGAGGTCCTTCAGCAGAAATGTGGCATAAATAGAGTGCAGTGGATAGTCCTGTGTATAAGAGGAAAATTTTAAATTCAATGTTCTCTGAAACTCCAAAACCAGAAAGAAACAAAAGGAGAAATCAAGCTACAGAGGAGAGGTGAGTGATAGACTTTACATTCTTATTTAATTTTATGACCTGCCTTGTGCACCTTTATTTGGTTGATGTTGAGTCCAATCCTGTCTGTGTGAAATTCAATTATGTTGCATTTTTTTGAGTGGGGAAGTGCATTTTTTTGGTTCCCCCTTAAGAAAATCCATAAGGCAGTATTCCTCACTCTAGTCTGTGTTGAGTCAGTCATGCATTTGTGTTTCCTACCAAACTCTTTTATGTACTAAATCTATGACATTTATCTTTTTCTTGCAATTTTTCTTTTTTTTTGAAACAGGAAAACATAAACTACAGCAGATTACTTATCTGCTCTCCTTTGAACTCACTCCTGCCTGTTGCCTTGAACATTTCCTATGCCTGTAGTAGGTACTTTTACCTCTCCATCATGTTTTTAATGTATTTGAGTGAAATTAAGAGAGTGTTTGAGGTAGCTCCAGCTGGAAGAACTGAGCACTGGACAACTGAATGTCCACAGGTTCTTGCTGAAGATGCAGTCAGGACTCTGTCAGGTTCTAATACATGGTATCACCTTTTGATTTGGTAGGGAAAGAAACTCCTCATGTTTTATTGATTTTTAGCTTCTGTACCTTTTTTTTTTTTTGCCACTGCATACACGTTGAAAGCCATGTAAAAATGTAGTGAAAACAGGCTTTCTTATGAGGTTTCCTTCTGGATTTTCTCATGTCATAAATCCAACAACAAACTTCTGTCTTGATATTTTGGTATTTCTATTTTTTTTTTTTTTCTGACAGAGGACAAAAAGTCTATGACAAATTAAAACAGAAAAAAAAAAAAAAAAGAAGAAAAATGAGAACTTCATGTCTTGTAAAAGATTTGGCTCTAGGTTTGAGAAAAGCTCCATGCTTCCTATTATTTTACTCAGCCATCCTTACCATGAGATTACTTTGCCTTAGGGTGATGGCTTGCAGGATTTACTCAAGCGTTACTTCTTATCAAAACTTTGACCAGCAGCTTGGTGATCACTGGGGTCCCCAAGCACAGGCTTTACAGGGAACTCACAGGCTCAGTTAAAATCCAGATTACTGTTAATTAGGCAACCAAGCTACCAGTAAAGCAGATATGGCAAGTGAGCTGACATCAGATAAAGCAGAAGTGATAATTAATAACCCAACAATTTGGATGGGTCATTGGCCCAGCTCTGCTCAATCAATGGCTGCTGTCTCTGTGCATTTTGGCTGAAGCTGTACCTAGAAATAAGGGCATTTTTGTGAAAACCACTCTGACCAGGCCAGACAGATGTTCCCCACCACATCTATCCGACCAATTCCAAGTTTTTGAGGAGGTAGGCCCAACTCCATAGGTATGGAGACCAGTATTTTGGATTAATTCACCTTAAATGAGCTTAGTATTAGTTTTCAGTCCTTTCACTGCTTTTTTCTCTAAAATCCTGCCAGATATTACTGAAGATCAGATTTTGCAATTACAGAGTAACCACATCCTAATCCTGGGTTTTCCTGCTAATCAGAAACAATTTTTCTCTTGTCGGTTGTGTTCGCTTAATTCATTTTGTCTTAACTCTTTCACTACACTTAACAGAAGATAGATGCCTAAAATTTTCACCTCTGCTCACATGGGGAGCTCTTACACTGACCAGACACCAACAGTAACTTCAATATTATGTTACAAAAATATTCTTTGAGCATCTTAAGCACATGCTTCTTTGAGGTTCAGGAAACAGGAATGAAAACCAGTAGCTCTGCTATAAAGACCTCTGCATCATCTGTTGAGTCCATTTTCCTTATTTAAAGTAGACAGGGAAAAAAAAAAAAGAGAGAACCATAAAGAAGATAGAAAATAAGTAGCTGAAAAACCCACTGAAATAACACACCCACTATAATAATGAAGTCATAAACACAAGGAAAATTTGTGTTAAGGCTACAAAAATACTTTACCTCAGTTCCCTTGGGGCTTGTCTTTACAAGACACATGGCCCTTTTCACTTTATGAGAAGAATCCAAGAAGCTCAGCTGTATTTCCAAGGCTGGGCAATACTTAAAGAAAATACTGTAAGACTGCTATGTCTGGTCTGACCCAGAACCCTGCTTGAAAAAGCTTTACAAATATGCTAGAGCAGAGGTTTGCCTTGGAGTATATCTGCATTAGCTGATTAATTATAGATCTAATCCCTTAATGAGGGTCCCAGAACATTCTTTTAAAACTCAAATGTTGAGTGTCTCAACTGGGTGACTCTTTCTTTGAAGCTGAACAAAAAAAAAAACTCATAGAGCAATAATTTTTTTATCCTTTCTCAGGCACTGTGTCACTGTTTTGTGCTTCATAAATACGTTCTATAAATACGTTCATAAATTCAGAGAAAGTTTTGGGTTGGAAAGGTCCTTAAAGATAATCTAAGCTAAAATCACCCTTTTTCTCCCTGCCATCTCTTTGCTTCTGCATATTTTCCAAGGGATACAAGTCTACCTCTTGCTCCCACACACTGATGAGGTGATGCAGAAGAATTTGCAGAACTAGCACTGACTCTGGCTTGCATCCACTGAATCTGTGGTGATACAGTCTTAGGTAGCTCTGTCTTTGCAATATTTATGCCATTTATGCCAAGGTTGTCTCCTAGGTCTTAGAAGTCCTTCCCAGTGTGACACAAAATTAGCATTTCCTGTGAGCAGAGTCAATAAAATTATTTATGTGAATAAACCCTGCTGATTAAGAAAAACAATTGAATATTTTAGTGATCATGGCCATATTTTGACCAGAAGCATTTCGACACTCCTGCAAAGCGCCAGATTTTCAGCAGGGTGTGTAACTCAGTGCCTTTGATTTTAAATCTTGTGGCCAGGTTTTCATTGTGCTGAACACCCAACGAGCTCTGAGCTCTGTGCTGGGGAGGGAAGGGAGGCCCTGGGCGAATCCTGCTCTGCCTTGGGCAGCCTGGGCTGGGCTGATTCCTCCCCAGGCCCCAGCCACATGCAGTTCTGTCCTTCAGCCATGGCTGCACGTGTGGGTGGCACAAAGAGGAGTTTGGAATATTTTTTAGGGAAATTCCTTCTTTCTTTATGTGTCGCGTTAGACAGAGTTGCAGCATTATCTGATAAAGCAAATCTCAGCATCTCTTTGAAGAGAATGCTTCTGTGAGAGGGTTTTTGCAGATACATAAAGCTGGACTTGTGTTGGAAACCACAAAGAGGGGGCTGGACACAGCTTAGAGGTGACACAGAAGTGATTTCACAAGGGCTCCATCTCCCCCTCCGTGTGACAGCCAGGATGTGTTGCACCAACAACATCCCTGTCCTCCTTCCCACGAAAAGGTTTCACCTCTTCCTGACCTCATGGCAGGAAAGAACCTTTCTGACTGATATTCACTAGGGCAATGGTTCTCCTTAGAGGTTCAGAATGAAAATTGTTTTGCCTCTTTAATCACCTTTTAACAATGCAGCAAAGCCATTCCTAAGGAGAACTGAAATTATTTTCTTATGATCGTATTAAAGAGGAGAAAAGTGTTCATATTGTCTTTGGACACTCTTGCTTTAGTGACAGTATTGGATATATATTATTATGAAAAGACATTTATAATCTCTTAAATTCACCCTTTCTCTATCTGATCTGGCATTTGCTGCCTCTATGCTGGTGACCATATGTGTGAGCTGTAGATCAGTGTGCATGTGTTGCCTGGAAGGAGGAAGAGGGCTGACCAACTAAATCCATCAGAAACAAATATGATACAGCACCAAACTGCTGCAATGCTTTTCTCAGTGCCCAGAAACTCTCCTTTCCATCAGGGCCTCTCAGTTCTGCTGCACTTTCCGGAGCTCTGTTTCTGTTTTAAAAAAATTATTTTGTTTTATACATATATATAGTATATATATTACATTTATATTCTAAAATTTTAAGCTTTAAGTTTTTGCTACATGATATTATATATTTTTAATTCAATTATATATTTATAATTTTAGTGTTATAAATTAATTTTGGAAAGTTATTTTTATGGCTTTAGGTTAAATGTAGTGTTTTCTTGGGGGTTGGAATTTGTTAGTATAGAAAATCTAAAATTTTTAGCATCTGCGACTCTAACACGTTTCCACCCTGAAAGAGGGGTGGATGTAACAAAAATATTTTTTTAAAGTCTGGTTTGGGAAATATTTTGGTGGTTGGGTTCAATTTTTTGTAAAGTTTCTCTTTGTTCTATTTTTGGGGTTTTTTGCGTTTGTTTAGCTTTCTGTTTGTGGGGTTTGTTTCTAGGTTCTGTTTTGTCATGATTTTCTTCCATAGGTGAAACAGGACAGGAATTCTCTCTCAGACAAGGGAAATGTCCTTTCCAAGCACATAAGGAAGTCTGTTTTGCAGCAGCAGGTAGGATGATCCGTGGCTTGACACTGCAGAGGGTTATCCAGTATCACACAGGTCAAGGGGCCGTGTGTCCAACTTGTAAAATTTCTCATCTGCTCCTTTTGCACTGCAGAGAGAGGGAGTTGGTGTTCATTGCCCCTTCTGCTCTGTAGGATTCCTGCTAGAGATTTAAAATATGCAACTTCTCTATTTCTACAGAAAATCCAGTGCAAATCCTATCTCAGAGATGTCTTCTGCAAAAAATAATGATTAAAAAAATGTTATAACTTAAAACCCCTTCCTAACCATAGCAATGGCAGCATTTTCTTTACTGTTTCACTTTGATATTTCTGTCTGAAGTGGACACTCAAGCTAATGCATAAAAACCCCAAGAAATCACATTTGTGTCAGTTTTCTGACTTGCTGTTCAGAGGTCTGCAGCTTTTCCATAGCACCTGGAGATAATTTGAGATGTTGGTCCTTTCCAGTAGGTGCAGGAAGTGTGTGTCAGTTGTCAGCATCTGTTGCTCTGTTATGTACAAATGCCTTATTGCTGGGCATATAAAATTCCCAGCAGTTTTTTTTTTTTTTTTTTTTTTAGGTGAGACACAGGTGTAATTGTGAAATCATTTAGACTGGAAAAGACCTTTAAAACCCTTAAATCCAGTAATCAACCCAGCACCACTGCCATGTTATCCACTAAACCATTTCCCCTGTTGCAATATCCACATTATTTTTGAAAACTCCAAGGATGATGATTCCATCCCTTCCCTGGGAAGCCTGTTCCAATACTTTTCAACCATTCCCATGAAAAACATTTTCCTAATACCCAACCTAAACCTTAGCTGGTGCAATTTGAGGCTGTTTTGTCCTGTCCCTTGCTACCTTGGAGAGGAAACTGAGCCCACCTTCACCAAAACCTTCTTTCATAGGATTGTAGACAGTTATAAATGTTCCCTGACCTTCCTTTTCTGCAGCTCCCTCAGCCACTCCTCATCAGACTTGTGTTCCAGATCCAAACCCTACTGTCTTAAATTAACATGGAAAAAAAAGAGAATTATATACTTTTCCACAATGGCTATCATTTATTAAAAAGCACACAATTTTCTAAATATTTCACATGATTTCTCGTTTCAAATCTACTGTTAATCATCAGTGGGGTGGAATTCAAAATAATCTGTTTCCTGTTTTTGCTGGGATGATTTATTGTCCCTGGTCATGTGAGTTGCAGGGAATATGCAAACTGGAATTTGAAGCAAGGATGGTATAAAACGTTTCAGGATACACCTTGACAGAGGCATTAATTCACTGCAGGTTCACTCCACATGGAATCTCTGTACTTTTATGACATGTACAGTTGGTTGTAATGCCATACTGGGTATCATGTATAACATCAAAGAGCTAAGTAAGTATAAAGGTATGTTGTATTTCTTCAGTTCATGTCAACAAAATCCTTTTCAACCTTGGATACCTCTTGCTTAAAATCTTTAGCTCGTCTTGCTCTTTTATTTGCAGCACTTCTGTCCAAAAATAATATTTGCAACAGGAAAATGGAATAACTATGATATCTTCTTTTTTTTGTTGTTTTTCTTACAGTCTTAAATTATTTAACTCTTAGGTGCCCTTGGAAGGCAGACAAAAGTCTACCAAATAAAGTTAAGTTCTTGGAGCTCATCAGCCTGCTTTCCACGCTGTCATGAAATTGTTTTCTTAAATTGGGCTGCTTCCCAAACAAAATTTTCCTCTACTGAGATAACGTCCCACAGCAGATTTTCTGAAGCCTTCAGAGATTATTGCTGGGCCAGGATTGCAGGCTTTGCTGAGTGAACCAGCAGAGGGTTTTTTTTGTGAACCAAGCAAGGCAGAGAAAAGCCAGGTGTGACCTGGGAGCTGTGGAGATGCTTTCACACAGAACGTGAACCCAGGGTGACAGATCATCCTGAGGAGGAGGGATTGCTCTCAGTGGCATCCTCTGAGCAGTAACATGGGTAGAATAATATAATCATAGAGTGGTTTGGGTTGGAAAGGAGCTTAAAACTCATCTTGTTCCAAGCCCTGCGTGGGCAGGGACACCTTCCACCAGACCAGGCTGCTCCAAGCCCTGTCCAGCCTGGCCTTGGTGGTATCTGAATGAATCCTTTAGGAACAGTCTAAGTAAAGGAGTCTGGATGGGAAAGCCCTACTGAAGCTGAGGTGAGGGGTACATTCATGGGAAAGGTGTGGACAGGCCTGGATGAAACCCCTGTATTCTCTGCTTCCTTTGGAGGTGACCCTGAAATTCCCCAGGCAGGAATGATCGGGCTGCCCTCCCCAAAAGAAGACAAAGGGGATGACTGTCCAACCTTTGCCCGTGCTGATGAGTAGTTACCATTAGCTGGCAAAATGTGTCAGGAGCTGGAAGAGATTTTGTTTGACCAAAGATTTTAAAATAGTGGTTGGAATTGAAACCAGCTGCTGCAGATACCGGCCTTTGCAGTAATGTAATTACAGCAGTCTTTACACTTTCTATATTGCTGCTTTTAGCAAAGGCAAATGACATTCAGAAATTTATTTTTGTACAGTGTATCTGAAAAGTGCCCATCTCTGAGGTGGACAGATGCCAGTGGGGACATCACGTATCGTGTAACATATTTCAGCTCGAGGCTCAGAAATGTCACAGGATCCACAGAATCCTTGAAGAACAGAGAGGACCTGAGCTTCTGATGTGTCACTCAAAGGAGAGGTTGTACATGACACATAGGTTGCTTTATACCACTCTGTAACTTGGTGTGCTTATGCAAAGAAGTGCATGTGGGATCGATGGCATATGGTATATTAAGAAAGAATAACACCAGATTTTTAAAAAATGTATTCACCCATTAAATGGTGTAAATTAAAGTAAGCTGTCAAAATGACAGCACAATAATGCCATCTTTGCAATAGCACATACTGCAGCACAGTTAAATCATATCACTTTTGGGGAAGAATTACAGATGAGATCCAAGAAAAAATTGCTTTTGAAATGCAATTCTTTGTTAGTTAAGAATCATCATTGCTAGCCAGGATCCCCTATAAACACATAAAGCACAGAGTCGCTGTAATAAATCATGATAATTTATATCACAGCTAATTCTGGGGAAGTAGCATCAGGGGTTATACTTCAGATACACTTCATATTACTCAAACTGTAATTATTTTCATTAAAATATAAAATTGCTTACAGCCAAGTTGCTTGAAACACACAGCATTGCACATTTAACCATGTACACAACAGGGCCACAAGAGTTCAAAATAAGTAAAGTCAAGTGTTAAATAACAGCACTTATACTTTTTAATTGCATATCTTTGCAGACACAATCAATGCACTTTTAATATTCCTTTTAGTGAAACGTTGGACTGACTTTTTCAATCATCGTCACGTTGATTAAAAGTCAATGTCAAAATAAACTTGAGAAAATACTGTTAGGTGCTTGTAAGCACAGCCTCTCTAATGGTTTGTGCATGTCAAGAGGGCAAATTTTATTCCAGGAGGAGAAAGGGAAATGCTTCGTTTGTGTGAAGGCGAGCAGTGGAAGGCTGAAGAGTTTGAACGTTTTCAAGTGTAATAATTTATAACACCACTCGCTCTCTAGTGCCTTTCTCTAACAATCTCAATGGGTCCTACAAACAGTAATTAATTACAGCCTCCAACACCTCTGAGAGGTAAATACAGGCAGTACGAGGTGCTCTTTATCCATCTGTGGAGCAGAGCAACCCTACAAATCTCTGGAATATACAGGGGCTGCAGGAGACCTTTCCTCTTGGGAAGATATATCTGTATATCTATACCTTAGATATATCTATCTTCATTAAATTGATTCTGAAAATGAGCAACAAAATGCATCCTAAAGCCTGTTTTTTTTTTTTTTTTTCCTGAAAGATAATATCCCATTCTCTGCAAAGGATGGGTTTTTACTGCAGGGTAGAATGAAAGCTGAGAGCTAAAAATGTCATCACCTGTTTGCTTCAAAAGTCAGGTGACAGTGGTGAATGATGCTCAGAATTCCAGAAAAAGAACGGAAGAGTGGGTTTTCAGGTATCCAAAGGGCCCTTGAATTCAGTGTGAGTATACAGAACTTGACTCTAGTCCCAATTTTCAATAATTTCATTAGAAAATAATTGTATAAATCTCCTGGTGAACTTTTCTTGATGCAGGTCTTGTCCATTCCCGCAGATACCATCAAGATCCTGAAAATCTGTGGCACAGCTGAACCTTTTCTGTCTGTAAGAAAATTCTGTATTCAGACTGGATGAAGGGCCCAGACCAAGAACTCTTCTGTTGGAGGAATTTTTCCAGATGGCTTTTCCAGCAACTGTTTCCCATGGCAATTCCAGGTGAGTTTTGAACCTGAGCCTGCTTCCTACATTTCATGGTGCTTTTGGTGTCTTTGACATATTGAACCTCTAATTTTCATTTAGGCTGAACCATCTCCATCTTTCCTAAGTCAGGCAGTAGTGATTCCTCAGTTTGCTTGATATCAAAATCCTCATTTCTCCTGAAGTGGAACAGTCCAAGTTAATCTTATGATTAAAAAAAATGGAGGAGCTCTCTTTTTCAGTCTTTATTGTGTGTTCTCACAAACTGGGGGGCACCAGGAGTGTTGGAATTAAGGAACTAAGACACAGAGATTAGGGCTAAATCTCAGCACTAAACTTTTTGACGTCTAACTGATGTCAGCAAAACCTTTTCCCAGCTTTCCCATGCCTGTTGTGCAACATTGCAGGGAGCTGAGGATGACATTCAGCAGAGGAAGAGGGATCATTAGGAAAGAAAGACCATGGCAACTCTCTGGCGTTGTGGATTAAGATGTTTTTATGGAAGTGAAAAATGCATATAAATTCAGCAGTGAGGGAAGGGATTTGAACTCTGGCATCAAGGCAGGGCAGTTGGTTGCCAGCACTGTTTTTCCTGACTATGTGACAGTGAGCTTGAGCTGGAGAAGTCTCCTTTGCCATATCCCAGAAGGGAAAATCCAGGCTGGTGGGTCCTGTATCCAATGCATGTGCTGCTGCCCCAGTGAAAAACAACCTTGTGGAGAGTGCAAACATCTTTGTGTAGGAATGATACTTCCCTAGGAGAACCTGAAAGTCTCCAGGTAAATCCAAAATATAAAAATGTGAATGCTCTCACAATGCTGAATGAATTTCCCAAGCCCAACATCTCTGGACAGAGCAAAGCAGACTTTCACCTCATGTGTGGACATTCTCTGTCCACATTTGATTTGGAGCATTTTTTTTGTCTATTTAGATTAGATATTATGAAGAAATTAAGTGGTGAGGACTTGGCAAAAATTTTCCAGAGAAGCTGTGGCTGCTTCCCATCCCTGGAAGTGCCCAAGGCCAGGTTGGATGGAGCTTGGAGCAACCTGGGACAATGGAAGATGTCCCTGCCCATGGCAGGGAATTGGATGAGATTTAAGGTCCCTTCCAACCCAAACCAATCTATAATTTTATGCCTTGTCCTGTCACTTATATGCAAACAAAAAGTGCATTATTTCATCGTCTCCACCCTTTGTTAATTTTAGAGCCTTCACAAAGAGAGGCTAAAATAGAAGAAAACAGGTAAAGTAGTGGAAAGAAGTAGAATTATTTCAGATTGTATGAGATACCAGTAATCTCCCCAGGAATGTAACTTTTTTTAGTTCAAGTTGACATTTAAATTGCATTTTGTGCTGGAAAGAAAAGTCAGTGGGAGAAGAAGGATATCAAATGAAATAGTGGCACATGTGGTGAGTCACATTTGCTATTATTTTGTAAGTATTATAAAAATATATCTGATTTTATTGGAATTGACAGAAAATTATTAAAAATTTGAGATAAAGTTTTCCTTTGGTAAACTGTGCCTTACAGATGGCACATCAGAGAAAATTCTCTTCTTGTTAAGAAATCAAAACAGTTCAGGGAACACGGCTGCATCAGGATAATAATAGTTGACAGGTACAGTGGCTGTGAACAAACACCCATATCATGGTATCTGAGATACCATATTTTCCCCACTAAAATTAAACCATGAGCTCTCTTTGACAATGCTCTGTTAATTATATGCCAGCATTTGCTTCAGTTTGGCTTAATACTGATTTAATTCCCTGACTTTCAGGCCTTTTTGGAGTTCACCAGGGATGTTTGGTCAGAAAGGTCTTTCCATTCCTCAAATCTATCCCAAGCAGAGCTCCAGCAACTGCTGGACACAGACAGGAGAACCAAATCCAACATAACCCTGTAGTATCCCTCTAGTAACCCTGATGCTTGACCCATGTGCTTGCGTTGAGCTGGGCAATTTTCACTGCATCTAAATTCAAATTATGTTCTATGCCTAATGTAGCAATGGATGGGGTGGATTAAACATTTTTTAAACTGCATGGATTAGGACAAGAGTATTTTTATGACTATAATTTGCCATTTCAGAATGAAATCAAACTGATAGTAAAATTGACAAAGTCCTAACATAAAATACTGACAAAAAAGGTAATCAGTCTATGGTTACATTTGTCAAACTCCTTGATTAAATTGGTGTTTAAAGCAATAGCAGCTACAATTTATATTACAATATATTGCATTTTTATGCACAGTGGAAAATTAGACAAAATATCATGTGTCAATGAGTGCCACTTCAAGTAAGGTAATTAATTACTTCAAGGAAGGTAATTAATTCTATAGTAAATAAATCTGTGGTATTAGACAATTTCAAAGTTAATGCACTGCTTTTTTCTCCACATAAGGCCTGAATTATACAGGAGTCTGTTCTCCTGCTGACTCCCAGTGTTTCCACCTCCCACAGGTGTTTTTAGGGGAAATATATAGGGAAATATATCCCTAGTTTTAGTTTGACCCAAAAATATGTATCAAAATTATAGAGACCACATGATTAATTCAGGGAAGGATTCTGCATCTTGATGGGATCAGCCACTAAGTGTTACAACCTGGATGTTACTTTTAGGCTTTCCAGTAATGCCAGAACTTCCATGGCTTTCAGAGCAAAAGAGTCATTCCAAAAAAAGAAAAAGAAATGGAGTGCTCCTCTACCCCCTCTTCTCCTTCTCTTGCCATGCCATTACAGGGGGAAACCTGCATTCGTTCTGCCCAGCAGAGATAATTACAGCCTGATAGTCTTAATGAATGAGTTTATATAGAAATGTTATCACTGTGACAGTCGAGAACAGGCTGGAGCACATGTGTGGTGAGGAGACCAAAAGCTGTGCTTGAATATACATGAGAGCACGAGCAGCATCAAGCTTAATTCTTCTTAAAACTCCTTAAATCGTAGCCTGGGATGCACAGGAAGCCTTGCAGTGGCTCTCTGCTTCCAAAACGTGAGGGGGAAGTGAAATTAGCATAGATAAAAGTAAACCTAAAAGATATGTATCTGTGCTGGCATGCAGAACGGCAGGGTCAGTGAAATCATTCAAACACTGGGCTTGGATTCAGCATATTCAGAAGGTAAAACATCAGAACTGGGGAGAAACAGGCAAGGGAGAAACGGTGCAGCAGGAAGAACAGAAATACTGAATAAACCCTGAAGCTTTTCAGAATTACTACTTTCAGTGAGGAGGAGTGTCATGAGAGCATGGGAAAAAAAAAGGCCTGCAGAGCCCTATTTTTGGTGGTGCTGTTCACCACTGTGCTATCTCCCAGAGCTGCCTCCTTGCAGAGCTCCCACAAGATTTCGCTCATCTTTTTATGCCACATGCAGAGCCCCAGAGCAACCAAGGCTGTTGGGACACTGCCACCCCCAGCAGCAGCTTCTGCTCCAGGCAGGAGAAATGGTTGAGGCACCATCAACCCTTCTCAGCCACTTCCTCTCCAACATCATCTTTCAGCCTTAGAAAACAAGATCTCATGAATGAAAGAAACCACCAAAGTCAGTTCTCTGAATGGCACAGATATAATTGCTGTCTTTACCAATGATAATATTTCTTCAGTAAGATTTCCTCCATTACTGTGAAAACAGCACCAGAGAAATCAGAAAGCTCTATTTTCTCATTTGAATAATCAAATATAAATCAGGCATTAGTGATCAGATGGAAAGAAGGTCCCAGACCCAAACTATATTCCAGGCAATGAAATTCTTTCCACTGACTGGAGTGAGTTTTGGATCAAACCTTTGGAAGAATGGACTGAAACACAGTACAATATAGAGGAGGAATGTCAAGTTTGATTGCTGCTGGAGGCATAAGAAAGCAGTGCTGCTGCTCCAGAGGCTGAGGCAGGAGCTGAGAAGATCAGCATGGAGTTGATGAGCTACCTTGGCTCGGGGAGTCCATTGGAAGTTTCTTCTTGTGGAATTCCTCAGATCCCAATCTCCTCTGTTAACGCTGCCTCTATAAAACCTGGACATTTCTAATAGAAAAAAGAGTTTTATTATGGCAGCAAATAGAAAGGAAGGGAAACTGAAAAATATAAAGGAGAGGGAAAATCCAAGGAAAATCAGATCCAATCACCCTTTTCCTAGCCACCTGTGGTGTGTCCATGCTCCAGAGCAGGGCTCATGTGGATCAGAGATGGACCAAATCCAGAAAGGTTTGCTAAAGCCCGAATAAAAAGGGATAAGGATCTGACTCACCACTTCCTCTGGTATTTTGAAAAGCCTGAGCTACATGGCCATGGCTTTTCAAATCCAATCCAACCCTTCCTTCCCACCCGGTGCCTGCTCCATTCCGAGGCGAGCTGTTCTCATGACTCACGGGGACGGCTGACCACCATTCTCAACTGTGTTCCTCCTGACACATTTGGTACAAAGAAGGCAAGAAAAAGAGATCCATATTCCAGTTTTATGGAGACACAAGCACATACACAGCAATGCTTGATCTGAAGCCAGCTAATGGAGAGGATATGTTGAAACCACCAGGCATATTGTTATGAGGAGAACAATAGATATTGGCAACATTGTTTGATCCGTGTGCCAAGGGTAAAATTAAAGCCGTATGTTCACCCCACCAGACACAGATTGTGGATGGATGTTTATGTAAACAAAGGGTTTGCTAAACTGTGTTATCATTTTCTTCCTTTGGCTCTCCAACTTCTAGGCCAGGTACATCAATAAACTCTTTTCTGGAAGAGTCTGGAAGAACCACATCAAGAACAACAGTTGCACGAAACCTTGGTTGATTACCATGTGGATATATAACAATTTCTTTTCTTCCCTTAACCTCTTAGAATAGCAGCAATCAGAGCCAACCCCTTTATTCTTGCAGGGAAAAAAACTTCTCTATAAGGATCCTAGAAGTTTTTCAAGAGAGCTGGGGGACCGGATCAAGAATAAGCTGTAGCAACACTTTTCCTATTTCCTACCTGTGCTGCCCAGCATCCCAACCCGGGGTGGCTTGTGGTGTTGTTAAAGCAATTGGTAGAAAATGAATCTGGAAAATTTCCCGGAGTGTACAGCTGCCCTTTTAACTTACACCTCACCAACCCACCCCAAGTCAAGGAGCCGACATGTGGTGTGCGCTCCTCCGGGAGCCGCGGGAGCACAAATACAGCTGTGCAGATCTGGCACACGGGGTTTTTGATTTCAGATTTGCTTGCTGGCCAGGCAGCAGTGAGCTTTCAGGCAAGAATTACCCATTGCTGTCTTGTACGGAAAGAATAAGGCAGGGGAGGAAGAAAAGCAAAAATCTTTCTATGGTTAATCAAGCATTGTTGTCCAAAGCCCCCAGTTGGAATTTGCTAAAAATTACTTGTGCATTACTGAGCTGGGTACACAGAGCTCTTTTGGGGTTTGTGATTAGTGCTGGTCTTCATGGAATTTTATAAAAACTCCTGATAAATCTGGGTGCATTGAAAACCTCTCACTTTTTTTGGCTTTGGTTATCTATCTATAAAATTACCAAATTTTCTCAATTTTAAGAAGTTACAGGGGAAGCCTGGTGTGTTTGCTTTTTTTCATTATTTTAAAAGTTTTTTAAGAGTGGCTGCTATATTTTAATAACTTTATTAATTTATAATTAATTTTAAAAAGACTAAAAACCGTAATAAGGCTGTTGCCATCTGGTTCAGAGCATGAGTCTGGGACTATATATTACATCAACACAAAAATTCCTGATTGCTCTAAACCAGAATTAGATATTTATAAATGCCCATATCTTTGATTTCTTTGTGGAAGATACCCAAGTCAAAGAAACTTTATTAAAAAACTTGTAGCGACAAATTTTCTCCCTTTCTGCCTGATATCAGCAGCTGCTCTGCTTCAGAAAATGCATACAGCAATTTTCAGGGTTATCTCTGTATTTCTGGCTGGCACCGGCACTTTTGGCAGAGATTACTTGCAAGGAAGAGTCTGCTACATCTTATAGGTCCTACTTTGAAAACAGGCAGTCACTGAAAAGATATATCATCCTCATTCTACTCTGGCAGTTAGCAGGAGGACTGATCACTAAACTGGTCTAATTCAGCTCTTCTCAATCACTTGCAGAGATGAGAAAGTTGTTGGAGAGATATCACCTGGAGGCTCTGGGATTTTCTTCTGAAGTCATTCTGAATTAGCTGCTAATGGGGAGCTTTCTTTGATAGCTCTTTTATAATTAAATGCAGCTGGATGGAAATCAACCACAAAGGGAACTCAAGTTTGTTTATCATTACTTCTGACTTTGTTAGCAGATGTTTTCCGAGTACCGTGGTAGCTTGTTTAATTTGTCTCCGTGTAATGTGAAGCAGGTAAACTTTGATTAATAAACTGACAAGTACATTCCTTAATTTATTTTAGAAGTTTCCATCTATGTCTGTTGTAGCACATGTGCCAAATCCCAAAAGGAAGAAAATAACTGTTTGTGTTTGATTTTTACTGTTATTTCTAAGTGTAAGGCCAGATGAAAACGTGCTTGTTGGTAACACAGCCTTCACCTTTAATGGACACAACCACCAGCAAACTTCTGCCATGTGTGAAAACTGCACGTCACATTTCCCACTGGGCTATTCTGTGTTAATTTATGAACAAGAATTCACCTTGGTTTGCAGGTTGTTTATTTTTCTATTAATTCCATTGGAAATACCCCCTATTTTTGGGCTTAGCATGTGCCCACCCTCACTAATTGTGGTGGGTGACTGTATGCCCTCAATCATGCATGTGTAATTTATATTTGATGTTGTCAGTAAACAGTTATCTTAGAAAAAAAAAGCTTAATTGCAAGTATAAACAACTCAATTGAATGCTTAAATGCATTTTTTTCCTAAGTAAGACATCTATGTGTGAAATTCAAAATCCTGGCTGGAGCCTTTTTGCTGAGCAGATTTGAGTGTCCAGTGCTTTAACTGAATTATTTGAAAATCCTGCAGTGTTCCAAGCAACATTTTAAATTAAATAGATGGTCCACTTCCTGTAAAGTGTTTCAGATTAACATCTTGGGGATAGTTACTAAAACTGCATAGGAAATACATATGCAGCAGTTGGTTCCCATACATAAGATGAACAGCTTCTTTCTTATCTTCCTTTCTGTACTGCATGTTTTCCTTCTTTCTCTCTCTCATTTATCTGCTTCTAATCTGCAAGAAAATTATTTCTGCCTCTGTCTAGCCTGCTCTCCTACATTGCAGAGCTGACCCTACCTCAATTTGTAGCATTTATTCACTGCTCTTTTCTTTTTTTCCTTTTTTTTTTTTCTTTTAAATCTGCCCTTTCTAGCAGCGAGCACTCGGACATCTGCTTCCCATCACGGTGTGAAGTGTGAAGCATCAGGTTTTTGTAGCTGTCCCACTATTAAGTGAAGGCTGCCCTCCTCACCCTGGCCCGTGTCAAGGCCACTTCCCTGGGCTCTGCACACCTGATTTGGGCTCTGCTCACTGCTGGCTGGGCTTGTGGAAATGGAGGTTTAGAAATTGAAGGATTGAGGGGAAACCCAGCATTGGCTTCACAGACACAGAATTGCCAGGGGGTTGGGCAGAGCTGGGGCCACTTTGTGTTCAGGTGAGATAAAATTGCAATACCTCAACCCAGCTACCAGTTTGTGCTGTGATTCCTGCTAGATATTTCTGGTCTTCAGAGAGAACCTGGATATTTTCTGAATACTTGGTGTCTCTCTCAATTTTTGGTACTTAAAACTCAACAGGTTTAATTTTACAGCAGTTCTTTGTACTTGTTATAACCGGCCTGTTTGTTGTTTCTTATTCTGCAGCTTTAGAGGTAGCTTTTCAATAATTGCTTTGTAATTATTTTTTAACTAGCCTTAATGAGCCAGAAATAAAATTGACAATAATTCTTGCTTTTTAAAGCAAACATGTTGAAACGACCCTTCCACAAGAAAAGAAAAATCCCTGTTACCTCACCTGCTACATTTTCTTGTGAGATTATTTGCTCTATTGAGGCTCTTTGACAACAAAGTGAAATACAAATTGCAGCAAATTAATAGGACAGCCTTTCTGAAAGGACAATCAAATCTAATTCAGTGGACCTTGTCCTGATTTGCGGCTGTTTGGTGCAGTCAGCTGTGAACCAGCACTACTTGTGTGCCTCCTGCCAACTAGGAGTGCCCAAAAGTCAGGAGTTAATTGCTGGGTGACTCTGGTTTCAGGGGTTTGGATACCTGAGCTCACAGCCCTGAAACCTGATCACAGGGACATTGGCATGTGGGGCTGTCTCTCTGCAATAACGGGTTCTGTGGGCCTGAGCTAATATTTTAACTACAGGGGAAAACGTAGGATATGCAGAAGATGATGTGCAGAAAAAGGAAAAACCTTCCTGAGTCATCCTTTTTTAGAGCAGAACGAGACATGAAATAGTAAATACTGGATATTTTACTCTGCCTTTATGTTTCCAAGACTGGGGTAATGTTGCAAGCTCTCCTTACAAACCCAGAGTTAAGGGATTAGCAGAACCACAAGGTTTCCTCTGTATTCACGATCCAAGAAGCAGATTAAAAAAAAAAGGATATACCATTTGATCAGCAGCTTCCTGCATATGGAAATCCTAGGTCACCTTGCTGTTCCTTGATGTCTAAAGGCTGCTCTTAGGTTTCTGGGAGGAAAACGTGTTTTGCTACAGTTTTAAGGACAAAGACAGTGGAATTTAGCAGGGCTGGGATAAGCCAAGAAGTCGAGTGCCGAGCCCACGCAGGTCACCAGGGAGGGTCACCACAGCCTGGTCAGGTGGTGGCTGCTGAGATGGTTCTGTTTGCAACATTTTCACACATATTTATTCAATAAGGCTTTTGTTTTACTGAAACTGAGAAACACTATGCAGCATTATCCTGAGTTTGAAGTGACAGTGCCAAGGGGACTTCAGTAAAGGATTTGAAGGCAATTGAATCTGAAAAGTAAAGCTTTGCGATTGCTTAGTTATTTTTTGAAGCTGTGCTTACATTTAAGATTTATGTACAGAAACAGACTATATCAATAGTAGTGAAGTGGTTTCAGGCCAAGCTTTTTTCAAAGAAACTTATGAACAGAAGGTCATTTTAGAATTCTTTCTTCTCTTGCAAAGAGACAAACACAAATCCCACCTCACTGTATTTGTATAATATATAATACATTATTATGCTGCTGCATTTTAGTAAGTGCTTGTACTTCTACAAAAATATCTAGAGCTTTATTCTTGATTATAGTGCACTGCCAACTGCAAGTAAAAGCAATTGTTATCCTCAGAGTTTCAGTGACCTATTAGGGAGATATAAATTGTGACAAGAATTTTTTTTTCCTCTCTGTAAACTTCTGAAGCCTCATCTTACACTGTCTAAACCCTATCTTAAAAAAACATAACACAGAGACTTTTCTGAATCCTCTGATGATACTACGATATTGAATCATCTTTATATAATTATGCTGGCGAATATAAAGTATCATTGTTTTCAGTATCTTTCATAAAAGCTGTTTTGACCTTCAGATTAAAGGATCCATATGGATTTCCAAATGCAAAAGTTGGAGCTCCTGTTTTAAAAACTGGAGCTCCGGTTCGGCACGCAGACATCAGATGTGCTTCCACTTGAAAAAACGCAATTGTAGCAGCCTATATCCCGTCTGAATTTTTCTCCTGGGTAAACTCTTATAAATGAGTGCATCGTGCATAATGAGGATTGGAGGTTAGCTGCTTCCAGTGAATTCCTTTTCAAAGTGCAAGAAAGAAGCAGCAAGGAGGAGAAATCCATTGGTATTTGAGCTCTGTAGGATGAAGAGGTTTGCTGCTGGGGGAAGATCAAGAGGAGGCAGTAGGAATATTTTGGGCACTTCTGAAGGAGAGATGGAGACCATCTGGTAGAGAGGATGCTTAAAGGAAGAATGCCAGGACAGAGATAAAAGTAAAGGGAAAGGAAATAGTGACTGAGTAACATCAAAGAGCCAGGCTGACTATAGAGCAGAAATGAAGTAGTAGCAGTGACCCAGCATAGGCAAATCACCGTACGAACGGTGACACCGGGCGATGGATCCATAGGACTCTGTGAAGGCTCAGGGGAAAAGCTCAGTGTTTTAATTTCAGGAAAGTCTCCAGGAAAGTGGTGTTGACATCTTTGGAAGGCTTATAATTTAAAACTGATGCAGTAAGCAGGGTTCCTGCTGTTTCAGAAATACTGTCCTGGAGTCTAATCCAGATACTGTCACTGTAGCAGAATTTCAAATGGAGAGACGCCAGGAAGAATGCTTCTCCCCTCTTCAGCATCAGCATCTTTTCATTTGAATGATGTGAAGGGTATTAGAAGTTTCCGATGAATTGCCTCCTAAGGCTCGTGTCCTGAAGCCATGGTTGGTGTGTGGTCCCTCCCTGTGTTGAGCTGGAGCTGATCTCATGTGAAAAAGGGAGATGCTGGTTTTGCTTTGCTTCTGCTGAGGCAGAATAGCTGCTGGCCAGCCCTTTTCTCTTGCCAAAGCCTGGAAAACCTTCCTGTCACTGGAATTCCATCCAGAGGGAAACTATGACAATCCCCATGGTTTCTTTGGGTAAAACAATGCAGAGTAAAGTAAATCTGCTATTCCCTTGTGTCTTGGTTCTCCTTAGCATTGCTTCTCACCAGCCCTAAAGGCAGGGAGTTGGGGCAGGTGATAAATATAATTATAAAGGCTGTGCTCCTGTCTCTCTCCACCCTCCTTTTTCCCATCTGCCTTTAGGAGAAAACTTTCTGCATCCTAGAGAAACTGTGCTTTTTGAGGCTAAATACCTCTGTGGATTCAAATTCAAGGCCTGAAATAATCTCTTGGGTTTTTTCCCTTTTTTTTTTTTTTTTTTTTTTTTTTGTTAACAAAACTTGTGCGCTGCTTTTTTACTAAAGTCAGTCCAAGGAAACAAAAAGAAGAAAGTACTTCCACAGAGTGATTAATCCCATCTTAAAACAAGTGTGTAAGACAGGTAGGATAAGTCTCTCTCTGAAAATGCCAATCTGTCACCACTATCTATAGAAGGAGCCTTCACGAGTAGCTTGGAGTAGGTGTTTGACTTTTACACAGTTAAATTTAGACAAGATGATTGCCACTTTATAAGTCAAAGTGTTTGTTTATCAATGATTAACCATTATAGAATGAAAAGTTATGAGAGATAACAAAAGCAAAAATATAATGCCATTGATGGAGATATCACATCATAAGAAATAGCAGCGACAAATGCAGATGGTTAACATTTACATCCCCATTGTTTTTATTTTACTGTTAAATCTTCCCAGATTTTAGATCTCGTTTGATCTGAAGTAGGAAAAATTCGCCCCTGCTTTGGCATAAGCAAAAACTGCTGAAATACCAGTAGGATAAAGAAGTGATTTGTCCTGGAAATGTCAATTCTTATGTGTAGGGTCATTAATCCATAAAATGAATTTGCAAACATTTATAAGTTTCCTTTAGTGTTGTTGGTGTCCCACTTGTCATGCTTTTGCCTGGGCTATAAATGAAGATTGTACTCAAAAGATCCTGCAAGGCTTGTGCTGGCAGGACTCGGTTTTGCATCTCTTGACCCAATGCACACAGTCAGTTACACTGAAATAAACACTCCTGTCATTTAGGAGAATTAATCCTATTTCAGGCTGTTCCCCAAGGGCTCCATTGCATATGATGCTTTCACCATTCATTACCATATTGCAGAAATAAATAGATAAAATTCAATTTTCCTATACAAAAGTTAATTCTTGACTGTAGTGCAGTTTGCAAAGTTGATAAAGCTTGCAAAAAAATCCTGCAACACCTCAGTAGTGCTCAGAAGCTTCAGCATATTGGGACGCTAAGAATTTTAAACAAAGTTGGGAAAAGCATATGGTATATATGGACGGGAAATCCTGTGGTAGTTTTGATTTCACAAAGAAAAAAAGTAACTGCTTAAGTTCATAAATCTGTTGTATGCAGTATTCAAATAGAAATATTCATGATCTTAGCTTTCCTCTTTTCTTTTTTTTTTAAATGTTGCTTTCAAGTACAGATGGGCCCATACCACAAGTTTGGGATCCAGATTTGGATTTGGACCTGACGTTTATCAGAGTTTGGGAACAGCTGAACCCAGCATCTGAGGTCAGGCTCTGGAGGAATTAACAGCCTGCTGCAAAGACCTGGATGGAGTGGATCTCCCCCACATTTCAAGGCATAGGTTGGGGAAATACAAGGACATTTTTTGACCTGTCTCTAAGGTATTTCAATTTTAAAATGAAAGACTTTCAGTGAAGTGGGAGGCTGTGATTATTGTTGTGCCTAAAGGATGAAATTGCATATGGGGATCCGATTGACTGAGTGCTTTTGGAGATTGTAACGAGAGACAGGAACTGCCTAAAATGGTTTCCAGCTTAAATACTTGTCCAAGGTCAATAAGAATATCTGTGAGAAAGCATTGAGATCCCTGATTTATTATCCAGTACTTTTACCACAAAAGATTTGCCTCAGTATAATTCTTGACTTGTTCTAGAAGAGAATAAAATACCTTAATAACACCATACACCTAGGTGCAGAAAGAGACTGCAAGTGCTCTGAGTTCCTCTTCAGGCTACAAATCCCTCATATTTCCAAGATTAATGGCTTCTAATCCGTTTTTAAATGTTCCATGTGGATAGTGAAGGCGTAACTATCAAAACACTGTAAAATCATAATGTCTGTGTAGCTATAAATTACTGTTTTCAAAATGAGCTGGAGGTCTCCAACTTATTCCTAAGTGCAAATTCTTAGATGGTATAAAATTGCTCAAGAAATGACTAGGAGCAAGTTTTCTGGCTTTTGCCAAATGGAAGCCAATTATGGGTCTACCCACTAACTCCATAGCAGTGTCTGTCTTGGTGACACTAAAACTGTCCTAAACAGTATAGATTGGATAGATCAAAATCATTTCAGATCATTCAGAGATTGATTGAAAGGCATGAGGCTGTTTGCATATTTCTCTGATATGTTTTGTGCTTTTCATTTGTCAAGTTCTGAACTACTTTGTATGAGACTGATGATGAATTCAACTCATGCTAAAGTATGAGTTCCATGACAGATTGTTTTTTAAAAAAAAGTTATATTGGCTTAGAGTATTTTCTTAAGTGAAACTAATGCATGACATTCCAGAAAACAGGTAAAAGAGAACTTCCAACTCATTATTATTTGATTTAAATACATATGCAATGATTACTTCTAAAGAAAATAAAAATGGATGATTTAAAAGATCATTAGGATAGTCTTTTGTGGGGCACAGAAAAAACCTTTACAGATGTTATGGGCTCTTTGGGGTTATGCTTAAATAAAAATTTGGAGAAGAGCCTCATTTGAATTTATACTCCCTTTGTGGTCCATCAAAAAGGATTCATCTCCTATTCAAATGACGAGTCAATATGTTAGTCAGATCAAATACCACTAATAAGATGCTAAAAATGCTTCTGAGGAACAGGGGGATTTCTTTAACAAGCCATAAAGTGCTTTTTAATCCATTTTTGACTTGTTAAATTCTTTCTGATTCTCACAACTGTTCCATCATGACGCAGTTTCAATCCTTTGTGCAGATGGAAAAAATCAAGGTGTAAATCAAGGGCAGTGCATGGATATTGCCTTTCCCCTCCAACATTTCCCAAGACCACTGTGGTCCTCCTTGCACTTTTCTATCTCCTGTCTATTTAAGACACTGCTGCTGGTGGGTGTTTTGGGTTGATAAATCTGTATTTGATGAGATTGCCAAACCACAGACCCCAAGATTTGCTGAAGATTCAAAACAACATAAAAGAATGAAACTGTCTCTTTCCTATGACAGAGGTGGGAGACTTTGAAGAGAAGAGATGCTCCTGGTGTGCTGAGAGAAGGGAAACCTGGATTCTCAGCTTTGCCATCAGTGCTCTCTCCTCTGCTCTGCAGAGCCATTTCTGCTGAGTTTTTGTCTATGGAAAGTGGCCCAATATTGCAGTTTTGCTGCAGACACAGCTGCACAGGGACGTAGGAGTTCTCAAGACATATCTTTCTATCAGTGGCAAGAAATGCTGAATAGATTCAGATATTATGAAGAGGCTGATGAGGGGGTGCTTTTTTTGCATATCTTCCTGGTCACATCAGTAGAGAAGAATTCTCCTTAGCTCTGAGTTCAAAGAATGATCCTTAACATTCATCTGATACCCAGGATATATTTTCCAACAGCCTATTTTCCTTCTACTTTGCTTATATTTTTCTCAGCCTGTTTTGTTTCAGTTGAAGTTTCATATCTAAACACACTTAAGTTTTGGGATGTGGACTACAATCAGAAACTAAATAGCTACTTAAAAGAAAAAAGTAAAATTGTTTTTGATTGGCATTTTTATCTTTCCTGACTTTTCTCACCTCTGAATAGACCAGAATAAGTCAAAATTCAAAATTCACTACCAAATCTTTACAAGTAACCCTGAAAATGGCTTATGAAAAAATGGGTCATGACTTCTTTTATTTGCTGAAAGCACAATGCATCTGACCATCCCAATAACTTCTGATTGGATTTGTAGCTGATGACATAGACCATTGTGACAAGTTTACCTCTAAATTTTGCGTGCAACGCGGGACACTAATTTACTTTATTCCATAAATGTAAATTAGTTAAAATAAATTTTAATTAAAATAAAATTTTCAGGATTAGATCTGTGAGTATCAACTATTTGGGATGGGGAAAATAAATAACAATGTTTAATAAATACACAGTGCACTAAGATTGTATTTATTAGACTTTTGACATTTTTATAAAGAAGTCTTTGGAGCTGGGACAACAACTGGTGCAGGTAAATTTCCTACAATGTGAAAGGATCTGGTATTTAGTTTATGGGAAGCAGGCCTGAGCAGATGTGAAAAGTTCAAATAAATAAAAGCAGGCCAGATAAAACGCACTTTTGTGGCTGGAAAATCAAAACAGATGTTATTATTCAACCACAAAAAAATCTATTTGCACTTAAGTAGCATTAGGTGTCTGACTAGTTCAATTTTTTTATTTTTTAGTGAAAACAACAAAATGATTATAAAATTATATAGACTGATAAAGTGCTTTAAAATGTTACCAATGGACTGAATAGTCAGCTAATGGAAAAAAACAGAGCAGATCTTACAAGACCAATATGAGTAAATCTGTTTTTGAAGGGAAAGTGAAGAAAGAAGCAACAAAATCGAATGGATTCTCCTCTCTGAACCCATGATGTACATCAGAGAAAGGGTGATTTAAGATGGGTGGATTTTACACTGCCCATAATCTTTTCTGGAGACCTGCCCATATGGAAAGGTTGATGCTGGCAGAGGATGACAGGTGCTGGAGATCCTCAGGAGCCCTTGACAACAAGAAAACACTTGCAGGGTGTGAATGTTGCCAAATAGTCTCGCAAATTATTTCTGATGAAAAGAAAATTCAATTTGCTTTCAGAAATGTACATGTCAAAGGAACACCTAATATAGTATAGGAGAACCAAAATGGGGATTTCTGTCTGTGAAATCCTGCTCATGTGGGCAATGGACATAATATTTTTTCCGAGAAAGCTGATCTGATTTGTAGAGACTTTGTTGGCCTGACATGTTTCTGCTCTTGCTATAGAACTTCTCTGCTCTTGCTTGCTGGGAGTCAGAGGTAAATTAAGAAAATTAAGTCCTGTTGGCTTGCTGGACTTGGTGAAACTTGTCAGTAAATTGGGGAGTTGCTGGCTGTTGCTTCCCTCTTCAATGGGAAATGGAGTCTTCTAAGACATTTTTATCTCGAGAAAGGCAAAAGAGAGGACAGAGCTGCTTTTTGTTGGGGTTGTTTGAGTTGCTGCAGGAGCACTGAGGGTTTGCATGGTTGGGAGGATGTTGTGTAACAGCAGAGCTTTTTCCTGTTTGCACTGCTGTTCAATGTTTGATCATTGCTCCTCTTCATTCCTGTCTTCAGCACCACCAGCTCTGATTCCCATTGACCTCCTGTCTCACATCCAGGCTTCCCTTCCAATTCTGATTCTTTTCCTAAGGTGGAGCTGCCCTGCACTGGGAGATGGAGAATTGAGATGTCTGGGACATGAGGTCTCTCCTTTTTTTCCTGTTGCATTTCTGGGGAAAAGAAAATTGACACAGATCCACTCTGAAGAATTGGATTTTCAATGCAGAGATGAGTGGTATAACCAAATCTTGGCCATCCCACCTCATGTTTAGGGTTAGGGGCCTTGTTTAGTGAACCTGTATCTCATTTATTCTCTGTCTGAATGCCCTTAGAGCCCATTATTGCTGTTCAGTCTCCTCTCTCACATTAAAATTATGGGGAGTTACATCTTAGTTTAATTTAAAGATTATTGCAGCTGATTTGGGCACATCCCTGGTCTTAGAGCTCCGTGGTTAGTAGTCATCAGTGGTAATTCCTCTCAATATCTGGGATTTTAGGAAAAAAAAGCCTTGGATCTTAGTCACATAGGTCTTCTGCACTTTTCCCTTATTTAAAAATGAAGAGGTGCCAGAGGCCACACCTTGTGGAGAGGTGAGTGCTTAGCCATGATTCATATGTTTATGAACCTGTTGTTCTTGGGAAGAGTTCAAAACTGAAAAAAAAACTCACTCAAAAGTGAAAAAAAACCACTCAAAACTTGATTAAATATTAATTCTAAAGGTGAATGCCTGGTTGGCTTTCAGGCAATGTCAGGGCCCTAAAGTCGAAAATCAAAAGGTTTCCAAAGATCTGAAATTCCTATTAAAATCTGTGGTTTAGCAGCCTAAATCCAATTGAAATGCAGTGTAATTAAGACTTCCAAGGCACTTGGGGTTTGTTTCTAAGAAATTATGACCTGTAGGCAACTTGCAGCATTTTCAAGGGACTATGTAATTTTAAAACTATGAATACTGGTCATTTCTGTCAGGAACCTTAGAAAACCTCTGTAAAAATGCATATTCCTTAAGAAAAAACTTAATTTTTGTGGCACCAAGACTCAGTTAATACAGCTTCCCACTTGAACAGGTCCTTCACATTTTCACTGAGGTTGTTGTTGAGATATTCCTGTGAAGATGGGAAAAATATTAAGTGAGAAAAGGTGCTGGGACCATTTGTCTTTGACTTCTTTCCTTATGGAGATGCTAAGTATCCCACTGATGCAAAAGGGTCAAAGAGAGCAAAATGTGCAAATAATTTAATAAGGAAAAGAATCGTAAGACAGAAACTCACCAGAGTAAGGACAATAGAGTACAAAATGCCATAAAAGATAATAGGCTTAGATGAATTGGCATGTGTTAGTGATTATGCAATCACTCATTTCCCACAGATTTCTTTTTATAGGAAACCTTGGAAAATCCCTGAAGAACTGACCGAGTCATTTAACCACAACAGGTCTCTTTTCGACATGGCCGGGAGTGGGCGAGGGATATTTTCACATATTTGTGCACTGCTGGCTCGTTTGGAAGGGCTGGAAGCTGCAGAGGACGGCGGAGGACGGTGACTCAGCCCCACGGCGAGTCCTGCCACCCTCCACGTGGGGACCAGCCAGCCCAATCCGAGTGGGAACGCTCTCGTGTGGTCAGGAGCTTTGGGTTTGGTCCCTGGCTGGTGAGATAGGTGCTGCAGAGGCTGAGGAGAGGGGTTTGTGCTCCCAGATCCGGGCTGGATGCGAATGGAGCAGCTGAGCTTCCCTCGGTCACTGGCACAAGTACTCGTTTGCTTCCTCGCTGTCATAGGCTGTTTAAATACTTGTGTTTCTGACAACAATTTTCCTTCACCACTGGGCTAAGGAAAACAAGACCTTGAGCTGCACTTCTGAGTTTCTTAAAGATTTGTTTTTCTCCTTTCTTTCTTTTTTCTTTTTTTCTTTTAAAACAGGCTGATTCCTTGCATTCTTCGGAGCAGCTTCTCACAGCCTCATAATGTCCCTGCTGCTTTGAGATGTGTCACTGGAGGAGTCACCCTTCCCCTTTGCTCCAATCCCAACCCCCTCATGTGTGTGACATCTCTCTCAGATTCTCCTTCTGCTAAAGCTTTCTGGTGCCAGACTCCATGATCCTGGTGGGTCCTTTCCAATTTGGGATAATCCATGACTCCACCATTTGCTCTGCTCAGCCCTGTGAAACAAAAATGTCCAAGCCACAACGGTGAAGGGAGGGAATGAGCAGGTTTGTAGAGTTTCATGGAGATTTGTGGCCCCCAAAAATGGCATCCCGGATCAGGGAAGGTAAAATTGGGTTTAATCACACCCATTTCATAAGAACCTTCAAAGCATAAATTTGCTGGTATCACTGAAACGATCTTAGTTGGGTGCAAGGTTTTATTCTTTTTTCAATATAAGTAGCAATATGAAATGTTGAAAGACTTTGCTCTCCAAGTCATTTTAAAAGAATGAAAAATAAAATCATTTGGAGGATCTGGATCTCCCTCATGTTTCAGCTTTCAAATGCAGAATTCTGGTGTCTGAGAGATGTCATAAATCAAAACCATTCACCAGGTTACAGGCATTTCTGAATATGAAGTAGTTTATTATTAGAAAAAAACAAAACAAAAGAAAGCTGCCACTAAATCCTGCAAGTGATTAAAAATGGTCATTAAGAGCATTTGCAAATATTTATCTTAGCTTAAGTTAGATGGGCACAATTTTGACTGAGCCATGATTTTTTTCCCCTTTAGCTACATTACTAAGCCAACTGTGAATAGCAATGTTTTCATTTTTAAGACACATTGTCTCTCTTCTCAGTTTCAGCTCTCTCCCGTTAGAGTTTGACCTACAGTACTTGGATAAAATAAAGTAAAACAGGGTAAGGGGCTGCCTAGAGAGTTTGGTCAAACCCTTGTCAAAATACCAATACCTCACTAAAAGCTTTCCCTTCCTTCAAAATATCAGCAAAAAACATCAAAATCAGCTTGCCGTCCTCTGCAGAAGGGTGGGCACCTGATGGTGGAGCTCACCTGGTGGCTTCAGGTCACCAACAATGGTCCAAAGCTGAGAGTTGTGCCCGAGTTTGTTTCTCCCACAGTATCTGAGCTGATCATGGTTGCACAAAATAAGAAAAGCAGTCAGCTCCAGTTGGCTCAGGGCAGAGCTTCTAAAAGAGAAAATTTCTTGACAGTCACACAATAAATTTTAAAAAGTTGTCATCAGTGAAAGCTGTGCATGATGGTTCTCACCTACGTTTGATCAAAAATGGCTCATGATTTCAGGTTCCTTTGAATTGGTCACTGAAAATGGTGCTGCTGTCTCTGCTCCTATTTTAGCTTTTTCAGGATCATAGAATGTTTTGGGTTGGAATGGACCTTAAAATTAACCTTAAATTTTAAAATTCCGGCCTCCCTGCCAGGGATATCTCCCACTATCCCAGGTTGCTCCAAGCCCTGTCCAATACTTCCAGGAATCCAGGGCCAGCCACAGCTTTTCTGGGCACCCTCACCACCGTCACAGGGAAAAATTTCCTCCTAAAATCTAATCTAAATCTACTCTTCTTCAGTTTAAAACCATTTCCCTTTGCCCAAAGTCCCTTTCTAGTTCTCCTGGAACCCCTTTAGGCACTTGATGGCTCTAAGGTCTTCACAAAACCTTCTCTTCTCCAGGCTGAGCAAGCCTAACCATCTCAGTCTGTTTCACCCTTCAATCTTTCCATGGTTTCACCTGCAATTACAGTCTCTGTGCATGCCCTCAGTGGCCAGGATGCCAAGTTTTAGAGTCTTTTGCAAATATTTCTGAAATATTTTTTGCAGTTAGAAAAGATAAACTCCGAGTTGCCCATCATGTTTCCTTCCACAGGGCATGGACACCAGCTGGAGTTCCTCTTGCAGCAGTGCACTGAACCAATCAATGCCTGTGATTTTAAAGCAGTGTTAATCTAAAGCAACGAGTTCTGAATAATGTTTATTAACTATATTTTAATGACTTGTCAGTTTTCTAAAACACATGCTGAAGTATTTTAGAAATCACTTAGTAAATGCAGTTTTAATTCTGCTCCCATATTCATGGGCTGCTACTTACTTTAAAAAAAAAAAGAGAGATTAGAAGGTTCAGATTTAGAGCAGCAAATTGCTCTGCTAATCTGCAGGTATTTCTCTTCTTGATATGGCCACTAATGTCTAATCTTAGCAACGCAGGCTCCATCATTGTGCTTTTTCATTAGAGCTGCAATGAACTGTGTGCCAGGGACTTGAACTCTGGTGACAAGCTGCTCTGAGCCTGCGAGCTTTCACAGGAAAATGTTCTGTGTGAGTCTAAAATCATCCTGTTAAGTTTGTGCAAAAGATGGGGAGTTCACCACATGAGCTCTGGTAGGAGCAGAGTGCCTGTGAACCTCTGGGCAGCGTGGGGTTAGGGCTGGCCATGGACAGGAGTCTATGCCATGAAAAACGTTCAAACCTTTTAATTTGTTTCCATTTCTCATGAGGCAGAAAAAGGAAAACCTTGGGAATTATATTTTTTTTTTCCTGCAAAATGTTGTGGAATAAGGCTGTGGAGAACATCTTTCCTTCTGGATGCTGTCAGCGAGGTTGGGAATGTCTACAGAGTTGGAATTTGGACCTGGACCTCCCGCCACCCCTGGGCGTGTGCATCAGGCTGTGGGTGAGTCTGGATTGGCTTCCTCTGTCTTTCCTCCGGCTATCCAAGCTCCTTATCCCAGACTTAAAATCCTGGCAATGACACTTTTTGAGAAAATGCTATGTCTCTGTGAAAGTTTCAATGCTATAATAATTTTTTGATCAGTTGGAGTTTTGGTGAACTCTTTTTGCTGGAGCTTTTAATGGTTGTGCATGGTCTGTGACCTTGAGGTTATGATGTGCCCTTGTGTGACTCGCTGTCCTGCTCCTTGGAGCATGGAACAGACTGGTTTTGGTACAGAGTTCAGTAATGAGAGATGGTCATTGGTATTTATTTCCTTTTAAGCTGGGGTGTTGCTCTTGAAAGGGAGTAATTTGGAAATCCTCACCTAGAGGTGAGAAGTACCTGCAGGGAGTTATTCCCCAGGTGTTGCTGAGCACGGAATTTTTGATAACTGCCTGTTTTCCAGTTTTTCCTGTTTCTTGAGCTTTGCCTTCCTGTATTCCTGCATTGTTTCCAGTATTTCTGTGTTTCTGCAGCCAAGTGACCATGCAGACTGCTCCCAACATGCTCAGAGCTTATCCACTTTTCCGTAGAACAATCTTCTCTATCTTTGTGGTTTTCCTCTCTCTCTACAGTCTCATAATTTTCTTTTCATAATCTTTCATCTTACTCATTCCAAGTATGTACTAGTTTTGATCCTCCCCTAGAAACTTATTTCTCAGTTCCTTTACTTCTCAGACAAAGGGATTAAAGATATCCTTTCAAACAAGTGGTCATTTGACCATGGACTTTAGAGACAGTGAAGCTCTTGAGGACCAAAATGGTGAATACAGCCCAAAATCAGCCTTGATTTAGTATTTTTGAACTTTATAAGTCTAAACCTCCACTTTCTGTTTTTCTGCTTGGATGCATGGCCCACTATGTGGAGAATTCAGGGTATGGGGGGCACTGAAAGAAATCACTGTCACTTTCCAGAGAAGACTTCAAAGAAAAGCTCATTTTTCCCATTGTTTTTTATCTTTTTCTTATTCCTAGTTCTTACTCTTTTTTTTTTTTTTCCAGGCTGCTGTCCTATTTTTTTTCCCCATTTTTAATTCTTCCCACTTTTTTTTTTCCTTGCTACAAACTTTAATTAGGCTCATGAGCTTGCTCACCAGGTGGGTTTTCTCCCAAGCTTCCACAGCAATGCTTTCCAATCAGCAGCAGGCTTGCGAGGGAATTTTGTTAAGCTGCAGATAGGAACCCAGTGCGATCGGATCCGGTGTGCTGTATTGCTAAGTGGTTTTCGTATCTGGTGAATTTGCCAAGAAGGGTTATATATTTAATTATTTTTAAGCTGGCAGGCTCGAAAGCCCCTGATCAGTGGGGTTACCAGAGTGTGAGTGAGAGCAGAGGGATGTGGTGTTAGCCAGGGGAATGATTCATACCTCTCATGTTAACCAAATGCTCGTGTATCTCTGGGAAGCAGCTCTGCATCTTCCAATTGCCTTTTTCTAGGGAAAATGCAGGGTAGGGAAAAAAAAAAAAAGGAGAAAAAAATTATATACAAGGAAAAAAAAATCCCGGGATTAAATTCTGGAGAATTCCAGCAGATGTGAAGTTCAGAGCTAGGAAGGAAGATTGGCACACACCTTTTGGGAGTTTTGTGCATGGTTTTCCTGGGCAGGTTCTTACAGTGTAAGCTTTTCCTGTCTCAAATGCTAAGCAGCATAAAATATGAGCTATTTGGGTAAATTGCAGTTTTTGCAGCCTTTGCTTGGTGTATTTGCATATTTAGAATTTGCCTTGGGTTTTCTCGTTTTTATTCTTATTCTTTTAAATGTACATTTACCTGGAGAAGGGCTTAGTTCTGAGTGCACAAAATAAGCATTTTCTCTGCAGTTGACTTTAATCCTACCAAAAGAATTAACACTCAGAACAGAAAACCTTCTTTGGGTCCTACAGGGCATAAGAACATCTCAGGTACTGGCTGCTGGTTTAATAAAAGGATAGGATTTCCATTTACTTCAGGCAGGCTTAATGTATTGTTCTTGTAGTGAGACAGTCAGAATGAGTCAGGAGCCAAAGAATACACTTTATAGACACAAATAATCGTAAATTCAGAATGTCACCTTTAGGCAGAGGCATTTTTATTATTGTTAGTGGAGCTGCTGAGTAGGTTTGATGTTTTATTCTCTTGAGTACTAAATGTTCCAGAGTACCACAGCCCTATCTTTATCAGGCTCACAAGGAGGGAGCACAGCCAAACTTGCTTCCTATACTTCTCTATGATTGATAGCAGATGGCATGCTTTAAAATAAACCTATCCATTAGCAGTCCTCAGTGTTTTTACTCAAGGCATTTACAACTGTCTCAACCAGAAAACACATTCTCTCCACAAGCTCGTTTCAGTCTGCAACAGCTGTACAGGTGCAAATCTTTCATTAACTCTTAAACCATGGTGAAATAAATGCTGCACTGTATTTTATTTTTAGTGGAGGAGGCTGTTCTTCAGAGGCAGAGTGGATTCTGTTCTCCTTTTGCATGTGGCAGAGGTTCGTGTTAATAAATTGATATTGAAATAAGAGAGGTTTTAATTTATTTTTTTCTTTTACATTTTTTTTTCCTCCTCTTCCTCTGTAAACCTTTAGGATGTTCCATTGCCAGGAGATAAACGTGGCTGTCTGTAGGTATATAGAAAAAATTGATGAAGTAGCAATACTGAAGGAACTGTAATTCAGGGCTGGGATTCCTCTGGGACAGCAGCCACCTCCTCCTTCCCTGTCCCTGCAGCATCACCTGGAGTGGCAGCACTGGCTGGAACCCAGTGGGAGAGGCTGCAGGTGCCCCCCATCCCTGCCCCACAATGGGTTTTTTTATCTCTATCCTGGTTTATTTGGGTAATTTTTCTCTATCCTGGTTTATTGGAGAGATGCAGGGAGGCACACACTCGCATGCCCACACACACATACATTTTCAACCTGATTCTGAGCTCATTGCTGGCAGGATACTCCATAAATAAATTGCTAAAACCTGCCCCTCTATTCCAGTTATTTTGCCTAGATTTCTATGCAATACTCACAAAGGCTATTAAAACTTATCCAGCTGTCCTTCCAATACAATGAACTCCCAAGAACCTCCCCAAACATTAGTACACTACCAGCAAGAGCTTAAAATATTAGTAGCAAATCTTTAATATTAGCATTTAGCATTAATATTAGACAAGATCTTAAAATATTAGAGCTAGATAAAAGAGTATTAACAGGGGTATAGGAGTCATTAGGCAGAATAACCATCACTGATTAAATGGATGCTGAAAGTTTAACACGCAAACCAGTTCAGATGATAAGAACTTCACAGAGACAAGAGGATCCTTTCATTTAAAAGGAAGTTGGAGAGAGGAAGGTTAGGGATTTGAAAGCTGGTAAATAAAACAACACAGCGGGAGAAGTTATATAGAACGTGCTGTCTTGTTAGTGGTGATCATGTCCTATGTTATTTTTCTTAAGCTGAAAAGATAAAACAAGAAGACAGGCAATATTCTGTCACAAATAAATGGAAATTGGGGCATTTTTTTGTATAAATCCAAAGTAGCAGGAGAAAAAATACAAATGTGCTCTCAGCACTGTTAAGTCTATGTAGGGTAAAGGAGGTGCTAAAATGATTTAGCATGATGGACTGCAGATACCATGTTCTTTTTATGGCACAGCACACAAAATCCAGGGAATTTGAACTTGATAGCACTGAGCTGGGGCAGATGTGCCAAAGTGGGGCAGCCCCTGAGCAGGGCTGAGCTCTGGGGTGGCAGCAGGGACCAGCCCTGGTACAGCTCTGCCCTGTAAGCACCTGGAGAATTTGGTGCTAAATGAAACAGGAGGGGAAAAAAACAAGGCCAGCTGTAGACATAAGAAGTTTAAGAGCATCAGTACTTGCTTGCAGCTAATCTCTCTTGATGACTCCTGTAAGCAGCCAGGGCTGGTCGCTGCTGTTAATTATTCAAAGCCCCACACCAGTTTTGCAGCTGAGTGGTGTAAGAGGATGTGCATTGTCCCCATTTCTCAGTCTGGCTGGGGGAAAGGCGTGAGACATCACTGAGTGACATCCTGTTTTCCCCACAGGAAAGGTGAAGACTGGGAGAGGCAGCAGCTGACCCCATTCCACAGTCACGCTGTCACCCTGAAGCCTCACCTCTTCCTGCAGGGTCTGGTGAGCTGCATGCAGGGCAGGACTCATCAGGGTCCTGTTGTATCTTAAAACTTTGAGTGTGGCATGGCTTTTTCTGACTGCATTCTTGTGTGTAGATTAATAATCCAAAACACACATGATTGCACTCATTAGTGCTCCACCAGAGGAGGAAACAGAGGGAAGAGCAGCCACCTCAGGATCTACATGGTGTCCACCATATCCTCAGGCTGCCAGACACCAAAAGGTCAAGATTCTGCATATTTTCCCCCATAAGAAAGATGGGGGTAAATTTTTAGCAGGGCTTGCTGTGATAGGATGAGGGATAAACCGAAAGGGCATTTGTTTAGCTTGCAAATAAGGAAGTTTTCAATAAGGGAGGTAAAACAGTGAAAAAGGTTGTTCTGAGAAGTGGTGGCTGCCCTGCTCCTGGTCAGGCTGGATGGGAATCTGAGCTACATGGTCTAGTTGAAGATGTCCCTGTTTGTTGGAAGGAGTTTGGACTAGATGGCCTTTAAAGGTCTTGATCAGAAGATGTAGAAAACTATTCCCAGAAAACAATCTACTCCAAAAGGATCTGTTCTAGAGACAACAGCATTGGTGTGTGGGATGGCTGTCTGTTGATGCCCAGCCTATATATGTGTGTATATATATACACACACACACATACTTTTCATTATATAATTTGTCAGCTTCATTACAGCAAATATAATTTATTTCATTATAGCTTTCGGAGCTACTGATTTATTTTTTTTTTTTTTTTTTTGTGATACTGGCTTTTTGTTTGTTGTCCAAGATTGCTCTCATCCATGCAGACAGATCCTTTAGCCTGAAGCAGAAAGCCTAAAACACTTGTCAAAAATGGCTGCTCCTTTTGTTCCACTGGCGTTTTGGGGCAAGATATCTCAAGTCCATTCCTGATGTGATTAGGAGCTTGCTGAAGAAAGCTTTGCATAAAAGTATCTTCTTCATTAAGCAGAATCTGGTTGTTTTGGTTGTCATTCACCTCACTGTGGCTGTTTCCAGGAGCCAAGGTGCACAGGCGCCCAAATATCTAAATGTTGGCACATATGTTCTCCTGAAAGGCAGGGAAATATCTCTTTTTATTTTTCTAAATGGGAGTCATATTCATTGCCTCAGTTAAACATATTCTTAAGCACTGTATGAGCTCGGGGCCAAAGAACACAGTTTATTATGATACCACAGGTTACTGCGAATTATGTAGGGCCTTTATAGCAATAGTTTCATTTAGCAAATGAAAAAAGAAAAATCCTTTTATTGCCCCTCCAAACCCTTTATTTATTAATGACCTAGAAGGATGTGATGTTGTTATTATTAAGAAATGAACAAATTTTGCCTGGACGGGGTCCAGCACACTCGGAACTGGTGTTGCCTTCTAATAGCTCGTTTTTCTGAATCAAGGAATAAGTCCCAGTTCCATGTCTGAGCTGGTAAATGGAGGGTAGCCAAGGGGGACAGGGAAGGGGAGGGTGGAGAGGGGCTACACTTAATCCCCAGTGGATTTGCCCTTTCTGTGAATAAGATGGATTTCTGATGCTGGTCTCCATGCCCTTCATAGCAGTGCTGCCAGTAGTAAATTTGTGCTTGAAGAACCCCCCATGCCCCCTGCTTTCTTGCCAAAACTTAAGTAAAATAAAATAAATCATGTTTTGGAAAGCTAATCACACAGCCAAATAACAGAAAGGTATTGAAAAACTGTTGTGTGCCTAACATTAAATGAATTTAAATTGGCAGTAAGGAACACAAGCACTAAAAATAAATGCAGTAGTATGGGCGAGAGGAAGTAATGGAATTTAAACAAAAATGTAATGCCAAACATTGGGACTGGTACTCAGGCATGTTGCAGAACTAAAACTGTACATCCATTGCACACAAACTTTCACAGTTTAAATGTTCTGAGTTAAATTTGCAGGTTTATCATTTTGTTGTATTTCTTGGAAAACTAAAATATCAAGGGGATGCAATATTCCTGCCTTTAATTGCATTACAAAAGGTGTATGTAAGTCCTCTTTAAGACAAGAACAGCTTGAGGCTGGGGGGATTTAAAAGCAGCTAAGAAAGAAGGTACAGCCTAAACAGAAGCAAAACATTAAGAGAAGAGAGAAGCAAAGGGGGAAAAAAACCCCAACAAATCCCCCAACTTTAGGAGAAGATTAAAAAAGTTTCCCAAAGGATCAGCATCCTTGAGATTAAACATTCCCATATGCAGGCTGACATTTTAAAATGTGGGTCTTATAAACGATAAGGAGGAAATAGTGAGAAATGCAACCTTAAATATTTTGAAGCACGACTTCCTGTATTATGTGGCAGTTGGCAAAACTTTCTGGGGAAAGATGCACGCTGCAAACCCAAGTGGTGAGGTGCATGAGCTTTCCTAAAAGTTCCCTCCAGTTGCTTACTGGTTTGATGTTCAAAAACTTCCACACCTTTGGGGTAGCTTTGCAATATCCCTTCGACATTGCTTTTAATGTCAAAGACAGATGTTTTAGATCAATTGCTCAAAACGAAGCAGTTTAGCAGTCAGAAAACACTGTCAGAAGAGATTTGTTGTAAGGAAGACAAAACCGTGAAATAAAATTGAACTTTTATCCCCATTTGGATGGGAACTGCGCTTGGCTGGGAATCCCAAGGGGATGAAGGCAGTGGCCTATCATGTGTTGAAAAAACAAACAGATGACAGTGCTCTGCAGTAATCAAGCAAATGCTGCTTCTGGGAAATGGTGTGATCACCATTGTTCAGTGCTGCAGGACCCAAAGGAGAGAAAATTATTGAAAAAAGGAAGGTGGCCTTGTGAGTGGGGTGAGGGAAGACAGGACAAGCTGCTGCCAATGGGCCTGAGATCCTGCTGGCCCTGGAAAGGCCATGTTTTCCTTGTGGTTAAGGTGCGACATAGCAAGTCTTGGCAGAGCTTCTGGGCTTTGTTTTCCAGTATTGCTCAGAATGATGAACACACCAGCAGTGGAGAGTGACAGTATTTCCTGGATGCAGGAGCTCTTCTAATGGCACATCTTCCTTGTGACGATGGGCGGGCTCTGGCACAGGGTGCCTGGAGAAGCTGTGGCTGCCCCTGGATCCCTGGAAGTGTTCAAGGCCAGGTTGGACAGGGCTTGAAGCAGCTTGAGATAGTGGAAGGTGTCTCCGCCCATGGCAAAGGTGGGAACAGATGAGCTTTAAGGTTCCTTCCTACTCAAATAATTCAAAGATTTGAAGATCTTTTTATTTCTGAAAATCCAATGCAGATGGGGCAGTGCCACTTATATAAATACCCACAAACTCTGTGTATCCAGCCAGTTAAACAGAACTGACTCTTTCATGACATCCCCAACCTCCTAGAAAAAATCAGTATCTTCCTGCCTATTTCTAGATATTTTACAGCAGAAATACTAAAATGTAGTCTTTCCCATAAGGCCTTGTTTTGTTTTGTGTCCCGTAGTGGCCTGTTCATATGCTGAGCTGGAGCTCTGCTTGGCAGCATCTTTTGGTCTAACCATATTGCAGTGTGGTACCTGTTTGGAAACGGCAAATATTCCTACCAGGGATGGTGTCTTGGAGCTAGTTCCAGCCCTTTGTCCCCCTCATCCATGCTTGAGTGCACCACGTGCTTTTCTCTTGCCTTGTACTTTGCTTTGGGAGGTTTCTGCAGAGCGGTGCCTTTCCCTGCCCGCCTCCCTCCGTATCCTCTGTGCTGGATGAGTTTGCATTGTGTGGTGTTTTCCTCTTCATTTATTGCAAACAAATCTGGTCTCTGCCATTTGTTTACTCTTATACTCTGTCTTTATGCCTTGGTATGCATTTTTAATTAGATGCGCTTCAGTTCTTTCACTGCTTGTTAACACTTTCGTATGGTAAGTACCAGTCTCCACCAGTCCTGCAAGCCCTCTCTCTGCTTAGGAAATTCAGATTTGCTTCTCCTAGCCTCGATTATCATCTGATACAGAGGCTTGTTCCCTGGCTGCCCTGTTTGCTGAGTACTTACATTGTCATAGTGGACTTTTAAGGTTGTTCCCCTACACAGCCGGCAAAATCCAAGTGCCCTTATTCTGCTTAAAAATATTCTGCATACAGAGAAATAGTGTTTTCGCTATTTGTCTGGGCTGTTTCCGGACTTCAGCAGCTCCATTTTGGATGCCTGACATGGAGAAGTCCTGGACAAAGCCGGCAGTGTGTGCAGATCAACTGCCTGCATTGTGAGAAGTTCTTCTGCGCACGCAGAGCGGGTCCCGGGGATCAGGAATGCGCCGAATTAGCCCTGAATGCGTTGGCCATCAGTCCTGTGAATGGAGGATGGATGTGTCTGGAGGGGAATACTGGAGTCCCAAACACATGACAGCTTTCAAGAACTGCATCTTTCCTGAGTGCCAGTATTGTTAAAGCATAAAATTACTCTTTTTTTTTTTTTTTTTTTTTTTTAACAGTGTGAACCCATTCGTGCTTCCACTGTTCTCTCTTGCCTCTACATCTGACTCATGCCACAGGCAAAGGACTTCACCCTTTCTAACTCCCTTCTATGCCATCAGCTTTCTGGAGATGATCTGGGAACTGGGATGGAAAAACTTGACCCCACTCCACCCTTTCCTTCCAATTTGCCCACCCTGCTGCAGCCCTTGCCTTGTGTTGCAGAACCTGCACAATCTCCAGGATTTCATACCCTGCTGAGGGACTGCAAGGTTAAAAAGTGACTAAAATGGCTATTTCCATCTCAGATAGTCCTCCCTGACCCCGTTCTCTGGCTGGGGGTGAGGTTGCCAAAGGTGACAATCCACTTCAGAGCGCACAGTGATCGATATCTGCAGAAGCCAGTGCCTGAATTTGCTCCCTTTCCCCTGCCACTGCTGTATTTCACAGTGAGGAGCCAAGAAACATTTCTCCTCCCTTCCAAGAGGAAAGGGGAGGAAAAAAAAAAGGGAAAAAGTCTTGTCTCTACACTTCCTCCCACCAGGAGGGCATTGTGTTTGGCCTCTGCTCCACTTTTTGTTATAAATTTGCATGGTGTGATGTTTGCTTTGGCCGGTGTGGTGGCAGGGCAGCAGCTGGCACGCCGACACCGCGGCCGGCTCTTTTGCTGGAGGACAGGCCAGGCCAGGGTCCTCCCAGCCCCCTGCAGCATTGGAGAGGAGATGCTTGGTCTCTGGGAGGCTTCAGGAGGTGGAACACCCTCTCTGAGCGTTTGGGATGTGCGTTGTGTGCGCTGAAATGTCGCGATGTTGGTAGCAGGGAGCTCGGTGCTGAGCCTGCGGAAAAGCATCGCGCTGGCAGGGACAGGCAGCACATGGGCTAATGGGTCTTTTCCACTTTAATTTCTACTCTAAAATGACTCTTTGTTACTGTTCTCAGACTCGGCGCCAACCGTCACGCCACACACCAGATCTTTCTTTCTTTTCTGCCCTTAGCTTTGCAGAGAAGCCTTTAAAACAAACAAACACAAAACTGTGAGAAACCGAGGGAAGATATGGACTGGCCCACTCGTTAGCACTGGAATGTGGAAACTATGAAGACATCTTTTTTTATTACCAATGCTGGAAAGCACAGTCACTGAGTGGGCTGGGATACAATTTATACTACATGCAGTAGTTAAAAAAAACTGCAAAAATGGGTGTAACCCTGGGCTGTGGTTCAACTGGCCTTTCAGCCCCCACTTGAGATCAGGCCATCCCAGGGGGAAACTGTGGTTTGGAATAAGAGCATGCATTTAATTTCGCTCGGAGAACTTATTGGAGTTGGCACTTCAAGAAAGGAGCTGAAGTATATTTTTTGTCATGATTAGTGGCCCCCCTCACCACCACGTTTGATTATGTTGGAAGCTGAAAAGTTAAATTCTTATAAAATGATGATTTACAGTCCGTGATTATCCAGGTAGGGTGCGTGGATTGCGCCAGCTTGGTCATGGGACTCCAATCTCATCCTATTTCATTGCTGAGAGAAAATATAACTAGAATGTAAAAAAGCTGAAAACACATCCTCTGATTGCTCAGGGAATTTTCTTAGTCATACGTTATCTTTCCTAGTAGTTTCAGTTATTTTGTCTCCACTAAAACCCAAAGCAAAACACTGCCCTGACACTTTCCCCTTGATTTTGGATCCACAGTGACCACATTTATTTTTATCTCGTGTCGTCTTTTCCCCTATGGTTCTGCAAATCCATGGAATAGGGGGCAAAGGGAAGAGGCAATTTTAAAGCCAGCAAATTCCAGTGGAAGATTTCTCCAGTTGCTCTGAGCAGGAATATCCTGGGTGCTGCTGTGGAGATGGGGCTGCCTCCAAATAGCACAGGGTTAGTGCCAAGTGGGGAGGTTGAATATTTTCCTTGTAGACACATAACTTTGCCCACAGGATTGAAGTCTCTTGCCTTAATGCTCTGCTAAGCTTCTTGGGAAGTACAGAGCTGTGCCTAAGGAAGCACACGTTAGGGAAATTTGTCTCCTTATGATCAGCTGCCGGAGAAAACCTCGGTGTGGAAAGGGTTTGGTGGTGGGTGAAGTGTGAGGCTCATGAGAAAGATCTTGGAAAAAATAAGGGGCATCAGCATTTCATTGCTTTTCCCAGCAATCTTTTGCTGTTTCAAATCTGATAGGCTGCTTGGAGCTTTTTTGTTTTCTTTTGGATTTTTTTTGGTTTTTTTGGGTTTTTTTCCCCTCCAGGGAATTATTTTGAAATACCAAAATCTACTTCATTTCAAATTTATCTAGTTTCTTTCCCCTCCCTCCACCTCTGCCCTAATACAACAATATCTCCTTGAACCTGTATTTAACTCTTTTGTACAGTAGCAGATAATCCATGGGTTCCCAGGCTAAAAATCCAGCAGGAGTAACACTGGGATGGGCTTTGTGAGCAAATATGAGTGTGCATGTGTGGATATAAGAAGTGTAGAATCACAGAACATAAAGTCATAAAGGTTGGAAAAGACCCCCAGCATCACTGAATCCAACATCTGACTGATCTCCACCCCTCCAATTAAACCAGAGCACTGAGTGCAGTTATTCCCCAGACAGGACCAGGGATGGTGACTCCATCACCTCCTGGGCAGCTTGACCACCTTTTCAGAGAAGAAATTCTCCCCTGTGTCCAGCCTGAACCTTCCCTGGAACAGCCTGAGTGAGTTTCCTCTTATCCTGTAGTTACAGGCAGCTTTGTAAGTTTTACAGAAAAAGTTGGAGATATCCAGAGTATACGACACATGTAAGAGCCTCCTGCCAGGGCTGTGCTGGGTTACTCAGTGCAATTTGTGGTCAATGTCTGGAATCACATTCAACGCTCCTTTGCTCTTCCTTTGAGTGCCATTGCTCTGCTCATTACTGCAACGAATTAACCACAGTCTCTAATCTTCTGTGGGGCCTGAACTTTCTGCATCCAGCAGCACACAGAACCCTCTGCTTGCATGATGCGTCAGGGGGTTCTAAATGCATCCTTAAATGCTGCTTAAACTAGGATGAGTTTAAATATCCATTTAAGCTGGTCTCTGTTTTGGGATGAGGAGATGAGGGCTTGAATATTTATGAAAAAGAAAAATCATTTTAGGTGCAAGGTTCCAGGTTTGGAAAACTTGTTCCATGAAATATATGCAGTGAGGGTGCTTGTGGTTATATAAGATAACAAAATTCATAACTCATTTGGATTAATCTCTCAAGTTACTAGGGGTATATTGTGTTCACATTCATGTTGCCTGATTATGAATTTATATTGCAGTTTTTCAACCTAGTAGACGTACATGGTTTAAAATGCTTGACAAGGGCTATGGCGTTTGTAGTGTAAACTCTGTCCTCTACTTCCATGAAGCACCATATGGAAGCCTGACCCTCCTTAGAAAGAGCCAAGCCCCTCCCACGTCAGTCTGCAAAGGAACTGCCCATCTGAATGCCAAAATAAGTAGAATAAATTATTTCCTTGAGATACACATTCGAATGTGCTTAACCTCAGCACTCCTTTTCACGTGTTCAGTTCATTTGTGAATTCTCTGGAAGTTGAGGGGTTTTTTGTTCAAACTTTTGGACTCCTTGTGATCTGGCTGGAAACTGGAGCAAGCACATGGAGCCTCAGATGCAATCAGAAAATGCCGTGTGAAAATGAGGACTGCTGGAATTTAACATCTTTGTTAAATTCCAGCTACTCCCAACTTGTTCTTGCTGCTTGAGCCCTGAGCTCGCTGCTCGTAGGACTCTGTGTGCAGTCTGGTTTGGTTTCTGAGCCCAGCTAAGGGAAAGAGTTAAGCTTGTTCTCCCCTTCTCGTTGGCAGAAAGTTTGCAGTTTAAAATTACATACTGACTCTAGTGTAGAGACACAAGAAATTATAGAGCAGACACTGTCCAGGACAACGTATAATTTAAAATGTACTAAAGAATGTATACCACATGGCAAAGTAAGTGAAGTGCTTCTTCAAATATAAGTGTTTTGCATAGAAAGGCTGTAATTATCCACTCCTAGGGAAATGTTTGCATTCATTCTAAATCAATATTTACTATTCATCTCTTGTGTTCAACAAAACAAGGATTTAACATTTTTTTGTTTTAATGAGGTACTAAGACTACAATAATACTACAATGTAATTGTCTTGATACAAAATATTGCTAAATTGCGTTGCTATTTCAGGAGCAAACAGTTTTTAAGAGGAGGGGTGTCCCTGTTTGTGAGATGTTACTGCAGTAACACACAATTCAAACCCAGCCAAGCAGGGAGACTCACCAGTTCCAAAGAGCTGTTAAAGCCTCCTCTCTGTTCAGGCCCTTAACTGGGATCATTCGGGTGAGTCCTGTGTTTCCCCCGAAAGTATCAGCCTCTTTATAATGATTCCTTTTCAGCTGGCATCTCAACAACCACAACAACGATGAGATTTCTTTCTCTGGTTTTAAGCTTGGCTGTTTTTATTTTTGCCCCCCTCCCAGCATCTTTCAGCCAGGCAGCAGCAGCTGAGGGCAGGCAGTAATTGGGCTGCAGCCATCTCTGCTCTCTGGCTCAAACCTGTTGATGCAAATGGAGTTTCCTAAATTTCACCCTCCTGGGAAAATCTTGGAGGGGGGGATGAGGAAGTTTGCAGGATTATATCAGAGCTCTGTCCTTTATATTTTTTCAAAGAACTGATCCACCTTGGAAAAGTTTGATGTGGTACTTGGGGAGGGCATGGCAAAGAAAAAAAGGCCTAAAATTGCATGGGAAAGTCACTGCCCGTGGCGAGGGGGGTTGGAATCAGATGATTTTAAGGTCCTTTCCAACCCACACCATTCTATGATTCTGCACCAGGATTCGGGTTAGGATGAGAGCATCTGAGAAGGATCAGAGTCTCTGGGAGGAACAGCACATTTAATCACAGCCTGTGGCACCGCTATTCTGTGGTTAGGAGGATGTCCTTGCATCAAGCATCCCTCTCTTTGAATTTACCTGGCATGTCTTAAGAAGTAATTCTCAAACTTCTCCAACTTCAAAAAAACCCAACAAGCATGCATTTTTGGCACTGCAGTGGCTCCATGTGAATCAAATCAGATAACTGGAAACACTTTAGTTGGAAAATCCTTTAAAATCCTTTTCTTTAATCTCTACTTTTTATCCTTGCACACTGCCCACCATATTCCAGGCTCTGGCCTACCCTTCCCAACACTAAATGCTTCCACTTTTGCTGCTGAAATTCACAGTACACGGCTCTTGAGTGGATTTCAATCTTGTGCTCAAGCAGACTGTCCTGTATTTTTTTCCCTGAGTCTGAAGTCATTCTTGTCCTCTTAGAAAATCATGCACATAAATGGGGTCAATAGCCCTGAGAGAAGAACAGTCTCTTTCCCCAGCAAATGTTATTGTAACTGGTGTTTTAATTCTCCAGATATCACTCTCAGTGTTCTGGGTAACAAAGGGCTGTGCAGTGCCTAATCATTCAGCAGTGATCCAGGGAAAAAGCAGAAGGTTAAGAGCAAGTTCCTGAAGTCTGTGAAATCAATGGGACACTAGAAAGGGAACTGAAGTGTACCAGAAGGGACCTCTTGAGGGTCATTAAAAAAAAGCAGAAACTGATTATGAGCAGAGCTTTTACCCTAAGAACTGGAGGGGGCCAGCAAAATCATTCTGCTGCTCTCCAGTTAAATGTCTAATAGTGGAGACATTTTCTACACAGCCCATAAAGGATAATGAGGATGCCTTTGATAGCTTTCAAGAAAGTTGTTCTCGTCAGTGTTCACAAAAACATGATCTGGGCGAGCACTCTGTGCACACGCAGCCCGTGGTGATCCTGCACAGAGGGTGAAAGGGAAGATGGCAGCCCAGAATTCTGCATTCCACCCCTGAATTGCATCCTGTCAGTCGCAGGTGGGAAAAATTGGATCCACCTGACATCATGATGCAAACTGTAAAGTTTGGTGTTGTCTACTGGCTTGGTGCCTCATCTTGCTGCGATGGGAGATGTAAGGAGAGGTGACAAAATCGTGTGACTTCCTCCAGAATGAGTGAGGAGTAGTGGTTTGTCCAAGAACTTATTGAAATCTATTGCCAACAGCAAAGTTTGGAATGGAATCTAATTGTTTCTGCTCAGTTTGTGTGCTGGGAAAGCAACTCATGGCAGTGGGAATTGGAATGTTTGTTCTCCTTCTGTCTCTGACCCTGATCCTCTGTGTGGCTCTGGGTGAGTCACAACTTTGCTGTGATTCATTTTCCCAATGAAGCACGTTAGTACGATCCAACTTGCAGATCTTACCGGTGTACTCTAAGAATGATTTGTAAAAAAAAATTACGTGGTAATGAGTTTTAGAAGTTAAAGGTTTTATTGGTCACCTTAAAGTAGAGATCTGCCTCAAAAGAGAGCAAAATCTGCTCTGATTTTAGAATACAGAGCAGCTCTGTTGGGGAAAAATACCAGAAACCTTTCTAGTAAGAATGAACTTTGAGTTCTTTGTACTTCAGACGAAACAAACCTTTTCTCCAGAAACAGGCGTTCACAGGGATGAACTGAATATGAGTCAGTCCAACAGTTCTACAGCCAAGTTGTGAAACTTTTGTGTCATTGCCCTGTGATTCCAGCTATCTTCAATTAATAGAAAAAAATGCAGGAAATTCAGGTGGAAGGAATGCATGGAAATTGAAGTCAAAGAAAAATATTCGTCGTGGCCTTGGCAAAGTAAGTTTTCTAAGCCGAAGGAGCTTTTAAGCAATTAGCATCTGCTGTGTGCAATTACTGAGTGACACGCAGCCCCAGATGGAGGGCTCAGCAGCCAGTGGCCATCTGGATTTCGGTCTCCATCAAGGGTACACTCTGTTCTGGGCTTCACCTGGCCCAGGAGACAGCCCTCCTCCCTCTGCCCCACGCTGCACAGTCAACCTTGAGTCATTGGTGGGGGAAACAGTGAGACAATTCCTCCAGGTCTCTCAGGTCCAAAGCTTTCTGAAGTCACCGGAAAGATTATGACTGGAGATGCTGACCTCTGAATTGATGCATTGCCCCCAGTTTTCCAAAATGAGGTAAGTCCCTGGGCTAAAATCCACCTCTCAGCTGTAAAAGTGGCTTGATGTGCACCAGCCTCTGGAGGGACATATGGCTTGGGAGACTTGGCATCTGAAATTACACAAAGAAAATCAGCTCTTAGAGGGAGAATTTTTGTCAACAGGTTTTTTTATTTACGAAAAAATGCAATTAAATTTTTCTTAGAAGTGCTGAGAGGTATCAGACACAGCCACAGAGACTAATTCTCTGAAGTAATGTAATTCTAAAAGTGAAACTACAGTTCAGTTTGTGAAATTAAAAGAATAAAAAATCAAAACCAACTGACAAACAGTTTCTGACTACTCTGTATCTAAAAATGGGCCAACCTCATTTGGTCTATTTAAAAATTGTGAACCCATAATGCTCATATGCCAAGTTCAGCATGATGAAAATGAAAACGGTTGAGGTATAAACCCTTGGAAAACAGGGTTTATAATGGAAACAGTAATTGACTCTCAAATACCGCATCAAAAATACAATGCTATAATACAAAGCCTCGTTTTTGAGATCCCAGCTCTGCTTCTGACCTCAGGTTGGCAGACAAACACCTCACCACAGAGCTAACTGATGGTTATAGGTTTGGTGTTTTTGTTGTTAGTTGTTTTTCTTTTTTTTTTCATGCAAGTGGAACATGGCAAGTGAAGAAAATTTATAGGAGCAAAGCAAAATTGGCCAACAGTTCAAAAGTTCTCTCTTGTAAGCTTTTGATATTTTTCCCAATCACTGATTCTCTCTTAACTCCTAAGACTGAGGAGATGCCATGATTCTGCTCTGGGTGAACATTTTATTTTGGCTGATGATTTTATCCGCTTCAGCCTTACAAACAGTTTAACTGTTCCTTCCAAGGTCAAAAATTTGGTTATCCTGAATGGAGAAGACCAAAAAAGACCAATATCTTTGAAGCTGTTGTCTGTCCCTGCTCAGCATGACTTTAACAGAGAGGAGAGGCAAAGCAAATATTCCATTGATCTCATTAATGATGCTTCCCAAGGCCTCTGCCTGGGCTGAGCCAGGCTGCTACTTTTGCTGCCAGTTATGGCATCTTGTCATTTTGGGATACACAGAAAGTACCAGTTCTAGCTGAAAATGTCATCAAAAGTGGTGAAATATGTGGAAAATCAGGAAGTTCAGCTGGGGAGAACCACCAGTCAACTGTGGTTGGTAAACGCATGTGTGGACATGTTAAATGAAAATACCGTGAGATCTGCATGCATTTGAGAGAAAAAAAAAAAAAGAAAAAAGAAAAAAAGAGAGAATTTCTACCAAGGCAATTAAGTACTTTAAAAATTACTGGTTTTCTGTTTAGCAATGGATTATTAAATTAATATTTTTATAAGTATTGAAGAACATACAGCAGAAGCATTTTCTGTCCAAAAATGGTCTTCTTTCAGGTACAGATTGCAAATAAAAGTAACTGCTTTGGTTTCTTTAGGCACTGAAGATGATACAGAACCATAAACTTTGGTCTTGGTAGAGCTACACCTTCACCTCTGCCAGTTTTGCAGTGGTGTTTGCAGCTGGACCAGGTGGGTGCACAGGCAGAGCAAATCACAGCTTTGTTGGTTGGTAATCACTGTTGGAGCATTTCAAATCCAAGAAAATAGGTCATGGACATTCCAGAAATATAATTTATGTCTTCTTAGGCAAGCTTCCCAGTGATGGTCCAATGGGAACTCTTTTTTCTTACCTTCAGCCATTGAGCACTTTTCATTTTAAGATACCCTATTAATGTCAGTGCAGAAGATCTGGAACCTAACCCAGAATATTATTGTTAATTTTTTTTTTCCTGGAATAGAGAAAATTTACCTTTACTGGCAACCATGTCTTTATTCAAATGCTGCTCCTTCTGAAAATGATTGGGAAATTGCCAGTGCAAACAACAAATAAAGACTCCAAGAATTGGCCCTTTATGATGAGTGATTTATGATTTATGCTCTAAACCACATAAACTATGTATTTCTGTTTGGATTCTGAAAAACAAGCCAGGAAAAAACAACAATAGCTTAGCAAAAAAAAAAATATGTACAGTGGTGGAATGTTAGTACAGTCTTTGGCAAAGCATCAAATAGAGATAAGGCTCGATTCTATAGGGATATTAACATTTTTTAAAGCAATCACTGTGAAATAAATCTGAAAATGTATATTTAAATTATAAGGATAACACACAGCCTGAATATGCATTTTGTAGTTAACCGCTCCCTGTTGTTTTGGGCTCTTGTCCTGCTTTAGCACGATTTTTGAGGAGGAAAATCCTGACTGGAGCACAAGTTACACTTCAAGTCCTATTTTAGGTGGTTTGTACCAGTGGATTTCCCTATTTTCCTTATCATTTTTCTTTGATTTGCTTTTTTAGGACCATTATCCAACTCAGCTTGGCACGGCTCAAGTGCACAACTGCAACCTTTTCCATGACCCAAAAGTCAGTGCCACTCTGTGGGCTGGCAGTTTGCAAATAAAACATATCCTTAATGAAGTGTGGAAGCTCCTGTTCTTTCCCTTCCTCAGGAGACGTGCCTTAATCTCTGGCTCAGAGCCTTGTCAAATGCTGCAGTACAGAACTGGCAAGCTCAACGCTGCTAATGGATTGAAACCTCCACCAGGTTGTTCATTTCTAGAGGGTTTGTATTTTTTTTTTTACTGCTTTTCCCCTTTTTTCCCCCCCCCTAAATACTGCAGCAAGCAAAGCATCACTCCAGCCCTCAGTCTTCCATAATGGTTGGTTGGGGACCTCAGTGACAACTCTACAGTGCACGTAAGAGAAATTTAAATTATGCCACTATAGTGTACCAAGGATTTGGTTGCTTATGTAGGTCAATTATTAAGGGAAAAAATAAGATTAAAACCAGGGGGCTGCTCTGTGTATTTGAAGTTATTCCCGAAGATATAAAACTGTGCTATTTACACTTATAACTTGTGACGGGTTCTCTAAGTCACAGGCATTTTGTCTTTTCTGCAGCAGAAACTGGAAATGCTTGGATTTTTCACTCTTATTTTCCTTTTTATTTTACTTTATTTTTTTCCTGGAAAGTGACTATAATCTAGTGAAAAAGATTTGAATAAGATGACTAAATTTACTAAAAATGCAGTACTGGTAAATATTACAAATCTTTTATTTTCTATTTTTCTGGATAAGTCTGACTAATATTGAGACCAGAGGTGTTTTCACAATCTGTGGCATAAATTGTGATAAATTAAGAAAACTGTATTTCTTTTCAAGATTTGGATTTTTTTTTTATTCTTATAACACATGTATGATATGTGATCTCAGATTATATTTTCTAAAAATGCTGGGGTTTATTCAGCTGAAGAAAATGATACCTCAGAATTTACCTCTTTACTGAGTCATTTTGAGAGGGGTCCAGGCTATCAGGGTGCAAAATGCAAAGCACATTTTCAGCATGGTGGGAAAGAACCTGTATTGCAACCTGTTGCTGTCCAGAGCTTGAGAACTTTTACACCAGGAAAAAAAAAAAAAACAACAAAAAAACCAGAAAAGCAGGAAGAAAGGGGAAAAAAAAGCAATTATTCGATCGCTTCTGCTAGGGGCAGGAATTTGTAGTGTTCCTTTAGTCTCTGTTAACCTGGTTCTGTCAATGTCAATAACTCCATGACACCCTGGGAGCAGGGAAAGCCGTGGGATGCCGGGTACTTGGGTGCTGAAATTTATCAAACAATGTGTGTGAGGCAGCACCTTGTGCTCCCTGCCTTTGTGCCTGTGCTCCTTGCAAGCACAGGGGGAAAGTAGGTTACCCTCAGCTCTGCTGGTGGATGGAAGGGGTGAAAAGGAAATTTTTCACATTCCTGCCTTTTTAGAGCCGCGCTCCGGCACGTTACTGGAGGGTGATTTCTCTGCCGAGCAGATGGGAAGTCAGGTTTTCCCAGCAATGCCTTGGCAAATCGCGGGGTTTATTGTTATATTAAGGTTGGAAAAGCCCTCTAAGGTCAGAGATTCCAACCATTCCCCTTGGCACTGCCAGCCCGTGTCTCCAGGGGCCAAATCCACACAGCTTTTGGATCCCGGCTGTGGGAACTCCACCAGTGCCCTTGGAGGCTGCTCCAATGTCCAGGATTGCACCTCTCTTGATGTTCTCCACAAAGATCCTGTGCATCTCTGGGAACTATTCTTTTTGAATATATTTCCATCAGTAAGGAATTTATATAACCTGTGATAACCTTCATTATTTCCCCTCTAGAGGATTTTATTAAGGAAAGAGTGGGAGCATCCTTATATCATCTCACATAGATGGTCTAGACCCCTTGGAGCAGATCAGCAGCTGCAGATTGCTTGAAAATACTTTTGGGCTGCCTACTAGAAGAAGTGGTTTGCAGTCTGTAAAGGCAACAGATTTAGGAAAGGAAATAGGATATGATATAGGAATTGAACCAGCTGTGAAGCGTTATGTCAGTTCAGGGAGTTTCTGGAAGAAAAAATTTAAAAAAAAAGAGAGAAGTAATGTTTGGCTATCTTCTCTTAGAAGGCTGAGTTTTATATTAAATGTTGTGTGTCTAGAATGCCTTGAAAGAAGACTGAAAGGACACTAGAATCCTAGGGAACAAATAGAAATTTGTGGAGGAGATCAGATAGTCCAGAAAAGCTGAAGATTAGAGGCAGAAACAGTGGGAGCTGTCTGGAGTGGGGAAAGGCATGAGTGGAGAGATTAAAACCTGTTTGTTAAACTTGTGCAAGGATGGGCTGAAGAGTTTAACATGAGGTGAGAGGACTGGAGGAGCTGCTGGGATGTGGCTGTATTATTCAGCTGCTGGATTTTGGATGAGTGACTGTGGACTTTGGAGTGCAAAGTGTGGAGCACATCCCAGTGAAGGGAATCCTCACAGAGTTATTCTCCTCTGCCTGGACAGACCCTGACTGGTGGTAAAGGCCCAAAGTGGCCAAGACATGTTCTAATGCAAGGCCTCCAGCTGTAAATCAATATTTGAGGTAAATGGCTTTAACTGTTGATTATGGAAACCATTCTGAGAACAATTACAAGTTTAAAAGTGAAAGTGAGATTTGGCAAGCAGCATCCATACTTCATCAGTCATACCGTGGCTTCCATGCTTAAGATGGAGGTTGCAGCTTGTTTGTTCTGAGAATTCAGTGTATTCATTCATCATGTTTATTCAAATCAGGGCTTCTGAGGAGTAATGACAACGTTATTGTGCGGAATTACCTGCTGTGGTTTAAAAAATGCACCTGCCAGTGTGAAAATCTGGGAATCTGGTGATGGCAGGTTTGAAAAGGGTTCAGCAGCCCAGTGTTACCCTGTGAAAAGCAACAGAGCACAAGCTCCTGTGAGTACCTTGACAACAGCAACCTGTATTTGTAACTTTGCATTTCCTCTTTATCTCAGTAAACTTATGGCTGTGTCACTAAATGTGAACTTTATTGTCAGCTCTGGAAATGTGGGCTGTATCACAGCTACATTAGGAAGTACCTTGCTAATTGCTGCAGAATTAATTCAGGTACTACTTTTTATTTTCTCGAGTTAAAACAACATTTCAATATTATCTTTGCTTTTGCAGAGGAATATATATCCTTGATGACTTAGACCTGCATAAATCTCCCTTTCTGAATTTCTTTACATTTTATTAAGGCACTTTACCTCTTCTAAGGCATGATTATTATTGAGAAGCACATACACTGTCAGTAGGAATAGTTATTGGGTTTTTTCTCTGTTCCTATAGAGGTCCCATTGCCAGTTTCTCCTCCGCCTCCTCAGAATTAAAAAAAAAATACAAGTAACAATAACAGCCTTGCTGTTTTCTCCCTTCCAAGTAGGTAGAAGAAAATTACTTGATTAGATTATAGGGTTTGTATATGTGTTTAAAGACTTTATTGTGGGAAATCTATACTAGAGCCAAAATGATTAATGGTAATTAATGTTCCCACATTTAATAACAAAAGAATTAATAGAGAGCAGCCACTTACCATAAAGTGTTTCCTTGACATTTCTCACTAAAAATAAAATTTCTGAGCATGCCACGTAGATTTTTGGGAATGAAGAAAGAGAAAGATTAGGCAAGGAAACATCTCACTGTAATTTAAACCATTATTTCTCTGACAGCTTTTTATCTCCTGTCTGGAAGAAATAAACATATTAAATTTTTTATTAAAATAGTTAGGCTTTGTGAGAGTACTTTTTTCCCCAGTGCAATAATAAATATTTATTTGTGCCAGAAACAAAGAAGTTTCTCCGCGAGGCTTTTACTGATGCTTAGCCAAAGGTAGGATTCTCTTAACCTCATAAATACAGCTCTTGTGCACTTGCTTTTTCTTCTCCAGCAGAAATTTTTGATGTATAAGTAACATTCTTATAGAGACTGGGTCATCCACTGGTATTGATCACCTGCCTCGCTCTCCTCCTTTGTCTGCTGTTTACGGAGAATGAAATGCCCCATATCAATTAAAGAACAGCTCCAAAACACAGAGTTAAACCACAGCCACAGCGAGTTTCCAAATAAATAACAAAGGCTTTCCAGCAAAGATCCTCAGCCATACGGGCTGGACACTGGATGTGGCCAGAGAAGGAGTTTATCGTGACCCAGCGAGCTCTTGCAAAATCCTCCTTCTGTTGCCTGTGCTCTGCCTATCCCCTGTTGTGTTCCATTGGCATGGCTTTAAATATCACCTCCTCCCCAGCAGCGTGGCTGGATGGAGTGGCAGGAGACTGGTGTTAGGCACTCACATCAGAAAGGGGATTGCATCCATTTGGGAAAAAGCTCTTGGCCAAACTGTCCGGTACGGAGTGAAATTCCATCCTTTTGAAGGGGGAAAAAAAAAAGAAAAAAAAAAAAAAAAAGCAGGGCATGAAAAGAAAAATACTGTCAGATGTCCATGTACTATTAGCACAGAATAATTTATACTGAGTTCTGCTCTCAGTGTTTTGGTAGATCTGGATGTGCTCTGCCTGTGATCTGGATGTGGCTGGGGTTTCTCTGTCTGTGCTTCTGGCAAATGTGGTCAGTGTTTAACCCAGACTGTATTTTTGTGCTTGCCATCTGCTTGATTCTGAATGTCAGATCCACAACTGGCCTGGTAGTTATTGCTATTCAGCTATTTTGAACCCAGCTCAGTGCAGCAGATAGGAGAGGATGTACTGGTTGTGTGAAAATGTCATTTGAGCTGAGCCTCCTCCCAAGAGTTAAACCCAAATCTTCCTGTGAAAATAATAAGAAAATATGATTCTCCTATTTTTTCTTTATTGCATTGATTTCTCCAATTTTGTGCCTTCTTGGCTTTGTTGCACTTAGTTAAAAAAAAAAAGAAAGAAAGGAAATCTAGTAAAGGCTGAGCACGTAAGTGTTTTCCATTTGGTTGGAATACCTAGTCAATGGGCATGCCACACTAATTCTTTACTAAGTAATTTTCAAAAAGATTCTATGTTTTCAGGTGTGGAAAAACTTCAATATGTGACTCTACTGGAAATGTTTAACTAAAGTGGGTTATTAAGTTCCCTACTTTAATCCTTCCAGCCTTTCTTTTACAGTCAGGTTTCTCAGATTCTTGTTTGGAGCATCTAATAAAATAATTGGAAATGGTTTTGATGACTCACTATAACTTAGAAATCTGGATGCAATGCACAAATGTTGGGAAAACTGCTTACAGTCATTTCATATTAGGAAAATTACTTAACACTCACAGTTATTTGTATTCCTCACAGGTCTGATTCAGTCTTACACTTTTGATGTCTCAAACAAAGGTCAGCACCTTCACAAGGCTCACATTGACAAGTGGATGAGACAAGCAAGTGGGCTGGAGAAGACATCTGCCTCCAATATCCTGATGGACCTCGAGGACCTGTGTGTCTGGAGGTAGGAAAATTGCTGTAAGATGGGAAGGAGGGCTCAGAAGGAGAATTTTTTTTTTTTTTTTTTGTGCTTGAAACTCAGGTCATATTAGGTGCAGCTTGCCCATTTCTTGGGGCAGCAGAAGACCAATAGATGTCAGAGGTGGTTTGTGGCTGCAAAAATTCCTCCCGATTAACAAAATGGCCATTTTATGCTGGAGGCTGAGTGAAAGATGTGAGAAGGAAGGTTTGTAGGGTGTGATCTGTCTCCTAGACTACACGGCATTTCCAAGACCTGGCCCCCACTGCAGGAGGCTGAGATCAAAAAGGGCTGTGGTGGGATTGGAAAGAGGTTTTTCCTCACTCTTGTTGGATGATGTGCCCAGTCCCTCCTTTGAAAATGGTGTTGCATGTGCTTCCAGTGCTCCAGCTGGCTGAAAGGTAGCTCTGCCTTCCAGGTCAACAATGGAACAGTGCAGGTGGCCACCCTTGGAGAAGACTTTTGTTTCCTCACCCTTATGAAATCCTTCTGCTCAAAAATAGTCAAGTAAAATACATATACAGGTGAATAAATCTATTACACAGAGCTACCCAAAAACACTTATCCAAACCCTTATCTGCCAGAGATTAAAATGTTAAGGTATGTCTGACTGTAACCCATTTATTGTTCATGAATTCACAATCCTCTTGGACGTCCTCGGGTGCCAGGTTTTGCTTATGGATCTCTGAACCAGCCGAAGGAAATGTAAAATCAAATGTAGACAGACAGCTCCCTCTCGAATACACATCCACAGAGGCCAAGGAACACTTGTTATGCTAGCAAGGGTGTGGAATAAATTAAGCTGAGGAGATTTGCTCCGGACACACCTATTTGAGACGGGAGGCTTTGTGCGCCGCGCCAGAGCCGGTCCTGCGGGAGCGGCCGTCACCGCGGAGCAGACAGGTGGATCTGGAGATGCTCGGGCTCGCAGCGTGGCACAGCACCAGCAGATCAATATTTAATGTGAAGGCTGTTGCAGCCCCTCACATGCATAATTTATCCCTGCTTTTGGGTACAGCTGGGCCGGAGTCAAGCCGTGCTTCCAGGCTGCAGGGGGATTTATAAGCGGGTCCGAGCATTTCAGACGGTCCTCACCTTCAAAACGGGGGCAATTCCAAAGCCAGGAATTCCCAACCAACTCTTTGCCTCCCCTCTCCTTTGCCCAACACACAAACAAATGCTTTGGGGAGGTCTTTGAAATTTGTGTCGAATTACATTGACTTTCCCTCACTGAGGGCACACAGCAATGTTTGTATAGAACAGAATTAGGGCCCCAGAAAGAATTAAGCATTTCAGAGTTTAATTAAGTGTGCTAACAACACATGAGCAAAGTCAGGCTCATAAAAGAGAACTTTATTGTACGAATTGACACAAAATAAAAGCCATTTGGGATTAAATTTAGAAAAAAATCTTAAAAGAACACCATGTTATGGGGAATAACCTGGCCACCCTGGCTCATTTCAGTGAGCAAATATCTCTGCTTGGGATTTTTTTACCCTGACAAATGATTAAATTCCAGAGGTAGGATAGCACACGATGCCGGCGTAACAAGGTATGAGCAAGAGGGATTTGCGTTCGACTAGTTAAGAAATAAGCTTACTAATTCACAAATTTATTATAAGATTAGCCTTTAATACCTGATAATCACCTTCGTCAAGGAAAATTTCGTCTCTTCAAAAGGCAAATGAAATTTACAGATGGGTCTTGAGCCAAGCTCATGGGTGGTAGGCAACATTCAGGAGAGGTCCAGCCTTTCTCTCAGGGAAAGAGAAACAGAAACAAGACAGGCATGGCAAAACCTTAGATGCCGTGAGATTATTAATCTCTTTGCAGAAAACAGGTTTGATCTCTGTCAGGCTGTCCATTAATTTTGATGGAGGTACTTTTAAGATCTTATGTTTGCACTTCAGCGAGGCTGTTACAGCTAAATATGCAAGTAAAAATGTTTTCTCATAACGTATACAGACAAGTGTTCCCATTTCAAAGGTGATGTTGTCATATAGACATAAGAACATCAGTATTTGCTAGTCTTGATATTATCTTCTTTGCAATAGCCCATCTGGACCTGAGCTAAGAAATGCTCCCAATGTGTTAGGCTCATGCAAACATCTGGTGCAAAAAGAGGCCTTTCTGCTCAAGGACTTTTAACTCCAACTAATGAAAAAGGTAAAGTGTGGAAGAGAAAAAAAGGACAGAGAAGGAAAAAAAAAAAAAGATAATTTTTCACAGTCCCAGAACCTTTTGCTAACAGATGGAAGTTTGTCTCCTGAGTGATGGACTCCCAGCTGAGTGCCATTGCCAATAAAGGACATTGTGCAACTGTTGAGCACAGGTTTGTACCCAAGTCACTCATGCAATGATGTTGTGGACAGGTATGAGAGCAGCACAAGCCAGAAGTTGTTGCAAAGACAAATAACAATACAAATACTCACTGTGTTGCTGTCATTAGCTTTCAGATTCAAAAACTACAGACTGAGGACAACACTTTATGCACAGATGCTGAATCTGGAATTAGATTGTCCTCCCTGGGTACCAGGTACTACATCAGCTCTTATACACTTCTGCAGAAACTAGGTGAAACTGGGACTTGAGAATCAACACCTGTGGGAAGGAGGAGCAAAGTTAACATTGTACCCTGAGATGCAGAATTCCTGAAGTCTCATTGCCTCTGCAGAGTCAGTATTTGGATCCTTCATCTTTTGATATGAAGGATCTGAGCATGGCCATCCTTTGCCATAGTGCCTCAGTTTCCCCCAGGTGCTGTGTCTCACATTAACCTCTTGGCTGAGCCCAGGCCAGCAGAAATGTTCCTGTAGAACCTTCTAGAAATGATTAGGTTGGAAAATCAATTTGAGATGATTGAGCCCAACCATTCCCCGGCCTTGCCACCACAAGGCCATGTCCCCAAGTGCCACATCCACATGGCTGTTAAATTCCTTGGGGGAATGGGGACTCCACCACTGCCCTGGACAACCCTTTTGGTGAAGAAATTTTTCCTAATATCCAAGCTAAACCTATGACTGCAGTTTTTGCTGTGGCAGAATCCCTCTTTTCATTCCCCTACCTGTCTCCAGCTGCCAATGTTTGCAGAAGTTACAGGAATTTAATTATCTTCAGGGCTTCTACCTCTCTATTAAATTGGATTGAAATAAGCCAATGAATTGGCAAGTGGTGAAGGGAGAAAAGGTCTGGCAGACAGGGCCAGTGTGAAAGCTTCGTTACTTCAGGAGGGTTGCCCAAAAAGAATTGAACCCAAAAAATTTAAATCTCACCCAGAAAAGAGTGAGATTTTGAAAAGTATAACAGCATGTGAACTGCAACACAGATTGTCTGGCTAGGGAGTGAGTGAGTGAAGGAGAACAAATAAAGGAATTAAGTAGAGAGGAAAGAAAAGGGCAGAGGTCTGTCCCCTCCTTGGATGACATGGGGAAAGAAATCATGATTGGGAATATATTGATGATTGGGAATATATTCTTCCCCAAATTAAAAACCAGTTTCAAAGTACAAACATTAGACAAAAGCTTCAAAATTAAATTATTAAAGATGTCTCAGGCTTAGGGCTCCCTTCCTTCTTATGGGTTCTTATGGGTTTCTACACACTGGAGAGGGACACAGAGAGTCTACCCCAGAACTTCGGAGTATGGAGCACCCAGTGCTGAAGGTCCTTGTGGAGTAGGACCTGCCTGGGACAGACAAAAACCTCTGTAGAAATGCACAGGTTTCACTGCATCAGAGATGGCAGAGGAGCAAATGGCTTTTCTCATATTTAAAGTGGCAATTCCAAAGCTGACGGTGTTCCTGAGCAGACACAGGCAAGAGGCCTTTGGAAATTACTCAACAAAGTTATAGATCTTCCTGAACTTGAGCCAGGCAAAAATACTAGGACCTGAATCAAAAGGAAATATTTTATAGCTTGAATCCCTTTACCTATCAATTTTTCTTTTCTGTTTGGAAATACTTTTTTCCTTTTGTGGTTGAGATGAAAAGAATGAAAGTACGATAATGATGCTGTGGAAGAATCATGTTTGGCCGGGTGATAACTGAGAATTTTGGATACCTGGTATTGGCTTTCATGGGTTTGCACATCCTTGGGAGTGTCCAAGGCCAGGCTGGATGGGGCTTGGAGCAGGCTGGGACAGTGGAAGGTGTCCCTGCCATGGAGGGGGTGGGACAGGATGGTTTTTAATGTCCCCTCCAACCCAAACCATTCTGTGATTCTGTGTGCAACCCCTACAGTTCTGCATATAAGTACATGCTCTTTCTCACTTTTTGTGCTATTTTTGTGTGTGTGTGTGCAAATATTTGTGGTGGAACTGATAAACTAAATGAGCATCCCACTCCCCACAGGCACACAAGCATTGCCGGATCAAAGACTGGCAGCCAAGGTGAGAATTGATTTCTCAACACACTAATTTTAAAACTCAGTAAGTTTAACTCTTATTTGAGGTAGTTCAGTTTGAATTTCTGCCTTTCCCATGCTGGGTGCTTTCATCCCTCTTCCACGCATGAGGCTGGGCTAAGCAGGGTTTTGGGGAGGGCTGATGGCCTCACCTCCCACTCTGTGACTGAGAGCTGCTGCTCCACAACACTTTTCCTGCAGCCCACAGGTTGTAACAAGTGTTCAGTCACACCAGCCCTCTGTGAGATTGTACCTGCATTATTTATTAGCCCACAGATGCAACTCTGTCCCTTTTTTCAACCCAGCTTTGGTGAGTGTGCATTCAGGGTCAATTCACTCTGCACGCTGTGGAGGGTGAGGAGAGGCAGGGATTTGCCATGCCTGTTCCTTGGCTGGCTCTCAGCACACTTCCCTTTCAGATTTGGGGGTTTACACGGATCCTTAGGCATTTCTGAGTTAAATTAAAGTATTCCTTACAAAGAGGGAGATGAGTTTGTGGAGAGCATCAAAGCAGGTGGGCTGATCTGAGCAGAGGGTATTCCCACACAACTGCTCATTCAAAGTCAAACTGCTCCAAAATTTTAGAGTTTTGATATACAAAAACAGCTAAATAAGGGACACAACACAGAAAACTGCAGGGCAAGCTAGCAAAACAGTACGTATACTCTAACAATGGAGCTAATTTTCTTTTTAATAATTCCAAGAGAAATTCCTAATAATTAGCTGATCGAATTTAGATTTGCATTTTGTCTTTTCAAAACTATCCTGTTACAAATAGTTGAGGAACCTTGCCTTTAAAAAATTATGATATTATCCTGACAGCCTGGGACTGCTGTTGGAGAAAAGATTTTGCCTGAAAGAGTTTCAGGAAGTTACAAAACTCCTTTACATGGCCTGTTGGATCTGTGTATGATTTCCAACATTACACAAAATAAATACCAGGAGACTGGTGTGGTTTATACAAGAGTTTATAGAGAAAAAAAATCCACCCACCAGCTCCCTTGCTGAGGATTACAACCAGGTCTCAGCTGCCAAGTTCTCTGTTTAGGTAAAGCATGAGAAAATCTACCATTTTTTTAGAGTCACAAAAGGGGTGCTACAGGGGGGCAGTGAGAAGTTGACAGCTCTCACTGCTTAAAAGGCAGCTGTTCCTTCTCAGGTACTATTATTAATAAACCCTAAGGTAATGTTTGCTCTGAAATATGTCTAATTGAAATAATTTACCCTAACCCTTAGAGAATTATGAAACTGTTTTCATCATGTTCACACACAGCAAAATAATTATGAGATGCCATATGGAAAAGACATCATGTGGTATATGTATTTCTGAATGTATACTTTTTGAAATGGTTCCCACAGATAAATCATACAGCTAATTTACAAAGAGGAGGTGGATAGTAGTTCTTAAGTATGCAGTTTAAGTTTAAAATGGTTTCAGGCTGGGTAAATTTACAGTGGTGATGACATGCAGTAATTGCAGTGATCACAGGATGTATATCACAGAAGATGTCGATAATGCCATTAAGTTACACTGCACAAAATGGAGCAAGCAAATTCTGCTGGTGACTTTTCTGCTATTGCAATAAACCACCCCCCAAAGCCTCTGCAGGCCCTGTGTGGTCCTGAGCTCGTTTTGCAGCTGATATATACCTGACCAAAGCACTGGAAAAGGTGCTCCATCCTCTGTGGATTTCTGAGATATTCCTGGTTTACACTTGGAAAGCTCTAAGCAAAGGGAGGGATCTCCTTAATATATAAATTAATACACTTAAATACAGAAAATAATTTTGAATTAAGTTCTCAAAAGAATATCTGTCAAAATTCTGCTCCTTTCTGTCCATCCCTTGAAGGTTTTCCAAAAGGTTTTATTCCTGACCTCTATTTGCCTGCATTATCTTGTGCATGGATGATGTATCTCTATGATTGGATGTATGCAGGTTTGATTATGTACAGGCATTCACAGGTTTGGTAGCAGGAGAATTCTGCAGGGCACTTCTTGGTCTTTTTCCAGGAGTAATTGTGGTGGCTGATGAGACATCTGAGGTTCTCTTCCTGCTAGTTAAGAAGTTTTGAAGGTGCTTTTTGAATAAGGAACTCTTATTAACATTTCTAGAAATCTGGCTGGAAATCAGGCTGTCTTGTCAGACTTCTGGTAGTTCTTGGTTCCAGATGGATGGAAGCAAAATCAGAATATGTCATTGCACCCTCTCTGTTTCATGTCCCATTGGAGACCAGCAAGGGACAGTGACACAAATATTTCATTCTGTCCACTCCACTCTCTTTAAGGATCCTTCCCCAAAAAAAGGGTAATTTTGAACTGGAGCACTTCAGATTTGCCTGTGTCTGAATTAGTTCATTATTTCTATGGTGATTAGAGAAATATTTGAAAGATGTGGAGTACACAAACTAATTCACCCTCAGCTCTATTTTGCAAGAGCTATAGGCACGCACGGCAGCTGCAATGTTTATCCCCCAGTAATGACATCATTACCCTGCATTACTGCTCTAGGTAGTGTATTTGTCAACAGCCAGGAGCTGATGAGCACAAGGAAAATATTTACCCAACTCCTGTGCTGTGGCATTACCCCAGCAGTGCCATTTCAGGAAGATCACACTGCATTCCCGAGATTCGTGCTGCAGAAACCAAAAAAGCTTTGACATTTCTGTGCGTGTAACACCAGTCTTCAAATAACCACCTTTTAGAGACAGTAATTACTGTAATTCTGCTTTCAAAGGACAAATAAAATATATATATATATAAAAAAGAAGGGGAAAAGCGATATTCCCTACAAATGTCTAAAGGTGGGAGTTTTCCAATACCCTCCCTGCGTATGGAGCGCTGGGCACATCCATATTTGATGTCTCCCTAATCTTCCCAGGAGTAACTACATAAGCCAATATTTACTCTCTCTGTCTGTACAGATACAGTGTCTGAATGCTGCTGCTGCTGCATTAATGTGAGAGTATTTAAACTGAGCTTTTCTGTCTCATCCCTTGGAGCCGCCTGCACGGGAGAGGTCTCACCTCGTGCCTTCCCCCTCTCTGTTATTCCTGCTCTTGGATGAGAAATGTGAGGCTCTTTCTCCGTTTCCAACGTTGCACAGATGAAAAGTCAAGTTCCCCTTTTAGCAACTTCCAGTCATTTGTTTTTATGCTCACCCAAGGTGTATCACGGTTGGTGTTATTGCAGTGCCCTAAACCAAAAGTCACATTTTTTTTTTATCCCGGTGAGTTACAGTAGATTATTATTTCACTACAGTATCTGAAAGCATGAAATAGAGATTTATGATACTCTTGTGTTTTCCACTTCAGTTCATGTAATGTGGGGAAGGTAAAGTGTCTCTAGCTGCACAGTATCCCTTTTTTTCTCTTTGGAGCAGTGTGTGCTGTGTGATTAGAGGATAGTGAGAAGGTCACTGACCAAACTTTATCTTCCACACAGTTTCCCACAGAATGTATTCCTCCTAGGGAACATTTTCTCAGCTCAGGTTATTTCCAGAAATGTTCTCAAACCATAAGAGCAGTCCTTGCAGTAAAACATTTCATTCCCACTTTTTATCCTTTATCTAGCAGTGCAGTGTTGACAGCATTTATGTTTCTTCTATTGACTGGGCCAAGAACAACACGATTAATGAGGTTGTCTCTTCATGAGTGCATTATATTTTTTTCCTCTGACCTTTCAAACATGGGAATCTTCTGTTTGCAATATTTCTTAAGGAAGGAAAACCCCTTTTTACCAAAGCTGGTTTCGACGGTCCCTGCGCCTCTCGCCAACCTGTGGGCTGGAAGGAAACCGGGAAAAAGCAAAAGAGGGAATATCTTTATTTCCTCATCCTTTTGGAAGAGCTGTGTGGGGGCATGTGGGATGTTTTAAGGGCTTTCTCAAGCCTTGAAATCCTGATGATAAATCTTGCATGGCTGCCTAAGGACTATCGTGTTACAGGAGCAGCTCAGGAGACGAGTGGACATTGCCCTGCTGGTTTAATTATTTATTTGTTATTTCCAAAGGGTTGCATGTGTTTAGACTGGACAAGGAGGGGAAGGAGGAGCCACTGGATTCACAGCCTTCCACAGAACACTTTTTCTTGCCTATTCCTGATTATTTTTGACACTGGGTAGCTGGAACACAATCAAGATAGGATCATTGCTGAGTGCAGCAGGACAGGGAACGTGAGGAATTTTCCCAAGGATGGGAGCACAAATATCTTTAAACACAACAAATAGCTTTGCAAATATGACATCTTTTAGCCAAGCTCCTCAAAATACATCAATTAGATAAGCTAAACATAATTAAATTTTTTGCATAAGATCATTAGGGGCAGTTTATTCCCATTTTTCATCTGGGCAAATGGAGGGACAGAGAGCTGGAAAAACTCCTACTAGCCCTAAAGTTATCTATACAGTCAGGTCTCAAAGCTGTTAATTTCCCTTTTAAGTTATTTATTTGCCTTTTTGGTGGGAAAAGAAGCATCACAAACTTCTGCATTCCTATTTAGCATCTTAGGGAGCAGGAAACCTCTTTATGGATGTAAAGGTGTGTTAGTGTCAGTCCTTGAATATATTCTTTCCAGCCCATGGTAATTGATGGAGAAATCTGCCTGTTGTTTTGAATGGGGAGAAGTAGAAATGGTTCTATGGATGTGCTCATAGAGAGTTGTGTATGTGCATAAAAAATACAAAAATTTATGATAACGTGTAAAATATATAAATATAGAGATGTATAAAACTCAAAATATAACCTAAAAATGACTCTAAATAGAAGTGGAAACACGAGTGCTTACAAACACTTGCAGAATATGTTTCCCAAAGGTGTGTAGTGCTGCTGCAAATAAGAAAACCCTTTGCCAAGTAGGAAAAACAGCCCTTACCTGCTGACTGATGGGAAAATACATTGTCCAGGGAGCTTGCTGAGCACTCCAGTGCTGGCTTTACTTCGTGTCCAGGGTGTAGAGGGCCAGGACTCTGGGCTGGGATCCAGGAGGGCCAGAGCTCAAGAACTGAGCTCAGGCTTTAAGCAAACTCGAGATCTCTGTGTGTGGACTCAGGTCACGCTGGGACTGTGAGATAGAGCTGAACCAGACATGTGGACACAGCCAAATTCATCCATGGAAGGGAGCAGAAACAAATATTCCTGCTTGCTTTAATGATTTGAATAATCCCACGTATTAGGGACGGGCTGCTCTTGCAGGGTTTAGACTGAAAAAAGTGATCAGAGAAGCAAAGAAATTTCTAAGCAACTCTTCAGAGTAATATTTCATGAGATGTTGAAATACTTCCTCCTGAGAATAATATTTATGGAGTTTAAAAACGTAATTCAAATATGCATTGTCCTCACAAGAGAGAGTTTCTAATATTTAAGCATGCTTATATTACGTGTCTTAAATTTGGGGTTCCTGGGCTTTGAGCATTTGAGTTTGATGCCTGAACTCTTATGTGTTTCATTTAGGATTTCTGGTTTAGCTGCGCTTAAATAACCAGAGAGAGCATTTCATGAATCCACATTTGCCAGTGTTTAGGGAAGTTGAAAGTAACTGTAATTCTATGAAATCCTTGTATTCTACTTTTTTTCTTCCTTATAATAATATATGCACAAGCCTAAATCTGCTGAGTGTCACTGTTGTTTAGCAAGAATAATGAGGGTAAGAGCTAAAGAACTTGCAGTTTGCTTTTTCCTCCCTTAAGCAGACGAGTTCCCTGTCATACATTACTAAAATATTCTCATAAAGCCCCAAATGAAAAGAATTTTTGGGTTGTAACCCTCAAGACTTTGAGATTTTTAAATCCTGACACTTCAGGATTAAAAAAAAAACACCCACGTATCTATCAGGGAACGATGGATACATGTTTGTGTAGTTCCCTTATTTGCATTTGTTGGTAATTAATTAAAAAACATGAGTTTAATTAAACTTGGAGTTAGGGGATTCATTAAAATAAAAACAAAAAGCATTTCAGTTAAAAATGTAAAATAACGTGTTTGCCTGAGTTTGCTGGTGCAGCTTAAGGATTTGCAGTAGGAAAACTTTAGGGACTATCACAGTGCACACAGTGAGAGAAGAGTTACTGAACAAAGAGTCTTTGTCAGCAGATAAATTTCACCTTGTAGTTACTCAAATTGGAATTACAATGTTTGCCCTCAGTTTCTTTCTGGGCTGAGTCTGTGGCTATGAAAAAATGACAGCCATGGAAGTCCAAAGGAAAGGGTTGCAGCATAACTGGAAGGAAGGTTACTAAAATAAAAGCTAGAGGAAAAAAAATATTAAACAGCCTAAAGAGAAGAGGTATAACTCATCAAAAACTCAAGACTTAATTACATCTACCTGTTCATACTGTCATGGAAAGTTATTTCTCTTTTCAGTCTCTTAGTCACAACTCACTGTCCTTAGATTTTTTCCCTTTGAGAATCATGGAAGGGGCTTAATTTCTAAGAAAAGACATGTTAGAATGTTGAAAGCAAGAATAACAAGAATAGAAAAAAAAACCAACCAAAACAAAACAGAAATCTCAGTAGAGACTTAAATGTTTATTAAGTATTCTTCTCTGCTGCCTTGGATTTTACCCCTCTTGCAGGACCAGGCTCATCCCTCCAGCAGAAATGTATGAACAGCATACATATTGAAGTTTTTGTAGTCTGTGTCATGAAAATTGGCACCTAGAACAGAATCGAAACCTTTTGCCCTCTCAGACTGAAGGGGTTTAGTGAAGATCTCCTGAAGCAGCCACCCAGGTGGGATTTTTGCCTACAAGGACCTGCCCGTGCTGGTGGCTCCAGAGGCTTGGGACAGACAGATGCCAATGTCGCTGCCACCTCTGCTCCACTGGGGTAGGTGAGCTGGTGAAAAATCACTGACTTTCATCAAACTGCCTCAAAAAATCAAAAATTTCTACTTTATTCTTCCCCTGAAGTATTTAATTTGGGGAGGAAATAATTATAATAAGGGAATATAATACTCCCTAAAAAAATTCCAAGTTGCATTCGTTAGACTAATTTTCCCATTAAATTAATTTAAAACACCTCAGCAACGAATATGAAATGCATACCAAAAAAAAAAAAAAACTCAATTAATTTTCCTGGAGGTGCATCACGACAGTGGCTTGGCACTGCCTGGCAGGATGTTGTAGGACAACTTTGGTGTGCAAAGGAGCAGGTTTAAAAAAAAAAAAAAAAACCAAAAAACCCACAACAGAGAAAAATTTGGCATCTCTCTGAGATAAGAAACCAGCTGTGGGTGCCCATTTCCTGCAGGGTTGGGCAGGAGGATCCCACTTTAGCAAAACACCTGCACCCGCCGGGGAAGGTGGCCCTGGCAGGCAGCAGATGCTCCACAGCTGAAGTCTTTCAAAGGAGACACCTTTAGAGCTCGTGCCCTGATGGGATAACTGAATCATCCATAAATAGTCTCTAAAGGCAGCATTGTCTGCCTAAAAAAAAAAAAAAAGAAAAAAAAAAAGAATGGAAAGCAAAACGAAGTAGGGGTTTTGTGTGTGGGTAAAGTAAATACGGTTGGAAATACATGACTTGTTAAAAGCTTTTTGAGGACCCCACACTCACGAAATCTTTTAGGTCATGTGTTTGCTTTCTGAAACATTTGGTAAGTAATAAGTGCCAAGGGACTATATGCACTCCATCTGGAATTAGCAGATTCCTCTTTGTTCAATTGTTCCTAAATTTGGAACCAGCCGACTTGTTTAAAAGTATTTTGATTTGCTTTTAAATAAATATGGGAGATAAACATAGACCTGGACCAGGAAAGGTAGGTTATTACTCCTCTCCCTCTCTCCACACAACTCTTAAAGGGCCAATTCTGCTGTTTGCTGTTGGTTTGAGGTAACAATTTGTTTGGAGTGGTCCATCACTTTTCTTCCATTTTAATAAATAGTATCAAAGAAATCAGAGCTGGAAAAAGAACTATTAATCACCGAATCCACTCTGCTGCCAACACAGTCCTGTTCCTTACAGAGTATTTTTTCCATTTCTTTCTCCAGGTGAAACAGAATTAAATTTAGAGCCGGTAGGTCTAAGGAGAGGTGTGAGTGGAGATTTCACTCTTTTCTCCATTCCTAACAAGAAAAATACCTCATTTTCATCTCCACCATCCCTACACAAGGAAATGGCATGTCAAAAGATCAAGTAGATTCTTGCTCCTTGCAGGTGTTGCAGATTACTACCTCATCCCTGTAAAACTTTAATTTTTGCTTGGGGAAAGCAGAAAAGGAAGAGAAAAGCAGCACTTCTCTTATCTTCCCTTATGTCCTATAACATCTAAGAGTCTGAGACCAGAACACCTGCTTGTCCTGTAGGCGTATGAAAAGAAACTGCATTTCCTTTAGGGCCTTTAAAACTTTTTTAGACACAGGCCTTTACAAAAATCTCTGAGAAAACACTTTAAAGAATTGAAAAAGCAAACTGCAATAACCCAAAATTCCACCGAATTCATGACAGAGATTTCAGCTGGAGGAAAAATTTCACCCTGAAAATGTTTTCAATGAAAAGCTTGTAAAGCAGGGCTCAGGGAGATTGTCCAACGTTGTTATATTTGGAGTGTGAATAATTCTGGAGAGGTGCAGATCTGTAGATTTGGGATCCCAGCCTAAGATGTTCAGCCTGTATGTGTTGGTCTGCATCCATGGGTTGGAATGGAGCAGTCCCTCCTTGCTCCATTTGGGGATGGATGATCCCTCTCTCCACCGGCTCTGGAGCAGTCTTAGGGAGACTCTCCTTCCTAAGCCTTCCTGGCCTTCCTGAGCGGTGTCTTACCGAGCAGGATCAAGGTCTTTATCTGGTTCACGGCTGCTCAGAATTTCTTTTCATCCGAAGTTTATTCAGAGCATAAGCAAACATTTTATTTCTGCTTCAAGCTTTCCTAGGACTGCAAGCAGCGCGGCACAAGATACATATTTCCCTGTCTCTACACGGCCCTTTTATTTGGTCTAGATACACATCTGTAAGTATTTTACCCTCTCATATATTCATATATACTGTAAGTCAAAGGAGCTTAAGTTTTCACTGCTTGCATTGCCTTGCAATCACTGTTTCATGGGGTGCTTCCGATGTGCTGCATCTCAGCAGCCTCAGGCCTTCTCCAAGTCACTGCTCTGACCTTCCCAGCAAGCAGGAACTGAAACTGTAGTGAAAGATTAGTGTGGGATACTCAAAACCTAGCCATAATCTTTTCTACCTCTTTTCCTGTTCCAGTCAATCCTTGTTTTCAGGACCAAATCTTTATTTCCTGAGTGCTTGAGGAAAGTCTGTCAGCATGATGAAGTATCAGCATCACTCAGCAGGACCTGTTGAGGAGCCAGTGTTTGGGCTTGGCCCATCACAGTACTGGTTTATCCTTTTTAAATCTAATTTTGTGAGTATGAGCTTGGGGGTTGTGCCAAAACTTTGTGGAAACTTTGTTGTATGCACGCACTTTAGGCTAGGGCACTTCAGCACAGTTATGGTAATGGTTGGACTTGATGAACTCAGAAGTTACTTCTAACTTTAAGGATTTTGTGTTTCCAAAACCCTAATTCTTAGAGAGAATGAGCTCTCAGCATTAAGGAATGTAGTGCCACAGGCACTACATAAATATATATATATATATATATATATATATATATATATATAATGGTTCCTTGCAACCCAAGTCATTCTGTGATTCCATGAAAATACAGCACTTGTTTCCTTCAGCACTTGCAAAGTGAGTAAACACACCTGCTAGGAAAAAATTGTGGTAATTGTAATAATTTTCTGATAATGTGTCCTCTCAAGGATTTTTGTAGGGCAAGAAATGAAGAAATATTCATTCTTGCTCCACAGAACTGAATTAAAACCTTGTCATTACCACCTGTGAGAAGACAGAACTCCAGTTGCTCTGTAAGTGAGAGATCAGTGGTTTCTTTTTGTCTCTGGTTATTATTTATAAATTCTGAGCAAGCAACTTTGTTATGAGACTCAACTCATCTGCAGCTTGTGAATTTTTTTGACAATGCATATGTTCATGCTTCACATTTTGTCATCTCCTTTTAGGAGACTACACAAATTTCCATCATTTCACTTGGAAAAATTTCTGATAGTTGGGCAAAACTTTCTTAGGAAAAAATGAAGAAACTCTGAGAACAAACAGAAATATTGGATGGTAGGTGAGATGAATCTGAATTTTACAATGAGGGAAGAGGTTACCAAAGTTTCACTCTCACAAACTGTGGTTTCTCTTAAGGGGTTGAAGGCAAGTGGTTGTGGCAGGTCAGGTTGTCATGTTGTGCTGTAGTTAGAACTCTGGGCTGGTTCCTTGCTGTTGTTTGTTGAGATGACTAAGTTGTCATTTTTAATTAGCTTTATGCTCCTCTCAAAGGCTAATTACTTTACTTTTTATCAAGAACACTTGATTGGTAATGACAAGGGTGCCATGGTTACGTATTTTTAGAGAATTCCCCAACCTGCACCATTATGTGATTTCCTGTTCCCTCCTGGATTCTTTGTGCAGTAAAGCCTTCAATAAAAATAATGGCTAAGAAAAATGGAAGTTTACTGAAGATATTGGTGGAAAAAACTATATTTTTATTTCTTTTTGGCAGGAAGGACACTGTTAATGTATTTACTCAGTGTAAAAGCCATTATGCTTAGTTTAGCTCCCTGTCAGTGACACTCATGTTGCTCTATTACCTTCACTGAAGTTACCTCAGACAAAATGAGTTTGAGAACTTCCTTTTTTCCCCCCCTCTCATTTATCTATAGCTGTACATCTGTCCTGGTCATCATGGAAATCTGGACTGAACTACACCCTTATTTCCAAGTGTGGATATTGCAGAGCCAGACACTGATTTTCAAAGAGGGTTCAGCACCTTTTTTACCAATACTGGGTTGGAGAGCCCTTGAGATAAACATGAGAGGAGTATTCATAGGTGAAATCCCTCTTTTCTTTATCAACCTGTAGATTGCTCTAATCTGTTCCTGTTTGAAATAGCACCAGCCCAAAAAGTGATGTTTCTGTGAAGGTTCCCTCAATGGGGGGGAGACAGTAATGGGAGACATGACATTTTTTAGAAATACAGTTTTACCCACAGAAAGGCTGCTTTTCTCCTGTTGATAAATACACATAAAATGTTTGGTAAACCAAATTAAAGTAGTGTCATTGCTTCTTACTGATGTCAGCACCAAGGAGGAAGGGGAGGTAAGGTAGATTGGAAACGTCTCTGGGAATCAAGTATTTGGTTCCCTGCTTCTTCTGCTGCCATAAAAATAGGAGTGGATCCTAAAGGTATCAAATGCCTAAATCCTATGGAATTCAGAGTAAGTGAGTGGTTAAATGCTGTGGGGAGCTAGGTTTAATCTCTGTATGCCTCATCTGTCCCATAAGTATAGTGAGTCTTTCCTATTGACAGTAAAGAAAAATAATATACAGTTGTGGAAAACAAGGTGTCTGTTGCTATCTTTGAATATATATAAAAATATCTAAGCAAGACATATTTATTTACTTTTCTACTTTTACTATTTTAATATTTTTTTGAGTGATGATTATGTTATAGTTTTTAATTTCAGAGAGGAGTGCTTGTTAATGAACACATTGCTGTTTTCCCCAGCTGTAATCAAGGTATGCATTTTCCTCTCCAGAAATTCATCAACAGCAAGGATCAACAAGAAGGTAAGGTAAAAGTTCAACTTTTTGAAGTCAGATTAATAATATTCTTTCCTCAACGCAAAGCTGAGCCTATTTCACTTTCAGGCTAACTTTCAGCCTCTCTGATTTCTATGTGGTGCCTTGCTTCCAGTATAAATAAATGATCCCACATTCCGTCATGATAACATATGCTCATGCAGAGCTCAAAATTAGAAGGAATATGAAGTGTTCTATTAATTGCATGAATGTTGATTGTTAAAATCATGTGCTAATTGGTAATATCTGTGTGCAGTAGGTTCCTGCAATATGTGTTAGATTACATTAACTGTGCTCGTGACTCAGATATCAGCATTATGCCTTTCGTGGAAGGAGCTTTTTTAGACTTTGTGTAATTAGGTTCTATAGATTATCAGTGTAGAAAAATTAGCAAAAGGGCATGTGAAGTTAGAGGCATGAGGAATACTGAGCTTGAAAGATGCATCTGCTCCTCTTTCTCATGGTGTGCTTTTCCTCACATCCTCTCCAAAGTAATTCTCACCGTGTTTGTCTTGTGGTAATTCCCAGGGAATCCAGCACCTCCCTGCCATGGTGATCACATCTGGAAGTTGCCATCTTTTTTTGAGTGGGCTTTCTCCCTTTTCAGTCTTTTCCTTTGCTTTTCCCAGGTTTTGATCCAAGAAGCATTCAGGTACACTGCAGATAAATGAGATTATCACTGTACTCACCTATCAGAGAGCACAGTTAGAAACACGACTCTCCTGTACCAGATGTGCTTCCTCTCCCTTTCCAATCCCTGGGGGAAAATTCATATGGATCTGTTTTGTTCGCTGATGTTTTCATTTTATTGAGTGCCATGAGTATTTATTGAAATAGCCAAGGTAGAAGGAACTGGATCTGGGAGCTAAATGTGGTGAGATGTGTGTGTTTTTGAGAAATGTGCTGGTTATTTCCACTCTGTGTGTGACACTCAGGAGGGCTGGGCTCCAAACTCACCCAGATCCGGGACTTTTCATCAGGAATGCAGTGACAGGACAAGGAGTGCTGGGTTCGAAATGAAAGAGGAGAAATTGAGGTTGGATATATGGAAAAAACACTTCCATATGAGGGTGGGGAGTGTCCAAGGTGAGGTTGGATGGAACTTGGAGCAACCTGGTCCACTGGAAATGTCCCTGCCCATGGCAGAGTGTGGAACTGGATGATTTTAAAGGTCCATTCCAACCCAGACCATGCAAGTTTCCATAATTTCAGAAAGGAAGACTGAAATTTAAAAAAAAAAAAAAAAAGTTAAATTATTTAGAGAAACAGCAGGCAGATTTTTCTGTTGTTATGAAGAAAAAAAAAAAAATAAACACTTTAAACATTTCATGGGTTGCATTGAGAGACACATTCAGAATTGAATTCCTAACTAGCATAATTTTAATTCATTTTACAGTGGACCAGCTTGGTTATGATGCAATGAATTAAAACAGGTTGTCTGAGAGGAAAAATGGATGCAGTTTTGGTAAAGAGAGCATTTACAGGAGTGTTGGAATTCTTGAGCCTTATCAGGGCTGTTGCTCTAATATCTCTTGATTAACTGATCTTGAAACAGGCAAAACCTCACGGGTTCACGAGCTTAATGTTGAGGCACACTTCATCAGTTGTCCTGAGAAATGCAAAGATTTAAGAGGAAATCAGTTTTAGCCCCCATCCAAAATGTTGACACTGAATCAAACAGAGCATGAACTATATACACAGTTTTAATTAAAAGAAAAACTGACAAATTACTAGCATTCTAGTGTTCAGAAGATGGTTATCTGTTACAGAAATATGTTTTCTAATGCACACGCTCTCATACATGAAATAGTTTCTAGATTTATTTTATTATAATTGTAAACTATGGCACAAACACTTAATCTTACCTACTTAAAAAATGTAAAATGTTTTCCAGTTTCTTAGCAAGTCTCCCTCCTCCCTCTCACCCCTGATTCCCAAAGTGATGCATAGAAAAATTTAGTAGACAAGATGACCACTGGAAATATGTAGAAAAACTAAAAACTAAAAATAAAAATTCACCAGAAGGAAGTTGCTTACAGATTTTTTAACATAAAAAAGTTAATCTGAAATGACTACCAGCCTTCCAAAGATTAATTGTCAAATTAAGTAGGGAGACATTCAGTGGTCACTGGCTACCTGGGGGAATGAACTGTTAAATTGCTTAGCTCAGGGCACATAATTTACAAACAAATCAGCTCCTCTGCCTCTGTGGAAAGTCTGCATATTCCAGGCAAGGTGAAGGAGGTCCCATGAGGACCCAGCCACTGGTGGGAGCATCTGGAGTAAATAGTGTGTGTTTCCAAGGAGGTGAAAGCAAACTGGGGAGCAGAGCAAGTTGTTGCTCCATGGGGAATAATAACAATCAGTTTTCTCTCATTTCCTTTGGACTGTTAAAAAATTGGCTAAATATTTGGAGAGCCACTTTTCACATGGGCATGGAGTGGTGGGACAAATGGGAATGGTTTTAAACGGACAGAGGGCATGGTTGGATTAGATGTTAGAAAGGAACTGTTTGGTGGAGAGGCCCAGAGCAGCTGTGGCTGCCCCTGGATCCCTGGAAGTGCCCAAGGCCAGGTTGGACGGGGATGGGAGAAACCTGAGATGGTGGGAGGTGTCCCTGCCCATGGCAAAGGTGGGAACAGATGAGCTTTGAGGTCTCTTCCAACTCAAATCATTCTAAGATTTTCAGATCTTTTTATTTCTGAAAATCCAATGAAGATGGGGCAGTGCCACTCATAAAAATAGCCACAAACTCTGTGCATCCAACCAGTTAAACAGAAGTGACTCTTTCATTACATCCCAAACCTTTTCGACAAAATCAGCCCACTGGCAAGAGGGGAGAAGTGTTGGGAACCCTCTGCCAGGGCAGATCTGAACTCTGCTTTGTGCACAGCCAGGAGAGCTCTGGAGCACCCACGATTGAGGGACAACACTGATTTTAACAAAGACAAAGGGAATCCAGCACAGTGCTGCTCCTTCCCCATCATTCTTCATTCCATTGTTCAGTCTAGCAGGGCTGGCAAGGGGGTGTCACTGCATAGCTCCCTGTCCTCCAGAGCCACTCTGGAGCGTGGTGGAGGTCCATGAGAGGCTGTGGTGGCCCAGACAGTGTGATATCTGTCTGTGGTGAGGAGAACAGGCTGATCTGACAGCAGGAGCTGCTGCCAGTGCATGCTCATGGATGCTCCAAGGGTGATGGTGCTGGGACAGGGGTGATGTCTAAAACCTGAACCTCTTCCCAGTGCTGCTCTCACCACTTTGCAGAGCTCCATCCTCCACAGGTGTGCCAGCAACACTCTGGGAACCCAGAGCAGCCTCCCCAGAGCCTGCAGGGCCAGAATTGATCCCAGGGGTCACTCCTGGATTTTGCTGCTCATGGGCTCAGCGTGCAGCCCACAACATGAACATCAGGATGGGCTGGAGGCTGCTCCTGCTTGGCCACGCAGTGCATTTTTCTGGCCATTTTTAAAAGATTTTTTTGTGACCCTGGAGGGGCAGAAATTATTTCTGCCCTCCCTTTAAGAGCTATGCATCCCTGCTGTTAATCTACCCCATAAAAAAGCCTTAAATATATACTGTGAAAAATGTTATGCCTACTTAAGCAAGATAGTTGCCTGTAATAGTGCACCATAAAGCAATCTGAAATGTTTATTGTCTGTTCCTCAACTGCAGTTTTATTTCTTTTTAGCAGTTTTTGTATCTACAGGATTTTCTCCACTATGAAAGATTTAAAAGTTTTTCCTTTTCCCTGCAAGCAGAGTCATTATTTGGCCAACAGATCCTCCTGTCAGTGCAGACACAGAATTCTTTACAAAACTTCCAGTTTCCTAAACTTTTTCCAGTAAAATAAAACATTGTTTAAATCAATAGCAAGCCTTGATATGATAGGCTTTAGAGGGTAGCCTGACTTCCAAAGGAGCAGATAATGTTAAACAAGATGTCTTTTGTAAAGGCTTAAATAGGAAATCAGGAAAAGAAAAGAGAAAAAAAAATAAAAGGAAGAAAAAAAAAAAAAGCCAAGGTTAGGGGGTGGTAAAGATGTTGCTGCTGGATCTAACTCCAGAGACACAATGTGTATTTCATTGCCACGAATAAACTGTATCCAGGGAACGAGCAAATGAAAAAGTGAGGACAGGAGATATCTTATTTTTGTTGTTTGTTTCCAAAGAGTTTCCACCCCCACATAGGTCACTTGGAATTCATTTGTCTACATCCTGGACTGCACGTAGGGGAAAAAAGAAATGCCTGGGATCTGAGAAAGAGGAATGCGATAGGGCATGGGAATCTCAGCGTCACGGTGGCCACCAGAGCATAGCTTGGCTCCTCTTAAAACAAGCAAGCACCGTCGGACCTCTGCGAGAGCGGCAGAGCAGCCCTGCTATCAGGCTACCTATCAGAGCCTGGACGCCTGAGAAAAAGTGTGTGGGATTTCACCCGGAGCCTGGGGCGTTGCAGGGCTCTTGGAGCTGCTGCTTTCCTCTTGACATCCAGCGCTCCTCGGTGACCTCGGCAGCAATCCAGTGTGCTGTTACAGTTCATTTCAATAATTAAACAGTTCGGGGATGGCAGGGCTTTCTTGTTGTCAATAGAAAATCAGGGCTGCAGTTTGCTGCTTTTTTTTTTCCCCTCTCTCTCTTTCTCCCTTTCCCTCTGCTGAAATCCGAAGTGTTTGTTTTTAATTATATTAGCTAGAGACAATTAATTTCACAATCCGAACAAAAAAAACCCCCACGTTTTGCGAGAAGGACTGGCAACTGGTAAATGCAATTATTATTGTAGCACATTTTCAAAGGAAGAGATCCCAGCTCCAACAAAGTCATATGTATAAAATTTCAGTCATAGAGTATAGTCTCAAACAGCAGATTTACTCTGCAAGAGATGGGAGCTGCTCTCCCATCTGGAGCTGTGTTCTGTTCATGCCACGTGGACCCATTTGATACCAGCTCTGAAAAAAAACACCAGCCAGCAAAGCAGACCCCTGTCCATCATCTCCTCCAAGGAGCTGCCTGATGTGCTCCTTTAAGCTTTCCTGACGTAGGGATGATTAATACCAGCCCCTTTTTAAGCACAGCCTCTCAACAACAACCTAAAAATCCCCACTCTCTGTGCAAACGGCAGCATTTACATTTCTGCTGCCGGAGCAAAAAAAAATGAAAATAATTCAACTTTATGCCTCGCAAAAAATTTCCTACAATTAAAAAGCAATTTTTTTGAGGCGCTGGCTGTGCCCCTTTCATTGCCCATCTGGCTGCCTCCCAGCTGCTCCCTGGCTGGCTCCGTGCTCTGCCACCAGCGTGGCCCCTGTTCCCAGCGTTGGTCCTGCAGGATTGTGGGGCCGCAGTCTGGCCTCACTTACACTGATTTACTTTTATGGGATTCAGTCAAAACGCTACGGATTTATGCCGCCGAGGCAAGCAGCAAAATTTAACTCCTCGGGTCGGGAGTGCTGGTGGGGATTCAGGTCCTTAGGGAATGTTTTGTGCTGGCCCTGGTGACAGCCGTGCCAGTCTCTGCTGTCACACTCCCATTCCTGATTTACATGCCTCGCAGAGCTTTTACCTTTCCCCATTTCCTACCGGTGTCATTGACATAAGAATATTAAACCAAAATACACTGAGGCATCGCTCCCTTGGAAGCGGTGTCCGACATCCTCCTTCCCACTGAGCAGGGTTTCATTCCCCAGACAGCTGAATCCTTCCAGTGGGGTGGCTGCAGAGGGAAGATCCACAGAAAGGTTTTGACATAATCTGTGCCTAAATTGCAGACCTGGTGGATTATTTTAACTTGAGTCAGGAGTTGGTCTTTGCAGCCTGCATGGAGAAAGTTGGACATTGTGGATGGGGGAAGCACAGCTCTGGGAATCTAACCAGGAAAATATTTTTGTTCAATAGCTGAAGCACCCTGACAGATGAAAGACAATCCATTCCTTGGCATTGCAATGGATCCTCTCCTCAGGAACTGCCCTGGCTCCAAGAAGCACCTTCATTGTGTAAGTACCATCCCAGCCACAAACAAACCAGCTTCAATGTCTTGATTTTCTAGAGGGACCCTATGGAGCCCTTGTTTTAAACCAGTAAAAAGGAAACCTACATGGCTGGCTTAAATCCTTATTGAGGAAACCCAAGGAAGCAGAAGCTTGACTTCATAGACTCACATAATGGTTTGGGTTGGAAAGAACCCTAAATCTCATCTTGTCCCATCCTCCTGCCATGGCTGGGACAACTTCCACTAAAACAGGTTTCTCCAGGACCCGTCCAACCCAGCTGAGGTGTTGGTGGACAGCAGCTCCTGTGGGGTGTGGGTGGTGGTAACCTTTATTTCCACCCCCTTTTTGAGGCTGTCAAAACATTTTACATTAAAACAATCAGCAAAAAGCAGTCTATGGATTCCAAGGACCAAGTAACAGCTGTCAGAGGATTATTTTCTGTATTAAAGGTCTAAAGCAGGAGTTAAACACAAATCTGGCTTTAGGGCTGCAGGTGAGGCTCTCACCTTGGCCTTTGCAGTTCACACCTCCAAGCGTGACAAACCTCTCACCTCTTAATTTCTGGACTTGATGATCTTAGAGGTCTTTTCCAGCCTTAATGATTCTGTGACCCACCAATCCTCCGGGAACGAAGAGGTAAAAATATTCCCTGTGCATGTGAATTTGCAAAGCAGAGAAGCAGCAGCTAAAGGTGCAGCCACTTGTGGTGGAGCTGCTCTTGGTTTCCAGGAGAGCTCCCCAGATCCTTGCAGAGCCTTGCTGATCCTTGCCAGCATCATAGGGACCAGCCTTGCCCCTTTCCCTGTGTTTCTGGTCCCTCTGCTTGCTCTTTTTTTGGCGGGAGGAGAAAACCTTGCAAGGCTGAAATGAAATATTAAGCCTCATTCTTTCCAGGTAAGTGCATGCCAAATCTCGCAACGAGGTTGGCAGGCTCCCAAAGTTGCAAAATAATGAAGAAAACATTGAGTTTAGGACTCTGTGCCCATTTTAGCAGCATTCCTTGTAAGTGCAATTAAAGCTGCCACTGATTTGACCTCAGGAAACACAGCAAATACACACTGGAGTGCTGAAAAATCACCTTGAAAGGGGATTGAAGTATACCCACAATCTGGCTCTCAAAAAAGAACAAATAAATTCATTATTTAAAGGCCATTGGAGTTCTCATGTGCACATCCATGGTAGGTCAGGCCCAGCAGGATCTGAGGTGCCTGGATTAAAAGCAGTTTTCAGCAAGTCTTGGGGTAATGATGAGCTGATTTGGATGTGTTGTTTAGCACCTGTTGATGAAGATTTTGCCCACATCTGGACCACCGGGGAGGGCACCTTCCCACAGGGCAGATCCAAACCTTGACTGCAAGATGGGACAAGAAAACAGCATAGAGGTGCATAAAGGCAATTTAAGGACATTTGTGTCTTGCTGCCACCTGCCATTACCATTATTGATGAATACTGCTGTTGCAGGGAGAGGCCTCTCAGTGTGAAATCATTTTCTGTCGTCCTTGGGTCTCCACTATCCTATTTTTTGCAGAAGTTAATGACAGATGCAACTTTCCTGCCTCCAGAGGTAGTGAAAATAAAGCATAACATTACATTGTGTTATGAAATATGGAATTCTCACAATGTAAGCCTGTTCTAGCTATAATAGGCTGAAAACAAAGGTTTTGAGCTCTTATCCTCGAGGATATTGCACAGTAAGGTAAAAAGTCTCAGAGGAAGAGCTGAGATCCTTGGAGTCACTGTGGTGGCCTCACACAGACCTGTAGAAAACTGATTTCAATGATTTATTGTTCAAATTCGTTTCCACCTATAAGGCAAAGGAAGAAGCTTTGCTTTTCCCCATTAAATTTTTTAAATTTTTTTTTTAGTTAACAGCAGAAACACAGAAGCCCCTGGTGGTACCAGCAGCAACGTTGCTGCATCTGTGGGTGACACAGACTGCCCACAGTTTTTTTCCTGACACAGCTCTCTAATTCAGTTCAGAAGAATGACATGAGCTGCCTGAACATCTGTTAGAAACTGCAGCTGAGGAAAAAAAAAATAAAATTCTCCCTGGGACACGCCATGGAGCAGGAGAACTTGAACCTCGTGCCATTGGTTTCAGTGGCAGGGGCTCAGACCCACTGACCTCTGGTTGTCCCCTCAAAATAGACTGGGAAACCAGAATTTTATAGTTAGGTGGTTATTTCTTCTGGAGCCAGGAACTGCAATCCTAATGATATGATTACAGCACTGAAAAGTGATCTAAAGCAATAAAACAGAGGATATTTACCTTGAGGACAGTTGTGTTTTGTTATATATTTAAGAGAAATAACATGCTTGTCTAAGACACTTTTAACATGTGGGGTTTTTTTTGATTGGGGATTTTTTTTTCTTAATATATAAAGGTTTCCAAGCAGAGTGACTCATGAGAGCAACACTCCAATTCCTGTTTCATGAGCTGACTCTGTAGATGTGAGCAGAGCTGCTGGGAACACAGGACCTGCTGCAAAAATATTCCTACCTATTAACCAGCAACTTGAACTTTGTAGTGCTTCAGATTTATTCATATTTTTAGGGTTTTTTGTATGCTTCTGGTTGTGATAAATTTTTTTTGACAGTGAGCAGGAATTTATTATTGTTTGCTGATGGCTGGGCAAAGTATTCAGCAGGGGTAAGGATGAGACATGGAAATAAAATAAGATTGGGCAAGGATTTCTGATCAACAGGTGCCTCTGTCTGCTGCTGCACTCCATGTAATCACTTCTGAAAGCCTGGAAAGTTCTATCATGGGATAAGTGAGGTTTCCTGACTCCATTCCTGCAGTGAGGAGGCACCACAACCTCAGTTCTCCTTTGATTGAAGACTTTCTCCTATTTTGCATTGCAATATATGTGTGACTAATTCAAACCCACTGGCTTTTTCCTACTTTTTTCCTCTCCAGTTTTCCCTTTCACTGAAATAATGTTTGCTTCTCCCAGGCATTGACACTAATAAGTTCACTCACAGTGAACAGGTTTTCTTGGAGCTTCAGCTAAACTGAAGGTGTTGTCTTGGGTGGAATGAAATTTAAAACATTGGTGGAATGAAATTTAAAACATAAATCACAATTCATAAAGTTTTTCCTAATTTCCATATATCTCTGGTTTTTTTACTCCTGTCTAGACTTAGTAGATATATTTGAATTCTGGATTTAGCACCTGGCTAAATCCTACTAAAATCCTTCAAAAAGTTTCACCCCAGTTCATTTAACAAAATAAAAGCCAAGCACAACTAGGAACCATTAGAAAAACATAAAAAGCTCTGATTTATGCTGGATATCAGAGGAAATCATCTTATCCCCTCTGATATGCAATCTATGAATGCAGAATATTTCGGCTGACTCATGAGAGTCCCAGAATGGCACTAGATGTTGACAGATATATTAAGAAGAGCTAAGCAAATTTTTTTGTACCAACGCAGAGGCAGGGGAGATGTGTTCATTAGCTGTTGGTGAAATTACTGAAAGTGCTGCAATAAAGTTTGGTAAACTTTTTACCTTCCCTAATCACGGGCTTACCTGGGTCACAGGCATTAGTCATGGATATTCATTGCAAACTGCAAGCTCATAAAAGACAGCATATGGCAGCCCCGAATTTCTTGCTATATAAAGTTAAATTCACAGTAATAACATCTGTGCAGAATTTAGAGCCCCACCAATTAAAGCGAGGTCAACGTGCCGAGGCAGAGATTGATGGCATTCTGCAAATCTTAAGCGACAAGTTAAATAGGTATAAAATAAACAAACAACTTTATTTCTTATTAAAGAGCAGACGAGCGGGGTGAGAATGCTGAGTGCTCAGTAATGAGGGCCAAGAGGAGCAGGGCAATGCTGTGGGTTGGAACCCAACAGTGAGGGGTGCCCATGGAACAGGCTCTTGATGCCTTTTTCTTCCTGGTAAAACACAAATAACAAATAAATAACAAATAAAAGCAGGGCAGGACCCTGAAACCCCAACCTGTGAAACTCAGGCTAAAAAGCATTGAAGGAAGAAGAGGAAGGACATGAGGAGTGGCTGAGGTCACTTGGTCTGTTCAGCTGGAGAAGAGGAAAATCATCCTGGTCTACAACTTCTTCAGGAAGGGCAGGTAACACCTCAGTTCTGGGTATAGGAGGAGCACCTCCATCATATCTTAGGTTCTGGAATGTTTGTTTTTCTTAAATGGGTGATGTAAATTTTCTAAAGTGGTTTATGCCCTAATTTTTCAGTGAGTTTCAATTTTTCAATTTTTCCAGAAAGAAAGAGTTAAATTGCAAGCGATGACTAAAATCACCATAATTGCGCTGACCCAACCATGGAGATCTTCGACTCAGTTTGTCTGTTGTGTTGCACTTGAAATTTAGGAAGTCCTTGTCAATAAAAACAAAATACTGGAGAAAACTTCCTGTTTCAAAGGTGGAAATCATCCAAATTTGCAAGTAAAATTAAAAGGTTTTAAACCGAGATGAATTGAAAAAGATTAAATTATACCTTTACCTGAAGCTTGGGTGGATTCTGTCCTTTTAGTGCAGCATGACCTTCAGGTCATTTTCCAAAGGGATTCAGCTCAGACTTTCCCAATTCACGGCCAGGATTTTTGCTCATGGTTTTCCACATGAACGTCTGAAGCAACATTTCCAAGTCTACAGCAGGGTGAGGGGAATGGGAAGGAAGGGGAATGCATGCTTTGCTCAGCTGTGAAGCTGGAGACAAGGAAACTTGTGCTTGTTTGGGTTTTTTTCCCATGCAGTGAGAAAAACATGCAAATGAAGTGTGAAAGAGAAATTATTCTGCAAGCAGACAGGAGCAGCATCACTGGAAGAACAGGGCCACCAAGAGAATCCCAGATCCAGGGCACAACTGAGAGAAATCACAGAAAGCTGGGACTGACACCCCCTCATTGATGGGCAAAGGTGATATTTCAAAGGGAATAATCAATGAAAAATAAGCCTTTTTTTTTTTTAATTCTATGGAGATAATTTGGAATAGGATGGGTGAAGAAAGCTATTATAAAATTCAAAAAACCTGCTACATCACTATTTCTGAGCAGCCAAATCTTGCTCTTGTGTGTGTTCAACCTAAATCATCTACTCTTGATTTAGTCATAGAGTTTTCTGTTTCCAAAGCAGGAAAAAGGCTGAAATACCTTGTTGGAAGGAGAAGCTGGGCAAGGGAAACATGTTCTGCTGACCAAAAAATGAAACCATGTGTGAACAAAGGAAATGCTGTACTGGTTATCTTTAAATCGATGTATTTATCAGCACTATTTTTTTACCAAGGGTTTTCCTGGCAAGCTCTTTGTTATCATAAAGGATATCACGGCTGGCAACTCTTTGTGGTGGTCATTCACTAAAAATGAGAATTTAGTCTCTTCTGGCACTGTATCAATCTCCTCTAGAGCCTTATGTATAAACTAACTCTGAATATTGACTCAAAATTTGGAACAGTGAGCGCATTTCTTAGCTTAGAGATGAGCCTGATCTCTTTTTCCTTCTGTAAAGAATAATAATGTCTTACTTAGAAGAACCTGTAATGTTTCTGGCCTGCACTCAGTGTCTTGTACAGCTGAACCACTGGGTTTTGTTAAGCAAGGAGAGAGACTTTTCTTAGCTTGGGAGTCATCCAGGGAAAAATAGGTATGGGATGGAAGTATGCAGGAAAGGCAATAGGTGATGATGTTCTTTAGGCTGCACTTCCCAGCCAAGGTTGTATCGTGTTTCTTGGATACCAAGGAACTTGGAACTGGGCAGTTATCTGATGGATTTACAGCTTGGAAACGTTTCACCTCAGAAAACCCCGGTGTGCCAAAATCCAGGAGTTTAAAGGAAGTGTCTTTGTTTCCAGAAGGATTCTGCTGGACGTGGGTGAGCTCAGCCCGTGGAACTCAGGTGATGCTCAGATCCCCAGGGCATGGCCCCAAATCCTGCCAGGACTGGAGCAGCCTCCTCTCTGAGAACATTCTGCCTACAGGGCTCCTCCTTTTACCCATCCCTGCAGCAATTTTGGTGGCAGAATTGCCCCAGGTCCAAGCAACAAGGTAGATCTGGAAGCTCTTGAGTAATTTAGGACACAACCAATGTCCCTTGTTGGTTGGGAACAATGGGGACAGTCCCCATTGTTCTTGAACAGTTCAGCCCCAAAAAGGGGCTTGCAGTGCTCAGCTCTTGCTCTATTTTGTTTCTAAACAGGGATTTTCAGCCTTTGATGTTTTGGGAGAAGTCTTCAAAAAAATTATCAGTTTTGATTCGCAATAAAAAAAACCCTCAAACCAAACCCACCCTAGCAACTTTCAAATTGGAACAACCACAAAAAAAAGGAATTTCAGCCAGCTACAGATGTAATTTATGGGAATTTGCATATTTATGTTCAGTAAAGAGACCACAAGGTTTGGAAAGGTAGAGGTGTTGCCTGTTTGTGTGCAGAAAACAGCAGTTTCATTGATTTCTTTCCCTTGTGATGCAGTTTCCATGTGAGTTACTGGTGGCACCTAAAATAAAAAGGTGTTTCAGCGGATGGTGAAGCCTGTGCTATGTTTGTTTGCTGGGTATTAATTAGTTAATTCTCATAAGCATGTTGTTTTAGGGGAGACAGTGTTTGCCAAGGTGGTGCTGAACCAGCAAATCCTAACGATAAAGTTCTAAATCTGAAAATTTCATATGAAAATGTTCATTATGACTCAATTTTGATTTTTATTTTTTCAAAGGTATCTGTATTGAGCCATATACCAGGAGCTGAGAGGAGCCTGGCCAGCACCACACATGATCAGAAATAGAAATCCTGAGCTCAGCCAGGAGTGATGGAAGAGTTTTGGCTGGATGGTGCACAAAAAGCTTTGTGCAGTCACAGGTTGGTGGTGGGAAAGTTTGCCAAAGCAAAAATAATAACCCCCTTCAAAAGTGCTCTCATGGTTATGCTGGGGATCTGGTTGGTTTTTGCTCTTTCTTTTTTATTTCTGAAAAAGAAAAAAGCATTGAAGGCTTTCCAGGCTATTATTAATAACGATTATAACATAATAATTCTATATGCAATTTTATGCATAATTTAATATACAGTGTAGTTTATACATGCACAATATTATTTTATACATGCCCAATACTATTTCATACGTACATAGATGTAATCATGTCACAGTGCCCTGTTCAGGAGAGGCATTCCTGGCTTCCAAATTCCTCAAAATGAGCTCAACCTGTGTGGCCTTGAGCAGAAAGGCAGACAGGCATATTTTTTTTATTGCTGATTCCAACTCTCATAAATTCTTAACTTGCTTAGAATTCGCCAGATTAAATGAAAAGTTACTGTAATTAGGGATTTATTAAAACATGAATCCTTGACCCAATAGAATATAATAAGTCATTTGTTTCAAATAAGGCCTCTTTAATTGTTCCATCATTGGCCTGAGCAGCCCGTGCAGTGCAGAGTCACGTGTGTTCTCCAAATCCACTTGCAAAAAGCTCTGTGAAATTTTTGATCCCCACACCACTCCATAGGCAGAAGCCCCTAAAACAAAAATATGTCATTTTAATTAAAAATTCAAGTGCTGAAAGCCCTCACTATTCTGCACTACAAAGCAAAGTGAAAATGCTCTTTCTATGCAAAAGGTTCTATTTTAACTTTTTTGTGAAGAACCGCCCTTCTCTGTGTCTTCAAAACCAATAGTTATTGATTTACAATCTTATAAAAGCAGACTGTAAAATCCTCTACCCTGGAACTATAAATAGATATTTTTAAAATATATGAAAATTGCTCCCAAATCAGGTCTATATAAGGCACTAATCAGCAGAGAGCCATTTTGCAGGGGAATACAAACTGCAGGAAATAATTCCCATTGAAAATGCAAAGAAATCTGAGACTACACACAAACAATGCAGCCAGAATTAAGGAATTACCCATTCCTCCTCCCCATCTTTGAAATAAGCCTCCTCTTTTTCTTTAATTGGTTGGCTGTAGATGGCATATTGCTATATTTGGGTCCTGTTTCCCTGTATAAGAATAGTCCTACAAGGAATTCCCAGTAAAACAGCGTTGCAGTTCTACAGTATATTATAAAAAAATACCATTGGAAAGTGTTATCCAATGGGCAGATGTTAACTTAAAGTGCACATTGTTTGGAAAAGGAGTTAATTAACAAGTTATTAATTGGATAGAAAGTCTGAAACTGTTGTACTTCTAGCAAATACATAATTTTCTTCAAGTATTATTAAAGCGTTTTTGTTGTACCTATTAAAGATTCTTGTCTCTAAGTTAATTTCATTATGCTAATAAGCTATCATCGTTACAGAACCTAAGCTTTGATCCATGTTAATTGTCGTGATCTTCAAAGACAAAGTCACCACTTACTTTAAATGAATTTTACATCTTTTTAAAGAATCACACGGAAATTAGGGGAAGTAATTAATTTTTTATTATGTGTCTCAATATTTTTAAGGGAGGAAGTCAATGGTATTGGCTAGAATTCATTTTAACATTTAACTAGGGAAAACAGCATGAGGCAAAAAAACGTTCAGATGCAAAAGATTAAAGAAAATTTGAAACTGGGACCTAATTTGTCTTGATAAACTTTGGTGTTTAATATGCTTCTTTTGTTCTCAGTGTGAAACTGCAGGGTTTTGATTTGTAAAAACTTTTTGAAGAATTAATTCTTTCTAATTTTTATTCCTTTCTTTTCTTTCCTTGTACTCGGAGACAGTGGAGTTGACCTTCAAACCATAACACTTTTAAATATCTGTGAATATACAAGGTTAAATCTATTAGTGGTCTGAGATTAGCTGTTCTGCACTTGCAAAGTGTGTACCTTCTGCAGCAAATTTTATCTCCTGGTGAATGATAACGAGCTTACATCCACCCTACAAGTTTTCAACAAATAATGGGATATGTGTTGTAAGTGATCTATTCCTCTTTCCTTTAAGTGTTGGTTATTTTAACCCTTTGATGTTGCACAAAGCTCAGTTCTGAGCCTGTGGGGCATTTTTCTTGTTGAGATCAGGACCTAAATGTTTGCTTTGTCATCACTGATGGGATTGAAAATTGGCAGTTCTGCTTTAGCTTTTTCAGACCTATTTTGCAAAAAAAAGTGGAAATAAGAATATAAAGGAAATATGTGCAAGAAGAGAAAAGTAACAAAAGTGGAAAGGTTGTGCTGTGTTTTCCTGACAGGATTCACTATTTAAAGCCCTGCTCTCTGTCGTATTTGCACAGTACAAGCATCCTGTTGCACTAGAAGTGAGAAGTTAAAAGGCAGCAGACAAAAGTAATTTAAGGATGGCAGCAGCAATTGAAAGAACAGCCAGATTTACCCTCTTCCTCCTCCCTGGTTAGCAGCACATAAGTGTTGGAAATGCAAGAAACCCTCAAGTTTGAGCTGAACCTCAGATTTCTGCAGCAGACAGGTGGTGAGATCAGCACCAGGATTTTCCAACATTAATGCTGAACTCATTTAGGCTAACACCAGGCTTGAGTGACCCTCATCTGGATTTAACCTCTGCCCTGTCAATCCAGACATACTTTCAGATCTCAACATCAGTTTTGCATTTTTTTATTTTATTTTTTTTTTTAGCATAGCTGACTTTAATCATTAAGCAGCTTTCATAACTGGAGCATATACATGTGCTGCTCAGTGCTCTTTGGTTTGTAATCTCAGGTTCTGCCCAAATAATCCCCAGCATCTGAGTGAACTGAGCTGAAGTTCAAAATTCTTTGATTGAGAATGCAGTGATGATTTGGCTCTGCTGCTTTTCTCGTTTTGTAGCAGGAGCTTTAGTGTGCTAAAAGGACAGATGTGTTGTTCATTATCATTAGTACTAGTAGTAGTATTAAGGTTGGGCTCATTGGTCTTGGAGGTCTTTTCCAAGCTAAATGATTTTGTGATTCCCTTACTTTAATATTTGGGCATTTGTTCCAGTGAAGAATTTTTTATGAAACAAGTTTTCTTTGTTTATTTTATTTTTTATTTTGATTTCTAGATGTCAGTTTTAATTAAGTTCAGTTATAAAATAGTTATAATTCTTCTGTTTTGGTGTCCTTTTGAAACACCTCAGGTTATAGTGGGTATAAGGCATGGCGTGAAGGCATAACCCACCCTGCTGTACAGAGAACCCAGATTTTCCTCACCAGTTTAATAAGTAAATTAATAAGTAAAGGAAGGTAGTGGCTCCCAAGCTATCCTCCCCTTGCCTGAGCAACTGAAAGGTGCAATTCTGCCTATCACATCTTTTCTTAATAAACATAACAGCCCATAAATGTTTATGTAAATACACAGTTTAAAAGGACTCATCCCAGCAGCACTGTGCTTGTCAAGTGAGTCATTTTTTCACCTGGCAGGATGATGTTGTAAGGCTCAGTTGTCTTAACTAATCCTGGCTAAAAAGCAAAATTCTGTTTTGTAAGAAAATTCCTGGCCAGCTCTAATCTTAACCTCTTGCATGTCTGTAGCTTCTAAATCGATGTCACAGTTGTAATAGCTTTGAAAACCCATATGTTTGTAAACTAAATAAACCTTGATATTCAAAGGAGATGAAGACAAGAATTACATCTCTTGGCAGTGGTGCTCTGAGCTCCGTTTCAGCTCGTGTTGGCTCCTCATTTTTATGCCCGTGCACCACGCCAAATCTGCCTTATCTATGCAAACATATTAACACTGGCTGTTTGCTAAGGCTGTGATGCATCAGCCTCTTATCTGCAGTTCTGACCCTAATGTTACATAATGACTCGGGATCGGTATTTCTTGATAGTTCACTGGGACCGCCTTCGCTTTCTCAACTCCTCACTCTCCTACCCACTGACTACATCAGCTCCTGGCTGCTCTCTGCCAGCTAAGGCACACAGGCTGCCAAATAGCTTCCTGCTCAAAGATCTCTGCATCCTCTCCGTGCCACGGGCCATCACCCTGCAGCTCCAATGTTTTTTTCCCCAGGTAATTTTCCCCATTTTATTCAACTTACATGGTCTGGATTTAGGGATGCGACCCCAGATCTTCCCAAAGCTGCCCCAAACTGCTCATCCTTTTTTCTGTCATTAGACAGGTTTTAATATCTTCTTACAACAAATGGGTGTTCTATTAACGTGTGAAAAAATTCTGCACTAAACATAATAAAAATGCCACCCTAAATACCATATATGAATACTGATAAGTGTTCCTAATACTGCCTACTAAGACTATTAATGCCAAAAGAAGAAAATAAATATTTGTCATCAGTTCTATCTGGCCAAAAGTCTTCCTTTAGGAATAGAATAACATATTCCTTTGCAGTATATAATTGCTTTAATTATCTTTTGGCCTATCCACAAAAGCTTGGTTCCATCTCTCTCCCCACAGCGTCCGAAAGAATATGCAAATTCTGTTCATTCCAACTCCCAAAATAATAATAATTTTAAAAAAAAGCCTGAAAAGAACCTCCTTTAGCTATTTAGGAAAGGCTCAGAAAACTTTCTTAGGCATGGCTGTGGTGCATGCCAAGAACTTTCTTATTTGTGGAAGATGTCCCCAAGCCCTTTGCTATTGTTCCGAGGTCCTGCCCTTGCCCAGTCTGGCTTCTCAGCATTCCTATAACAGCTCTGCTCATCTCCCATCCCATCTCCAGTGTGGATCCTGCAAACGTGGGAAACTGAGTCAAGCCCTTTAAACCTTCCAGACTCAGTGAGGAAGACAAAAGCATGAAATGTAGGAGTTTTTAGGGTCTCTCTCCTCTTAATGAGGAGTTTGCCAGATCCAAGAGCTTCTATCACTTCTCACGGCTGTAAATGTCTGGTTAACAACCTCCAAGAAAATGCAGCAAAGCCAAAGGGTGGAGGGCTTTGGGAAGCTGGCTCTCCCAAACTTTCTGTTTCCAGCCCACCCTTTGTCTGATATCACTGAAAAGAGCCCAAGAACCCTGGACATGACAGGCAACGGGCCTGTGTGGCATTTAGGGCTGGTCTGTACTGCAAAATGTTCATACTGCAACTTCTCAATTCTTTCTCCTTTTTCCTCCCTGGCTATTAAAAATTCCACTTTTAATGCAAAGCAGAGCCGGAGTTCTGTGACCACCCTATGAGTGCAACAATCTGCAACTCAGTTATAGGAAATCATTCCCTTTAAACGAGACGCTGAGGATGTGATCCAAAACAGGATTTCCAGTATTCCATGACCTAGATGACAGCTGGATTGACTGCCTATCTTATACTCAAAAGTAAAATGGAAAATTATCCAATTTTCCAGTGTGTTAGTGAGAAAATATAAGTGAAAGGAAGTCAAAGAGCAGCCTCTGATGCTCAGTGGAGGTGGCCTTTATGTTGGACAGATTCGTGCATAATTCCAGCACCTGGAGCTTAGAACTTTTCATCTTGAAAACTTTGGTTGGTGTTTGGGTGTTACTCCCTTTTTTATCTCTCAGAGAAGTTAATGGTGCTCTGAGAAAAGCCCTTTGATTTCCCTGTTTTCCAGAGCAGTTGATTATGAAAACGAAGCCTGACTGGAGACTTGCTGTGGGAATGGTATTCAAGCACTGGTTAAGTGCCAGAATGTGTTGGGAAGGAAGAGTTTCCAGAAAAATATCACCCTGATTAAAACCTGATCTGACCGAGTTTTCTCTATGCAAAGGGTTACCAGAATAGTAAGACAACGTTGTTAGTCAGAGTTTCCTTCCCTTACTTGATCATTACCAGTGATGGTTTTATTGCTGCTTTTTGAATGATTATTGTAACAACAGCTCATCCACGAGCTGCTTAGGTACTGCTTGCCTCACTCCTCACATGATATGTTAAATGTCTTGGTGATGTCTGTCCTTGTTTGGCAATTTTTCCACAATGCCCTTTTATTCTTTATAATATGTTTAATTGGATATATGAGGAAAAGATGGGAAGAAAGCCATAATACCAATGGGATTTTTGCTCCCTACATTATGCTCTTCATGAAGCCACCCTTGTGACGATTAACAGAAAGCAGCCCTTCAAAGGACAAAATTAAATCAGCAGACAGCAGAAGACAATAAAAAATGCTATTTTGATAATTGCAGGGATTATATATTTTTATTTCTTTTTTAAGACCGTTTGTGAAATTCATATGTTTGGTTCTTTTCAAAAGATAATAAATATTGTGGGCAGACCATATTTGATAGTGGTTGAGCAAGATCTTTAAAAATGGCCATGGCCATGCTACCACTCTGTAAATATTGACTGAACAAACACCCACCACGGGATTTCTGTGAAATATGGCTTCTTTTTTGTTCTCTCTTAGCCATGGATGTGGTTAAAACACCCTACTGTATTCTGAGAGTGCTGTCCTGCTCTTGGTAGGAGATCACAAGATGTTGGGGTTAACTGTCAGATGCTGTGCTCTTCTAAAGACCTTTGCCTTTTAACTAAATGCTTGCTTATCTTTCTAATTTAACATAGTCCCACATTCTTTTTGTAGTAATTTTGGACTATCTGATAACATATAATGGAAAACATGTTTATGTCTTCCACTAGTTCTTGTTGCATATTTCAAATGCTTAGAACAACAATTTTCAGAAGCTTTCATTAAGGTTAATTTAAAAACTACATTAAATACAAACAGATTTTCTCACAAACAAAATGCAATGTGTACTTAACAGACTTCTGTATGTTATATTTGATAAACTACCTCATATAAATGCAAATTCTGACTTTCTGCCAGAACAAGGTGGTACAGAAAATATTTCTATTAAACAAATAATGCTGGGAGAGCAAACTTCAAGTTACAGTATGTTACACTGAGAAAGAAGATTTTTTTTTCCACTGAGGTCAGATATATATTTATTTTATTTGCTCTGAGTACTATTTTGCTGTTTCTACACTAAAGATGATGTAGCACAGCTCTGTATAAAAGGCAGGTACATGTATGCATAGGATAAATATTTTTAGCCCATTTCTTTGTTATTGTTATAGATGGGTATTGCTGGTTCCTTTTGCTTTACAGAACAGTGATATGGAAGGATGTCATGCTTTGAGCTGAATGCCAAGACTGAGCCAGAAGGGTTGGGAAGAGGAGGAGCAATGCTCACCCCTGGAATTGTGAGGTATGATCTGAACAGACCAGATCTGAGCAGAGGTGTGATCTGAACAGAGCGCCGTGCGCGTTCTCATCGCGCTGCCGCTGGATAACGCTCGCTTGGTAAAGGAGCGTGAAAAGCAAAGCTGCCAGAGGCCACTAAAGAGCATATGATGGGAACAAACTGAGTCACCAGCAGTGGGGCTGACATTGTTGGTGGAATCTGGGACACCCGCGTGAGCCATTGTTCGCTGCACCTCGTCTGGTTTATGTAGCTGGCTGAGTTGAAAGCTGGATCGGCGCTAACCTTGGGCTTGGAGAGGGATTGGTGCCATGTGGTTTCAATTGTCCATGGATGCTTTCAGCTCCTGCTGCCAGTAACGAGCTGTCCTCCAGGTCCTCCCACAGCCGTGGTGCTGTCCCAGCTCACCCTGATGGGGCTGTGGTGAGCGCTGCTTCCTGATGTGGTCCCTTTCAGCGGGAGCTGCTCTGCTGTCTGCTTGGAGAGAGGGTTTATTCACTCTTGCCTCTGTCCCAGGAGCAGCAGCTGCTGAGAAGTTTTCCCTGAATACATTTTGCTGTGCAAAAGGGCTTTTTTTACTTTTTAAACTGGTTCCTTTCCTGACTTGGTCCGATGCTGCCCTTGGTGCAGTTGTGGGAATATCTGAGGCTGTGAGTTGTTCTCTTGTGCTCTTTTCATTTGGAGGTTGTGCTGGTTTCACCACCTATTTCCTGGCACACACAGCTCTTGTCTGGGAGTGTTTTTTGTGGACATGGGGGTGATAAGAGCTGTAAAAATAGTGAGAGATCAACCACCACCAAATTACAGCCATGCCTGAGGCAAACTGCGACAGCTTTGTGACGGTGTCACCATGCTATCTTTGTGACAGAGATGGAGATAATGAGAATTAATTAATCAGTCTTTGATTAGAAAAAAAAGAGGAGGGGGAAATCCTTGTGCTGTGATTCCACTACAAAAATGCATGGAACTGGTGAGGTTTTTATTTGATGTTACTTCTCAAATGTAGGGCAGGCTTTTGTAATGCAGAGCTGAGGGTTTCATGGCTGCTGGCTTGGTTACCCATCACTAATGGACCACAGGGGCAAGAGATCCTCACTTTATAGAAAAACACATGCTCAAAACTAACACCACGAGACCATGGAGATGTTTTTACTCTCACTGTGCAAAATCTGTCTCTTATTTAAAGATCTTGCAAGTCCCAGGTACAACCTTGTTGGCTGGAGTCAACCCTGCCTTCTTTACAGTCCCGGGGGTGAAATTTTGTCTTGTAGTCTTTAGACTGATGGCTAAACCTTAGAAATTGATCTCTTATGATAAAACATGAACTACATGGTGCCAGTGTCTGACTGGAATTACAATTATCTAAGTAGATTCATTTGTATCCCTTTCATAGCAGCTTCTCGCTGGGCACAAGATTTTTCTGTGGGGCATGGGAAGAACTAAATTAATCTTATAAAGAGGAAGGGGTTTACACTGAAATCGATAGTTACAGAATTAACTGGGTAAATGACTTTTTCTTAATTCTTTCTCTTCTCAGAAGATGAAGTTTTGATGGGTACACAAATCCAATGGCTGCCAAAAAGCTGATATCACATGAAATATTTCATCTCAGCTGCGCTGAGCAAGTCTAGACTTTGGTATTAATGAAAACTGAGAGTTTAAAAAACGTCAGTGTTGAAGCAGGGAAAAATGCCCTATTCTGGTTATTAACTATGAGTAACTCATGAAGTTATGTTTTCAAAAAATGTTGTCACTTCAGAAAGAGCTACATGGCTCTCCTAGGCAGTTTTAAGGATAAGCCATATATGCAGTTTTAAGCTTGGACTTAGATAATTCACAAACACAGAATGTTTGTGCTATTTCAAAGGAGAAAAGCAATGGATTGCACAAGCAGTACGTGTGTCACTGTTGAAATTTTTGAAGCAGTATATATATTTGGTTTGATCTGCAAACTCAAGGGCCGAATTCCCAAGTCAAGTTCATTTCCCTTTGTGTACCTTCAGCACCCACTGCTCTCAGATTCTCACTTTCAGCCAGGTGGAAACAATCTTATAATTTTTTTCTCACCACCAAGCCTTTAGCTTAACTTCAGCTGTTCTTCAGCTGCATTTAGGGGATGCAGCCCCAAAGATGCTGCAGGTTTCCCAGCCCAGCCATAGCACTTCTGCGTAATGACAGTGGTAAAACCTTCTCACATGCAGTTCCCAGAAATGAATTGTACCAAGAGCATCTATAAAAGCTGCAGCATCCTTGTAAAGAGCACATAATGTCATCATTTTTCAGTGGGTATCTTCTCTAAAGGCAAATAATCACTTTTCCCATTAATGATTGGACTGAAGCTTTTCCCTTCATTCTGATTTCAGCAAAGGTTAGGGGCAGAACATTTAACATGCACATGGGGATGCTACAGGGTGACTCATGTGGCTTCTCACTGTAAATGGTGAAGGCAATATAGTACCTAGGAATTTTTTTCCCCTCTCTATCCTGGGGACTATTTTCATTTTTACTTTTCCCCTTCACTCATTACTCCAGAAATTTTTACAAGGGCATACAGTGACAGGATAAGGGAGAAGAGTTTTAAACTAAAAGAGGGGAGATGTAGGTTTGATGTTTGGAGGAATTATTTTTTTCTCAAAGGTTTGTGAGGCCCTGGCCCAGCTTGCCCAGAGCAGCTGTGGCTGCCCCTGGATCCCTGGAATTGTCCAAGGCCAGGGTGGATGGGGCTTGGAACAACTTAGGGTAGTGGAAGGTGTCCCTGCCCATGACAAGGGGATGGAATGAGATGAGCTTTGACATCTCTTCCACCTCAAACCATTGAAGGCTTCTTCTGTGATTCTGTGAAATTTGTTTTATCTTCTAATCCATGTTTCATCTCCTACCAGCTTCTCAGACTCCTCTCTGCTGGGCACAAACCACGGTAGCACCAGCTCCTGGTTACATCAGGTACAGTGAATAATTTACCCCAAAACCAGTGTCAGCATTGGAGTGTCCTTTGTCTAGGTGCTATTAACCACCTTTATTCAGAGATACCACAGACGAATGCTGCTTTGATGAGGAAAGGAAACATTTCAGCAGCAAACCTTTCAACCACAGGCTCTCAGTTTAATTTTGCCGAAGCCTATCTAACCTGTGGACCCACAGAGTTACAGAAAGTTTAATTATAAATACACATATGTTAATGCCAGCTATCAGCCTGCTCCAGGACCATCATGTTTAACTGCATATACCGTGTGCTAAACCACTGTAGGACAGATGTTCTGCTCAGGGGAATCCAGATGTAGCATCAACACCTGACTTGTCACTGGCTCCCATGGTTGGTTCTTGGATTAACATCTGAGACACCCACAACAAACCTGTCCCTCATTCTGAATATGCCTTTTGCATTTGGGAACTCCCTACTGGATTTATTTCACTTGTTCACATGGGAATGTCAAACGCTGGCATCTAAATCCCAGGTCAGTGTTAAAAATTTGAATTCCAAGCTGTCCCTTTATGCTGTCTACTTGCAAATACCACTTCACTGTTGCAAACTCTTTTCTTACTTGTTTCCAAGGAGCAATCAGAATCAGAGTCCTGAAAACTCCAGATTTTATGTTGGGTGTTTCTCTCTAATTTGTCATTGGCCTCTAATTTGTCTAATTTGTCATTGGCCTCAATTAGCAGCCAGCTCCTGTGTCAGATGCAGCTTGTATCCATCTAGGAATTGTACGGGAGAACCTTCACTGACTTGAGGACCAGGGGCCAAGTTTAATTCTCTTTATGCTGCATGTTAGCAACTATCAAAGTAGGGACCGTTGGGAACATTTAAATGCATTTAGTTATTTCCAGGCTTATTATTTCACTGTAATGCTTTGCTTTTAATACATTCTGTCCTCTCCAGTAAATTCACTTGTGTACAAGTTCTGATCTCAAACCAAAGTTTTAATTTACTGAATTTTTTTTCTGTTAAAAAATATGATTCTTCTTTTCATTGCCCTGTGCTTAAAAAATTCCTTGTGTGTACTCCTTGCTACGATTCAGGGTATTTATGAATGGTTCTACATAAAAGGAATGAAAATAACTAATTATAATAATACCACTAAAAGCCATGGCTGGCTAGAAAGTGGAAATCCCTGCCCATTACATATTTTCTGGTCTTAGAAAAGAAATTAATCCAACTCTTGGATGAAAATTGAAAACCACAACATTTTTCATATGAAAGGATTTCCAAAAATATAATATTTTTAGAAATTCACAATTTAAGTTGCTGATAAAACTGAAATTGATTTGAAAAATTCAACCAGTTAAAAAGAAATCTGTATTGTAGTGACACAGAGAGAAAACTTTTCAAGCCAAATACTGTTTTCCTTTTCATGGAGAGGACATTTTCTATCAGAAAAGCAATTTTGACAGAAAAGTCCTGCTATGGTCTACTAATTAGAGCATCTGGTGCACCCAGCTGGCCCAAGGTAAGAGCAGCTATGAGTATGGAGCAACATTTGCCCGACCAGTTCTTTCAGCTCCTAGGGACAAGAGCCATCAGAGACTCCAAGAAATAATTCCAAACGTCCTTGCCCTGAGCCAGGCCTTGCTCTGGTCCAGTCTGTGGCGAAAAGGAGGACTGGGACATGCCCGTGAATGAGGAAAGGTTTTCCTGTTGGCACCCAGCAGAGAGACACCACATGGTTTGTCATCAGGATTCAGCGAGAGGTGAGACCAAGAACTGTTTAATACTGGAAACACAGAGACCAACCCTGGCCCTGTCCTGTCCTGAGCTCTCTGGCACAAATACCCACATCCCTTCCAAACATCCTGGTTTCTACCTTGAGCCTCTAGAAACAAATGTCAGAGAGAATGTTCTACTGAAATTTTTATTTTATTTTATTTTATTTTATTTTATTTTATTTTATTTTATTTTATTTTATTTTATTTTATTTTATTTCTATCACAGAATAGTAGAATGGTTTGGGTTCAGAGGGGCCTTAAAGATTATCTCATTGCAAACCCTGCCATGGGATCATTGACATTTTCCACTACCCCAGGTTGTTCCAAGCCCTGTCCAACCTGGCCTTGGACACTTCCAGGGATGCCATAGCCACAGTTTCTCTGGGGACCCTGTGCCAGGGTGTCACCACCCTCACAGGGAAGAATTATTCCCAAAATCCTGTCTAAACCTACTCTCTTGTCAGTTTGAAGCCATTCTACCTTGTCCTGTCACTCCAGGCCCTTGTAAATTTTCTCCTACCACATTTCTTGCAGGTTTCCATCAGGTACTGGAAGGCCAAAATTAGATCACCCCAAAGCCTTCGATGTTTGGGGGAAGGCTTTTTCCCCATTTTGATGAGAAAAAAAATTGATTTTATCACTCTTGGTAAACTTTGTCACTTTGACTTTTTTTTTAATAAATGTTAAAAATTTGGGGAGAGATACTTAAAAAAAGTTAACAGGATGGGATCAGCAGGGGTTCCTCTGAGCACTGGGTCACTCTCACAGTTTATAATCCCATTTGTGGATTGGTCAAGCCCCATCTCCTACAGCCTCTGAAGCTGCTTTTTTTCTTCCATCCCTCATCCCCATGCTCCTGTGGGCCAGCTGTGGGACAGTTCACACTGCAGGTCCCTTTGTCAGCCTTCTCCCAAAGCTCATTATTGCCAGATTATATCCATTCATATCTGGGTTAATTACAAATTTTCTCCCCACTTCTTTCAACCCCGTTGGTTTATCTATAGACAGAAACTGCATCTACCCTTTGATTTATCAGGCTGAGCTTGCCCAGCTCCTTTAATCTCCTCTGACAACACCTACAGGCTCTCCCCTGCTCACCTACAAGTCCCTCTTTGCAGATGTTCTCATCAGAATTAATCTGAACTGATACCAGGTTAACCTGACACATGCTACCTTCCAGAAACCCATATGGCAATGCTGCTCATTTTGTATTTACTTCCACATCCAGAGATTTTTTTTTCCTCCTTTCTGTTCTCATGCCCAGTCTTAAACACCATTTTTCCACCTGGTGGGCTTGAACTTGAGACAATCTTTTCTCTTTCCCATATGTACCTCTGTAAATCCTCATAGGAAATGCCCTGTGGTACATTTCAATTTACTCCATTTCTCTAAATTTCACACAGTTTCTAGTCCAAGAACAAATTTGTCATAATGAATTAATCTGTTATAGAGGCAGACAAATACATATGAGAAAATGCACATCTATATACACAGAGAAATAAAATACATATAAAAATATATGTTTACATGTAAGTATATATATTTTTGAGAAAGGAAGGCTTATAGAAAGAGATATATATAACAAAATATAAAAAAAATATGAACAAATTTTAGTCATCATCATATTTCTGGGTTGGATTTGGGACATAACACTATCAGAGTAGAGGGAGAAATTGTGGATTCAAATTTTCATGGTACCTAAATGGGAGATGGGATTAATGATTCTTGGTGTGTGACCCTATGCACTGAAATGAAGACATTGTTCTGAGTCACACTTGTTTAGTCAAGACTTGCTGCAGTCCTGCAATAATGAGTTTTCACAAAGCCACTTTTTGCATAGTTAAGCAAATACACTGTTAATTTGAGAAAATGATAGTCAAAGCTCAATAAACATTGATAGGTACAGCGTGTTATTTAGTCACATAAACTCTTTTTAACAAACTACTTTGAATCAACAGATAAAAATAATTCAAAATTAACTTGCTAGACTCAGCCCCTAAGTGCACGCACAGTTTCCATGGAAGTCAGCATGTTGTAGGGCAGAATTTAGTCTGTGTATTTAATTCATCTTAATCACTATTATTAATTCATAACTACTGTTTCCAGAAATGTATTCAGTTAGTTTTACATTAGTCAAAATCAATTGTATGTGATTTATTTTGATCATTCAAGATTACAGTTTTGATGTATTTGCTCTCATCCTCTATGTCAAGCCAGGGAAAGTGGGAATGCTTTGCTAAGGAAGAGTCACCTTCCATCACCAATTTAGGGTTTATTTCCCTACACTGGGAGTTCACATATTCTTTGGAACAATCCTGGTTCTGGTAGATTTTTACAACGGGATGATGCAGTGGATAATGAAATGTCATTGAGGTGTCCAGCTATGGTGTCCACCACCATGGTGGTGGTTCCAGGCTGGTGGCCCCAGGTTCTCTAGAACTAGACTCAGATATGGGAGAAATAGCCAAAATTTGGCTCAGCACCATCAAACATGGTTCAGAATTGGCTGGATCTTACTTCATCCAGACCAGCAGCTTTCTAAAGACTGATTTCAAATTAAGGGTTTAGCTTCTTCTGGGCACCCACCAACTTCTGTGCTGCAAGGAACATGATATCCTTGTGCAGACTCAGGGTTTTGGGCAGGCCTGTGATGCTTCAGATATGGAAATTCACTTGGGACAAGTGTTTGGTGCCTCCTGTGATTTCAGAGTGAGCAGAGTGTGTCAACAGCTTCTCCAAGAAGGGCCAATTTTGGACACATAAGGGCACAGAAAAGTTAGAGTTGGAAGAGACCTTAAAAAAATGCAGCTCATGGCCGGGGAACTTTTCACTAGAATTTATCCAGCCTGCAGGAACAGTGACTATGACATATCTTACTTTTACAGGTGTCTTTGCTGGAGATTCTCATGGGAGTAACTTAAAGAATCAGACCCTCAGTTTACAAATGTAAGTAGTGCCTCCGGGTTGAAGGAGGGTTTTGTTTGACTCTTTTTCTTTATCATTATACTGAGTCTCACTCAGGCTGTGTCTCCACTTTGGACTCCCTTGTTGCCAGCTGGAAACACCACTAAGGAATAACCCTGGATGTTGAAGTCCATTCAACTCCAACCCATGATTACACATCTTCTGAAAACTCTCATTACCTTCCCCGCATATCTTTGTCTTTTCTCCCAGTCTTCCCAGTCAAGGATTACCATTTTGCAAAACAAAAAAGCACTCCTATTTTTGTTTCTTTAACGGCATCTCCAGCCACAATTCTTTCTGGTGGAGGGAAGAATCCTGGTGTTTAAACCTGGGATCCACTTGAGAGGAACCTCCCTGGATTTGCATGGCTCAGGGCTGTTGTAGAGTGAGCTGGGTGAAGCTGAATTTGTAAAGCTTTGGTGGAATTAAAACAGCATGCTCCGTACCAAGATGCCTTCACTTCCTGTGCCTTAATGTTAAATCCTATAGTATTGTGGATCTTAAAGATGATTGAGTTATTTTTAAACCACTGGATGTCTTCCAGTCACTCTATTTCACACTGGATTAATTATGTAAGAATACTGACTTGTTCGTCACTAATGTTACAACTTTTAAAAACAACATGCTGTTTAAATTCAAGCTTGGCAACTCTTGCCTGAATCCCCTCAAATTTATGGCACCACACCCATAGCATAATAAAATCTTTAGTGGTCCTTTGTCTTTTAGCTTGCCTTCTATTTTTTCTCAAGGGTGTTTTACGCTGGAAGATGCATACAAAAGTTGTCCAGATGTTATTTGTATCAGAGCAGAGATTTCAGTCCAGCTATCTGTGGTTGCAAATGTTTATTTTAATGGGTTATTGTGCAATCCTCGCTGCGCGGACCTCAGCGGCCTTATATGTACGTTCTCAGCCATGCCAGCACATTGCTTTTGGAGATTTTTTTATTTTAGTCCAATCGCAGTGGAAATGGTCACTGGGGAGAGCAAAAAATGTAACACCTGTAGGAGCCCTGCAGGGCGGTGTTTTGGCCGAGCTGGGTGCGAAGCTGGTGGGCGTTGGGTGGGAGCAAGGGCTGAGACAAAGAGCTCAGCCTGGCCACCACGGCCTGGATGTGCTGGGAGTTTATTTTACCCTGGCTGTTGCAACAAACAGAAGGGTGGGTTTATCAAACATTTTTGGGAGCCTCGTAAAAGGCTAAGCGACGTTTCCTTGATGCCGGAGTGAGTTGTTTATCTCGTAACTAAAACCACGCCGTGTGCGCGCCAATTAGGGCCGTGGATTTCAGCTTTCAGCTATTAAGATGAATTTAAGAGGAGAGTTTCGTTGTGTGCTGTAAGGACTGGGAACTGTGGCAGGATGGAAATATCTGTAGAGTCCGGAGCCTTCTGTGGAGCCTGTGAGCTGAGCTAGGCAGAGCACAGTGCTGAGGGCTCATCTGCAGGCTCTGCTTTACCTGTGTGGGTCCTGTTGAGACCCAGGTCCCTCGTGGCAAAGAGTTTAAAGCGAAATTTGCATGCTAAAAGTGCCCAGCCTTGCATTTCCAAGAAATGTGAGTGAGCAAGATGACGGCAATTAATGACAATGACACTCATTTGCACATGCAAAGAATCAAGACCATTTAACCTTTAAGAGAAAACAGCCATTATATTTTAAAGTTGTTTTATGTATTAACAGTCACATATTATTTTGATGTGCTTAATTAATATAAATAAGCTTCAGCCATTATACTGTCATTTAAACCCGCATAATTTCCTTTTTGTAGGAATTTGTGTGTAATTTACACTGTTGCATTCAGCTCCCAATGTTCCAAGATCATGCTTCAAATAATTAGATTTTAAAAATACAATTGGAATTGTTCTTTGTCTTTTGATTTTTCTGCAGTAAACACATTTTGAACTTCTCAATAATAAGGACCAGGGGCTTGTTTTTAAAAGCCAAAGTCGATGTTTTGAAGCATCATATTATTCCCGGAGCATGGGCTTTGGTTAAATGGTCTGGTGAAATGGGTACCATCAGCAACACAGACCTTGTTTGTAGTTCTGCCCATCCTCGCTTGTTTTCAACACTGTTCAATTACAGAGGGCTTTACCACTAGGAAATTAGCCCAAATAACTATCTTACCCTCAAATTGAAGGTATCATGTCACTAGTGAGTGGTATCAATCCTGTCAGGGAGATGACTTAATTTGGAGCTACTGGAAGCAGATAATAGATGGCCCTTTATAAATATGGGTCTGGGAATGGCATTAAATATTTGTGTTCGTGAGATTGTAGAGTTGGGAGGATATGGGATGTGGCCTTTCTGATGAGACCCCACTTTCCCTGTGCATGATGCATCCCCTCCCTTGTGCCAGTCCCCAGAACAAAAAGGGCCAAATATTTCATCTTGGAGCTCCTCCATGCCAGGGAAATCCTGGGTGTGATAAATGGCAAATCCTGCAGAGATTGGGGCAATTCACATCCATGAGATCCAGCTCTCCTTTGGCATCAGGGTGGGAGCTGCAGGTCCCTGTGTTCCTGTGGTCACTCCACCTGTGGGTCATGGTGGTCGAAACCCTGCAGCAACGCCTGGGAAAAAACAAATCCCCTTCTCAGGTCTTGGCAGGTGGCTCGGAAATCAATTGCTTTTCATTTATGTTCTGTAGAAAGTAAATGCATTTGTAAATTTGAAAGCAGCTGCTGACGCTCAGCAGTAAACCAAAGCGATTTTGTTTTACAAAACCTTTGCTGTTTGGTCTTAGCTGGTGGAGCTGCACATGGATCCAGCACTGCTCTTCGCATTGCAGGGAAGATTTTGTCTAGCTGCCTCTGTGACATATGGTAATGCTTAGTGTGTGCTGTATGGCCTGGAGCCATACCACTGCAGCCTGTATGCTGCTCAGATCTCCCAGGCTAAGGGAATCGGGACGAGACAGCGTTTGAATGCAAGGGACCTCCTAGAAAAAGTCAGAGTGCAGCGTTTTCTGCCGGTACGAGGACAGGATGTTCCTCCCTCAGGGCTGAGGCAATTCCCCACACGGGGCTAAGGTGGCTGTACTCTCCCAGCCATGGCTTTTTGGACTCGGATTATGAGAGACCACTAATGCGCCGTAAAAGATCTCACAGCTCTCAGCCATGGGAAAACAGCAAACAATCCCACTTCCCAAGGTAACCCAGAGGAAGTGGTGGCGTGCAGGAAAGCACTGCGAGACCTTTTCTCATCTTGTTCCTGGGGGCAGGACGTTCCCATCACCACCTTCCCTTTCAGGGTGCAGCTAAGCCTGCCGAACAATCACTGCTTGTTTCTCACACAGATTGCTCCCAGGCTCCCCGGGAAGCAGAGGGAATTCCAGAGGCACCCTCAGCACAGTCCAGTGGGTGCAGAAATCCACCCGTGTCAGGGTGGGAAAGGAGGGAAGCAGCATGGCTCGCAGGGAGGCTTTGCAGCCTCTTCTTGGCGATGTTATTAATTCGTTCTGGGACGTTGGGAGACTCGTTTAACCTCTCTTTGTCTCAGATTCAAACCTCTACAAGCAGTTATTATAACATTTGGCTGCATTATGGCATTGTTGAAAGGCTTAATTAAATTAAGTGTTCTGAGATCTTTGAATGAAAGGTGCTATCCAAGTGAAAGCCTGTTGATGATGATGACTCCAAATTATGAGGCCAAGTCCTTCACATGTTTTACTCAGTCCTTGGTTAGGCAAAGTTATTTTAAAACACCGTATTTGATGTAGCATTAAAATTGTTTGGGGAGTGCCATGTGTAAAGACACGACATCTGACCCACAGTGGGAGGGATTTGTCACTGGAGGGTTTTAATGGCAGCAACCAACCACACATCATCCACATGCAGGAAATCCTGCTGGTCACAAGCAGTTTTTAATTGTTTGTTTGGTTTGGTTTGGTTTTTGTAAATTTATTTGAAGACCTTTATTGGGAAGAATGGCCAGGACTCTCAGTTATTTCAGGAGAAATGCTGTCTCAGGTGGGAAATTAAAAAGAGCTGCTCGATCAAAGTTCGTAGGCGTCTCAGCCAAAAGATGCATTAGCAGATGTCTTCTTTCTTCCAACCTGTCAGTGCCTCCCTAGAAAAACAACAAAGTCTGTTGGGACTTTCACTAGGTGGTATCTTACCAACAGCAAGAAGGCAAAATTGCAAATATCTTTTTTTAATTTTGATTCTTTTGCAACCTATGCAAAAATTCCTCTGCTTTGGCAGGAGTAGTCCTAAAACTCTTGTCTTTTCTTCCTACCAAACTTCTCCTTACCTGTTTCTTCAGTTCATCTTTGCCTCTACCAGAATCCCTGACACTCTTATCCTCAGCACTTTCTCCTTTAGCATCTTTTCCCCCTAATTTGAAAGACACAGTTTTCCTGACTGCTTTTATCAGGAAGCTTTTTCCCCCCAATATTACCCTGTAACCACAAAAGTCTGCTGCCATCCTGAGCAAGTTATCAACCCTTCCTAGCCTTTCCCACCAGTTCCAGTTTCTCTCTATTGTACAAAACCCACCTTAGCAAATTTACCAGAAACACGAGAGTGAATCATATAATTGTTCATGGAGTTCAAGACTTTATGAGGATATTTTAAATGGGCTAATTGTTTTGCTGGATACCACAGGCACAGGACCACATCTAAAGTCTGGGCTCCTTAAAGGTCTGCTTTACAGCCTATTATATAATGTGTGATCCTTTCAATAGACAGGAAGGATGGTATTTTGGTTAAAGCCTCCAGGAGATCAGGATTCAGCTTCTAGCTCTGCACACTTCCTGTGTGGTTTTGGGAAAGACACTTTGTGCCATAATTCCCCATCTGCAAACTAAAGATGATATTACATCCTGTTTCTCACCTTCTCCCTGCAAGCTCTGTAAAGCTGCAGAGCCTGTAAGCACTGTAGAGCAAATAATGTCACTTTTTAATGCAACACTCTCCTCAACAGCATTTCAGTCTCAGCTGAAGACTAATGACTATTGTGGTGTTAATAATAAATAATCATTGTAATCATACATAAGACTTTCAGCCTTACTTGCACTTAAAGTTGATTCTTCCAGACTTTCTGCAAGTTTACCTTGGAACCAGTCTGAGCAAAGAATAAGCATATCAAACTGTGCTAAATAAGGTGGATTTCTTTTCCCATGTACTTTCTCTGTATTTGCTGAAGGACAAGGAACAATAGACTTAAGACCATCAAACTCATTTCACCTTTGTAATATTTAAACTAATTAGTCCCAGAGATGAAAAACGCATTGCTCAGATTCCAGATAATCTTAAACAAAACACTTCATGCTGATTTTATTCTGCTTCTATCTGTGCAAAGATTAAACAAAACCCACAGTTGGTTTCATCTGCCAGGCTCTAAAAAAAATCATGTCACAGAAAGAGAAAGGGGGGAAAATAAATCCAAGGCAAGGTTTGCAGTGCTCTGAGCTTGCTCATCCTTAGTTTATCTTCTGCAAATGAGCATGTATAAAACAGTCCACCTACTGTTCTAGTTGCTACGATATAATGCAGTTCCACTGAATGATCCTGTTAACCTAACCTTCAATTTGCTGGGATTTGAACTCTGAATTACAGCTTACTAACATAGTTTAACAGCTGGTACAAGGGCTTCTTTTGAATTTTTAATCACATGAATTAAAGATTGCTGGAGATGCTTTTCAGACCTCCACTAGCACTGATCCAATGTACAGAAAGACAAGTATAGGTAGCCCCATGAGGATTAAGAGCACAAAGGTACTATGGCTTGTGAAGCTATGCTGCACTCTTTGCTTGCCAAATTAGGAATACTGGTGCAAATTATTCATGTGAAGATAAATTCACATTATGGCTCCAAATGGATTTAAAACCCCCTTTTTAGCTCACATTTTTATACACAGTGTGCAGTGCTGGAGCACAGGTTTTGAAGATAAAGCTTAGTTTAGCAAAATGTTTCTTCTGTTCCGTGTACAAAGGGAACACAGACACTCACACACAAAGCAAGAGAGAGAGAAAGAAATATATATAGAGTGATTGCAACTGATATCTGGAATGCAATGAAAACAAACATGACCGTCTGTGGATGTTTCAGGGTGGATGTAATCATTTGTTGCCGTCGTACAGCGTGCGGAATGCGCGTGTTTAGATTCTGCACTCTTTGTGTCTCCCGTTATTTATTCCAAGAAGATCTTCCTTATTGAAGATATTTCTCAGGGAAAGGAGGAAAAAAAAAAAGAAAGGAAAGGGAGAAAAAAAAATAGACAAAAATGTAGTTCAACTGGAAGCTTCTCTACCCTGACACGCCAGCTGATGAGTGCTGTGAGAACTTGGGAAAACAGACCCTGTCTCTGAAGTTCACTACCCCTGCAAGCCTGGAGATCAGCAGAATAGAGTGGATGGAGTTGTTTAAACAAAGTAAGTAGGGGGAGGAAAAAAAAACCTTTAAAAAAAATCAACTAAAAAAAAAATTAGGGCAGCAGGAACAAGAAAGCATGTTGCTTCTTAATTATGCTGTGTTCTCCCTCTAATGGATTGGCCTCCCCACACGCTCTAAGTAAAGCAACTGGCATGTGGCATCCTCTGCAGAGAGAGGAGCAGTGGCAAGTGTACAGCTGTTCGTGCTGACACACAGGTGTTGGATTTTTGGATCTGTTAGCTAGACAGATTTTTAAGGGTGTACGGGGGAATCATCTGCAGTTGTTGCGTAGAAAGTGAGTTGTCCAAGAATACCGGAGTTAATTATTATGTAAATCCCGCTCCACAGCCAAGGCTGGGGCTGGGGTAGGAGCTGTGTTCCCCCCATGCCCTGCCAGCTCTGGGTCACTGTCTGATTTCCCTGTTCATGGAGTGCTGTGGTGGGCTGGCAGTGATAGCTGTGGCAGCAGAGGCAGCAGGGTCAGGTGGGGATGAGCAGCCAGGGTTATCTCAGCTGGCATGGGAAGATGGAAGTGGCCCTGCCAAATCACTGAAGAGGTGATGCTGAAGCTCCAGGGATGCTTTTGCCAGTCCTCAGGGAAAGCCTGAAGAGCAGCAGGTGGGGAGAGTGTTCAGGCAGTCCTTTAGCAGTTTATTGTCCTTTTATCAGCAGGACTTGCTCTGGCACTGAGAGCTCATGCTGCACTGACAGTCCTGAGCACCACGGTGGCTTTGGGCAGTGTGCAGCTGGGGAAGAATGCATCTGAGTGGAAACAAGGAATATCATCTCCTACCAAACTCCCCCTATGGAGAGGCAGGGATTTCTCCTTTCTCCTTTGCAAGGGTCTTCACCCAAGGATGCCTTGGTTTCCTCAAATAGTATATTATTTGATTTTATGAAATTGATGTTATTTCAATACAGAGCAGGGTGCCATGTTTTCTGTAAATCACTAATATGTATAAAACTTTATATTTCTGATGTTCTTTATATTTTTAATGAGCTGTCAAGTGAAACAGAGCTGTCAAGAGTGACTGGAGGGATGTGACTGAGGAAGGCCAGGTTGGAAAGGGCTTTGAGCAACCTGGTCTTGTGGAAGGTATCTCTGCCCATGGGGAGGGGGCTTGGGAAGAGTTGGACTTTAAGTTCACTTTCAACCCAAACTATTCTATGATCTCAAGGTAAAAGGTTTGGATCAGCTGCAGTTTATGGGACAATTTCTCCTCCCTGTTGCTTCCGGCCTCCTGGGGTGGATCAGAGGGCTGCTGATGGGTTTTCTCTCAACCTGCACCCAAAAGCTCAAAGGGATAAATGCTACAACTTTTTGGCCAATTTTAGACACAATTTCATCCTGGTAGAAATTAAATTTTGTTTTGTATGCTCTGGGACCCCTGGGTGGGCTGCCCTGAGCCCTGCCAGGTGTGTGTGATTCTCTGCCTCCTGCTCTGACCTGACCAGGCTGCATCACTCTGGTGGTGGCTGAGCATCGCTCCCAGGGGCAGCGCCAGGGGAGCAGCAGGAGCAGCACGGGCAGCGTTAACGCTCCCCTGTAATTCAGATTTGAGTGATGAAACCCAAGAATGCAGAGCAGCTGGGAGCGGGTCTCAGAGTGCTGATATTGGGCAAGCTGGGGAGTATCACATTTCTACCCAGGGAATAGACTTTTTCTTTTTTTTTTTTTTTTTTTCCCTTTCCCTTAGGGTTAAGTCTTTTGTTTTGTTTGTGTGTTCTGCTCTTAATTTCACTCTTTTCCCCGAAGTTCACAATGGGAAATAAATCTAACTCATCTCTTTTTCTTGCAGTTTCCCAGGGAGGAGGAGAGGAGCAACACCTCATCCCACTCTCTGGTGACTCCCAGCCTCTCTTCAATCTCCCTCTCGCTCCTGGCCTGGCCTCTCCGTGCAGATCCAGAGCTCTGGATGTTACCATCTGTTTTGAGTAGAAAAAGCTGCCATTTTTTTAAAAAAGGTTGCAGAGTGAACAGGTTGGACCAGTTGCTGCCAGGGTGGAGTTCTAACTGTTTGTTATTGTAATCACTGGTCATTTTTGTAAACTACCTGTCGCTGATGGTTAAGAACCACCATCCAGGAGGATGATGACCCTTCTCGGACAGTGAAAGGAAGGGACATTGGAGGGCATGCAAATGACCTCGGAGCCAGCATGCCATGGGAAAGCCACCCCACCAAACTCACCAAAAGACCCCAAAAGCAACGAGCCAACACAGAATTAAGAGATCAAAGTGATGCCTGGACGTGAGGAACAAAATCCAGAGCCTGCACAGAGGCTGAGATCCTTCTTTGCCCCTCACCCCAGCCAAGGAAGACCTTGGCTAGAGGCAGGACCCTGGGAGTCAAACCAAAAAAGCAGAACAAGGGGATTTCCCAATGCTCTCATGAGGATGAAATTGTCTAAAACTGGCCAAATAAGAAGCTGCAGCATATATCCCTTTAAGCTGTTGGGTGCAGTTGGTGAGCAAACCCATCAGCAGCCCTCTGATCCACCCCAGGAGCTCTGAAGCAGCAGGAAGGAAAAATTGTCCCATAAACTGCAGCTGATCCAATCCTTTTACCTTGAGATCATGTTTGCAGAGACACTGAGACCATTTTTGCCTCTCACCCTAGCCAGGAGGACCTCAGCTAGAGGCAGGACCCTGGGAGACAAACCAAAAAAGCAGAGCAAGAGGATTTCCCAATGGTCTCGTGAGGATGGAACCCCCAGCCCTGCCCACAGATGCGTGGACAAAGCTGCGCTCTTCATCCTCCTCCTCTGAGTCATTCCTGAGAGCAGTGGCAGCGTGAGCGCGGACCCGTCGGTTCTCCCCACCCAAGCTGATCACTTTCAATAAAGGCACTAAAAAGGAGGAAGGTCTCCTGCCCGTGTTTATTTCACCATCCATCACAGCAGCTCCGGTTCCAGCGCTTGCTAAACGCCTGAATTTCCCGCTGGCTCCGTGAACAGCTTCCAGCTTGTGGTACATTGCACAGGCACCGGGTGAATGGGGCTGAGCAATGTTCCTGTTTGGCTGCGAGCGCCGCGTTCACCTGAGCTGGCTGGCAGGATGAATGGTTCACCACAGCTCTGCTGCTAACCCCCTTTGTGAACTAGCAGTGAGCCATGTACCTTATTACAAAGGCCGACAGCTCCCTGGAAACTTAAATCCACTCTTTTCCCCCGTTCCCGACCATAGGGAGCTGTAAAAGAAAAGGACTTGGTTGGTAGGCATGTAATATAACAAAAAGCCCTCTGTTGTGGCAAGATCCAGACTCCCCAGTAACAATGGGGATTATGCTCTCGCATCGAAAATGCAGTTGCTAGTTTTAACTGCAGTACCTTATTACAGATTCCTACAGAGCACATTTATGTCAGGGGCTTGGATGTTTAACTTCAGTCGAGCCTGGTAGCAAAGAGAGCTCGGCAACCTCTGCTTTGGGTTGGTTTTTTCTCTCTCTTTTTTTAATATGAAGGGGGAAGATGCAGCTCAATTTGCTGCTGTGGTGCTACCTTTCCTCAAACCACTTCTCAGGGAGCTTTAAATAGCCTGACACTGGCACCGGGCATGAGCTGGCAGAAAAAAATGGATTTTTTCATCTGATGGCTCGCCAGGGCTGTTTTCAAGGAGGAGAAGTAGAAGAAGAAGGGGAAAGAAAAAACCCAAAAAGACCCTTTTGCATGCCAGTCATTCATTGCCTGCCAGTTCCCATGGTTCTCCTACGGATGGTAGCCACAGAACTATTCAAAGTACAGTAAACACTGAGGAAAGTGAAAAGAAACTCATGAAGCAGAGAACAGAGAAGGAAAAAGAGTTGGGTATGGGATACAGGGCAGTAAGAGTCACCTAGGGATTACTTTAGGGCGTACCATGAATGCTTCACTCCGTGCCAGTAGGAGCTGGACCAGCACATTTTAGGGAGGATCCACCTCACTTCTGCAGGATGGGGAAACCAGCTGATGTCACAGCAAGTGAGGGCAGAGGGGAGGCAGTGACTCTGCTCTGGGGTGTCCAATATGGAAAAGAAGGTGTTTACAATGTCATTTAGGGAAGAGTATGTACAGTCCCTGCTCTTGGGAAGAGTATGTACAGTCCTCTGCATGGACTGCAGATCCCAGGGGACTTGGGCCATCACTCTCTTTTCTGCTCTTTCATCCTCTGGAGTGGATTAAATGTTTGTGGTTTTTTTTAATTTTCTTATTAATATTAATTATTATTTGCTTCATAAGTCAGGGAAGGAAACGAAAAGAGAGGAGATGAAGTGTGACATCCCATCCCTGGAAGTGTCCAAAGTCAGTTTGGATGGGGCTTGGAGCAATCTGGGATAGTAGAAGATGTCCCTGCTCATGGTAGGGGGTTGGAATAAGATGAGCTTTAAGGTTCCTTATAATCCAAATCAGTCCATGATTCTAAGTTTTGCAGTTTTCTTGACATGAACTCATTTCTCTTTCCTCCAGGGCAGGGGAGCTGTAGATGGAGATCTCCATAACGAGACCACTGGTGCAAGGGACATCTGCCTTGCCTTCTCTGTGTGTGTCATATTTAACCCCCTGGGAGGAGAGGTGATGTACCAGAGAAAACAGAATTACCTCATTCACAGCAAAACTTTCTTAGAGAGACAGAGTTTATCACTATGGATTTTTCTGATACGGTTAAGCACAGGAAAGATGCTGAGATGGATCAAAACCCTCCTTCTCTGGGAGTGGTACAATGTGGTTTCCATACTGGTTTTCCTCTAATATTTTCATTATCAAAAATATCCTTCCTTTGACAAGCTGTTTGAAACCCTACGGATTTATTTCTTGTTTACATTATGAGTTGCACAAATCAAACCCTACAGGATTGGATCAGAGGATAGCTTTCCA